>NC_092338.1:295851785-296188571 GCF_046630445.1 Rutidosis leptorrhynchoides | reverse complement strand
CTTCTGTGATTTCCATCAGAAATCGAATCATCTAGATTCTTTGGGTATAGGTTTAATCCTTGTGGTTTGTCCACAACCTCCTTCATAGTTTGCTCAATCCATTTTCCAGTTCCAAATCTGAGCTTTTTTTTTAACACACCATTCTTTATTATCAAGCTTTTGGTCATTAAGACCCTCTACAGCTTTTGCTGCTTCATCAGCATTCTTATATCTGAATCATTGATTATCAATCTGAATTGTTTTCAAGAATTTTGAATTTGAGCGTTGAACGCAGGATGTAACCGTTAACGGATCTCACGGTTGACGAAGAAATGTTGTAAATTTCAAAAGTAATGAATGATAATTTCGGTGGTTTGATGTGATAATTCATCACAAAATACGAATGAATATAATTCATGAATGTAGTGATCTTTAGGAAGATAATACCTGCTAAAGCTTTACTTGGATTCTGATATGTCAATATCAGAATATGTAATTTGATTTGTATGAGAATGGTTTTTCTTTAGTGAAAGAATACTTATATCTTGTGAATGTAAGTAGTATAGTTAATGATTGTTGAATCAGAATTAAAGAATGTACTGTGTAACATATTAATGTGAAATTTAAATATTTCTCGGGTTTTACCTACCCGTTAAAATACTTTCAACATCAACAGTTTGTACAACAGAATATTTAATTACAATCTTTATGAAAATGTATATTTTCTGCTGATGTAACATAAATTGTTATTACAATATACTCATTGGTGATTGTGGTTTTGATATCTACAGTGATTGCAGAGTTGGTGGAGCTTATGATGCTGCTGGTGCTTACAGTGCTTGTGGTGTTGGTGATGTTGGCGGTACTGCTGGTACTGGTGGTGCTTGTTATGCTGCTGATGCTCTTATATTTTGCACCATATTCTCTAGAGCCACTATTCGAGCACGAAGTTCGTTGACTTCTTTTATTATTCCGGGATGATTGGCGGTTCGGATGAGTGGATGAATAAGATCTAGAATTCTAGATAATTAATAATCGTTGCGAGCTGTTCTGAAAATGAGGGTGAAAATGGTGTTCCGGATTGGTTTGCCGGTAAGTGCTTCAGGTTCTTCGCCAACAGGGCAATGTGGTGGGTGGAAAGGATCACCTTCTTCACTTCTCCATTGATTAAGTCGACTACAAACCCATCCTCAATTCATCCAAAATAGATGATGGCTAATTGGTTCGTTTGTTCCGGTTACACTGCCTGTGGAGCTCGAGGAATCAAGTGAGAAATCCATATTATATGATCGAATAAAGCTTTCGATATGAGATGAGTGTTGAATACTGAATGATATATTTGTCTCCTCGAATACGTATATATAGCAAAAAGATTTTCGTAATTTACGGAGGAAATTTAGGAAAAGTGTTAGACAAAGTTTATTGGGATAGATATGATAAGATATGATTTGTCTATACTCCATTTATGCAATAATTGCAGTATGACGTGTCGAGATAAAATGATAAGTATGTAATTAGATAATCTTTCAATTGAAGACTTTCAATTCGTAATGGCTTATTCAGGTCTGGAGGCTTGAGCTATAGGATCCTTTAAATCGGTAATCCAAACCCTTCCATTCTAGAGTTTCGTAGACGCCATCCGTCAAGAAAGTTCAATGATCAAAATAACGAGAAAATATAAATTTAAAAGTAATGAATATGAATAGTGATGACATTATAATGTCTTTGAGTTATTGAGAATCTTTATGAGTCAATAATGACATTTTACGGTTCGGAAACCACTGCACAAGGCATAAGGGCACGTAGGTACGTGATATAACAGGGAGTTATATATGTTTGAGTGTGAGTGGTAACAAATATAGGAGTTTCAAAAATCATGGATAATATTTCATGTAATACATAAAATCATGATAGATTACATAGGAATGTCGAAAATTTCAATAATCATGAGTGACAGCCCTCGGTTTAACCAACCGAGGTGGTTTTATAAAGATAATGCGTGTGAGTTATAGTATATTGTGAATCACAATGGGAGTTCCTCCCGGAGTGAAAGAATAAAAGATATGCATATGTATGATGCAAGTAATAATGTTTTAAAGTTATAGGTCAGGGTGTAGACTAGACTTTAATGCACCCTATTAATCTGAGTTATTCACATTAAAACTGTCTAATTCCCTACAACCACCGCTCTGATACCAATCTGTAATAACAGTTGGGGTAGAAACCCACCCAGTGCCTTTCCTGAGAACAGGGTGACCACTGAACGTACCTCAGACACTGATTTTACGGCCCGCCTCTCGGCAATGTACAACCAACCTTAATAGGACCGTGAGGAGCAAGAGCCAATGCTTCGTCACAGGTAACACTGTGAGAACCCCCTCTACGATTAACCCGCTAATAAATGGAATTAAACTAGCTCTGATACCAACTGTCACACCCCCAAATAGGGCCAGGATTATTTGTGACTAATTATATCAAATCAAGCTATCGTATAATGAGAACGACTCTATATGAGGCATTTTATTACATTTATTGAGTTTTTACAGCGGAAGATAAATAGTCATTAGCTTGTATTTAATGAACAACGCATTAAATGTCTTTAATTGATATGATAAGTAATGAAGACTCTAAGCATAGCAAGCAATCATCATCAAAGCATCAAATATACATCGGAAGCATTATGTAGGACTTGAGAATAAACATGCTTAAAAAGTGTCAACTAAAAGGTTGGTGAGTTCATAGGTTTATCATAAATAATGATTTCGGTAATAGATCACAAGATTTAATATAATAAAAGTCGATATATCAGGTATATCAAAAGTATGCCATGAGCGTATAATATCAAAACTAAACGATTTTACCCCGAGACAATACATATGTAATTGTCGAGATCATTATTATACCACCAATTGTCCTGAGGTTAATAGTGCGGGACGTTACTCCCAATAGCGCTATTTATAATAATTCCATTTGCCACTTAATCATCTAGCAATTAATGATATTACAAAGCAGGGATTTGTATGTTTCAAATGAACACAATAAAAATACTCATGTTGGTCGCATAATAAGTTTGTACTTGTGTCTATCAGTTATAAAAATAGTGCATGTATTCTCAACCCAAAAATATATAAAAAGGGAGCTATGAAAACTCACGATACGATAGTTTGTAGTAATTATGCGTATGACCGCACTGAACAAGTGCAGAGTTGTCCATGGATTCACGAACCTATATCAAGTATTTATATTAACACATATACTCATAATCGAATAAGTTTATATATATATTTCAGTTGTTATATATTTCTATATATATACTTATATATATATATATATATATATATATATATATATATATATATATATATATATATATATATATACATAATATATATATATATATATATATATATATATATATATATATATATATATATATATATATATATATATATATATAGTATTAATTTGATAAAATAATATTAATAATGATAATGAATAAAGAGTTGTATTATTTGGTAATACTAATAATAATAATAATATTCATAATGATAATGATACTAGTAATAAAAATGTTAATAATAATAATGATATAGTTTTAATGATAGCAAAAATGATAATTTTTATAAAAATGATAATAACGATAGTAATAATAAAAATTTCAATAAAGATGGTAATTTTTGATAAAAATGATAAGATAAAATGATACTTTTAGTTATAACCATGTTTTTAATATTAATGTTAATAATAACTTTAATATTAGTAATAATAATAATATCAATAATTAATAATAATAATAATAATAATAATAATAATAATAATAATAATAATAATAATAATAATAATAATAATAAATATAATAATAATAATAATAATAATAATAATAATAATAATAATAATAATAATAATAATAATAATAATAATAATAATAATAATAAGCTTTAAATGATAATACTTGTAATAATAATGATAGTAAAAATAATAATACTAATTCTTAATAATAATAATAATTATAATAATAATAATAATAATAATAATAATAATAATAATAAAAATAATAATTATAATTATAATTATAATTATAATAATAATTATAATAATAATAATAATAATAATAATAATAATAATAATAATAATAATAATAATAATAATAATAATAATAATAATAATAATAATAATAATAAGAAAAAAAACTAGTGATAATAACAATAATTAATATTAATAATAACTATAGTAGTAGTAGTAGTAATAATAATAATAATAATAATAATAATAATAATAATAATAATAATAATAATAATAATAATAATAATAATAATAATAATAATAATAATAATAATAATAATAATAATAATAATAATAAAAGAACATGAGAATACCTTTGATGAGGCTAAAAAAAAATTGCCCATGCCTAGAATCGAACCCGAGACCTCACGCTAACCCGACAAACACACAAACCACTCTTCTGCTCTTTGCTTTTTCTGATTTTTACCTCGTAAAAATATATATAAGCCTTATCTATCTATCTATCTATCATCTTCTTCATCTTCTTAAGAAAAAAATAATCGGCCAAAATCATCTACACTAATTACCAATTTGATTTAGATTGTATAACAGAAACGTTTGGGTTATGGGATATTTAGATTAACAACAAAAATAAATAAATAAAAAATAAGAAAAAAAGTTGTTGCTGCTGTCGCAAGTTTTAAATAAAAAAAAATTTTGATTTTCTATTTTTAAGCGTTTTTAGATCACGATTCCTTTATGAATTTTATAATCACCTCTAGAAACTATTAGGATATTCAGTTGAACTTGAAACACAAACACGAACTCGAATTTCTTCAAGAACACTTCGTTTGACTTTTTAGAAATAAAACTTTGACTTGAAAATTCGAACTCGATAATTGAAATTCGAATTTGATATTTTGCAGATAGTTTACGTGAATGATTCCTAA
Source organism: Rutidosis leptorrhynchoides (assembly GCF_046630445.1). Taxonomy (NCBI): domain Eukaryota; kingdom Viridiplantae; phylum Streptophyta; class Magnoliopsida; order Asterales; family Asteraceae; genus Rutidosis; species Rutidosis leptorrhynchoides. The sequence continues at coordinate 296,183,640 of NC_092338.1, read as the reverse complement.
CAAAACCACATTTATAGATTTTGAAATGGATTTCGATTTTGGGCTTTTGGAAACATGAACAAGAATAGAGGGACCGAGCTTTATTTATAATTTTTCTGTTTAAATTTCGAATTGCAGTAGGTAATTAAAATTGAAGATGAATATTTGAATGATTGTGAGAATAACATATAGCACTTGTTTGATTTATAGCAAATCACGTCGATAAGAATAAATCTTTAGCCAGTAGAAAAATAAAAAATTAATAATTAATAAATATAAATATATTAATAATAATACTTTTAATATTAATAATATTAATAATATTAATATTAATAATAACAATATTAAAATAATACTAATAATAATATAAATAATAATACTGATAATATTATTTGTAATAATAAAAATAATATACTAATAATCAAAATAATAATTAAAATAATAAAATGATCTCAATAATAATAATTTTTGATAATAATAACTAATAATGTTAATAATAGTATTATTATAAATAATAATAAATTGTATTAATATACTAATGATATTAATAATAATTTTAATAATTTTAGTAATAGTGATGATACTAATATTAATATTAATATTAGTAATTACATTAATGATAATAATAATTTTTAATAATAATATTAATAATTTTGATAATAATAATAATATTAATAAATTAATATTAATACATAATTATTTGTAAATAATTGTTCATGAATCGTCAGAATTTATCAAGGTTAAATGAAAATTACGAACACAGTTCAAAAATTTTGAGATTCGGTTAAACTGACTTTGATTATCGTGTCAGAATCACATAAGGATTAAGTTTAAATTTAGTCGGAAATTTCTGGATTGTCATAGAAGGCCTTGAAAGACTATTCTCGAACTAAACTAGAAAACTAACTTAAATTTGAGAGTGAATTGAAGAGTCGAGAGTGGAGTGTGTCTTGGAAATGGATACAAATGAGCCTATTTATACTAAAATTTGGCCTGGCAGGCCGTCTAGGCAGGGCTTCCAATTTGATGACAGGCTGTCCATTTTGATGGCAGGCCGTCCAATTAACCCATTTAATTACTGTTGGGCCTTCCAATTTGGTGACTGGCCATTTGATTTGCCCGTTTTTATGGCAGGCCGTTTACAATCTGGCAGGCCGTCCACCATAATGTGGTCGGCCATTTATTTCTTTTACTGGCAGGTCGTTTTTCTGGGTACTTTCCAGGTTTCTACTGTTTTTGCTCTAGATTCTTCATTTTAAGCCCGTTTTCGTTGATTCTTCTTGCGTTGTCTTCATAATCACTTGATCTATCAAACAAGATAAATAAATGCTCATTTGTCTAGAAAAAGGTTAATTAATTTGTGCTTTTAGGACTGAATATCGGGGGTAAAAACGTGACTTTTTGGCCGATATCATATTGCAAATCTCTTTGTAAACTCATTTCATAAGTCTCAGACATATGTTTTAAAAAATCTTGACAATGTTTTTTATTTTTAGAACCATAAATAATATCATCCACATTTATCTTTACCAGTAAGATATCACCATCTATCTCCTTTGAAAATAGAGTGGTATCAATTGTTCTAACTTTAAAGTCTAAACCAGTGAGATACACATGAAGTGTCTCATATATCTGTACCAGTAAGAAATCACCATCTATCTCCTTTGAGAATATGAGTTTAATAATAAAATAATTGTAGGTCCATATGATGGTATGTCATGGTTGAGAGTGTATTGTGATGAGTTGGTGATAAGAAAGAAATGTGGTGAAAATGATGATGTGGCGCTGATGTGACAATGTGTTAGTATGAAGAATGACGTCATGGTTGTGAATGCTCTAATAGGAGATTATTGTAATTGATTGTGTCTTGAACTGTCTCCCGATGCACAGCCTACCATACCCTTAATGATAATCTATTCGTCCCAAATTTATTATAAACTATATCTTAAATTAATTGTACACTTTCACAAATAGATAAAAAAAAATGTGATAAAGTTCTTTTGTGTCCTACTATATACATGTAAGACAAAAATATAAGTAAAAATAAAGGGTAAAACTGAAAGTGGAAAAAAATAAATGTGAAAATTACTTTTTTTAAAACTATCTACTTTTTTCGAGAAGAATAGATTTGAAAAGAGAGTACTTGTTAAAAAAAAATTGAAGGTGTTATTCCTTCTTGACTTATTAGATAGACAAATTCTAAAAAAACAAAATATATATATATATAGGGGCAGGATCAATGGGGAAGTAACCAATCGGGGAGAAGCGGGGGGGAGCAAACTTTTTTTTTCGTTTTTTGAAAAAACTTTGTTCACGAACATTATAGATTGGGTGAAAATAAGAAAATTTAGAAAAGACACTTCGTGATGAATGTTATTATTTTGGCGGAAAAACGATCGATAAAAATAACATTCAAGATAATATAGTTCGTGAAGAATGTTAACGTTTTTTTTCTTCATGTTTTGTGAAGTAAAATTTAGCCCAATTTATAGTTTAGGGTTTAGGGTTTAGGGTTTGGTGTTTTAGGTTTATTCCATAAACCTAAAACACCAAACCCTAAACCCTAAACCCTAAACTCTAAACCGTTCGTGTTAAAAACTCAATCTAAACCCTAAATCTAAACCCTAAACCCTAAATTTCTAAACCCTAATATCTAAACCCTTTAAACCCTAATATCTAAACCCTAATATCTAAACTCTAATGTCTAAAACCTCAACATACGCTCGAAAAACACGATAATTGTTATATATTACTTCTTCGAGCGTTTTCCCGTCAAAATAATAGCATTCTTCACAAAGTGTCTTTTCTAAATGTTCTTATTTTCATCCAATCTATAATGTTCGTGAACAAAGTTTTTTCAAAAAACGAAAAAAAAAAAATTTGCTTCCCCCCGCTTCCCCCCGATTGGTTACTTCCCTCTTGATCCTACCACTATATATATATAAGTATACTGCTGACACACGTCACTATCATATTTAAAAAAGTATATATATTTTTCTTTTAATATTATTATTATTATTATTATTATTATTATTATTATTATTATTATTATTACAAAAAATAGAACATAATTTGACATACGTCACTATCATATTCAATGTGTCACAAATCACAACTTTATACATTACGTAAACGAAAATATAATATTAGCATAAAATTTTACGGACTCATGTTTGTCAATTAAAATTAAAATAGCTGACACAATGCAATTAGTTTGTACTACAAGTATATATACAATTAGAGATGTACATAAAATATTATTATTAACGATCATTTTTAAAACAACTTTGTACGGGCTAATGTTTGATGTTTATCGTTTAATTTTCAATTGAAGTTAAATGGTTTTAAAGGACGAGCTCATAATATATGCATTAGTATTCAATACTAATGCTTTCGATAGCTATAAGTAAGAAAAAAGTGTTTTTTTCATTAATTATATTATACATTTGATAAATAACAATATTAGATACAAATGTTCTATTTTTTAATGTGTAGACTTTTTAGAGGTTTTTAACATTTGTGAACTCCCAAAATATATTTTGTCTATCTTTTTACTATTCATTTTCATTTCATTTGTAATGCAAATAGTATAATGACATTTTACGTTTTTTGAGAATGAATTTTTTATATTTTTATTCAACCAGTTGTGGAATGCACGGGTTCTACAAGGAAGTTTTGCAATACTATTTTTAATATATAATCACTAATTATGTTTTGCACGATTTTTTATCTAGCCTTGTAAATGTACGGGTTGTAAAACCTAGTATATGTTATAATTCAGTAGGCTTATAACTACCTTTAGTGGTTTGGTTCTTGACAATAGTACTACAAATATTAAAGAAGATTTAAGTAGAGAGCAAAACTATTTTTATTCAATAGATGGTGTACTCAATATGGTAACTTACACCCCTTATTTATAGTAAATAATGTACTGTACATGGTAGGTGATATAGTAATAATATATATAATATTGTTAGCCACAATTGACTTTACAACACTCCCCCTTGGATGACAATGTTATTATCATTTAGAGATCAATAGTACTGCCTCGTTAAAAACCTTGCTAAAGAAAACCCAGTGAGAAAAAACTTTAGCTAGGGAAAAAGAGTGCAGTATAAAGTTGACTCCCCCTCAAGTAAGCATCGCCTCGGCTGTTACATCTTTTGAACATGCCTCATGCCAATATTGTGAACGTGTGTTTTGAAAATAGCAGTTGGAAGTGCTTTCGTGAAAAGATCAGCAGAGTTTTTGCTGGATTTAACATATCTCATTTCAATCTGGTTGTCCTTAATGAGATTTTGAGTGTATGAGAAGAATCTAGGAGGTATGTATTTTGTTCGGTCACTTTTGATATACCCTTCTTTCATCTGTGCTATGCAAGCTGCATTATCTTCATAGATAGTTGTTGGACTTTTATCGCGTTCTAGTCCACAAGAATCAGTAATGAGTTGTGTCATTGATCTCAACCAAAAACATTCCCGAGTAGCTTCATGTAATGCAATCACTTCGGCATGATTTGATGATGTTGCAACAAGTGTTTGTTTTTTAGAACGCCATGATATTGCAGTACCTCCATTTAGGAATACATATCCATTCTGAGATTTAGCTTTATGTATATCAGATAAGTAACCTGCATCTGCATAACCAATCAAATCTTGTTTTGATTCGTTAGAATAAAATAATCCTAAATCAGTAGTTCCTCGAAGGTATCGAAATATGTGTTTGATCTCATTCCAGTGTTTTTTGGTAGGAGCTGAGCTAAACCTTGCCAATAAATTAACTGCAAAATAAATGTCAGGTCTTGTACAATTTGTAAGATACATAAGACCTCCAATTGCACTAAGATATGGTACTTCTGGTCCCATGATATCTTCATGATCTTCACAGGGACGAAATGGATCATTATCAACATTAAGTGATCTAACAACCATAGGAGTACTTAATGGTTTTGCTTTGTCCATATTGAAACGTTTTAAAATCTTTTCCGTGTAAGTTGTTTGATGTACAAGTAAACCATTAGGCATATGCTCAATCTGCAAACCAAGGCAATACTTAGTTTTTCCGAGATCTTTCATTTCAAATTCTTTCTTTAGAAGTTGAATGGCTTCATGGATCTCTTTATTTGTACCTATGATGTTAAGATCATCGACATAAACTGCTATGATCACATATCCGGATGTTGTTTTCTTAATGAATACGCATGGGCAAATAAGATTATTGGTATACCCTTTGCTTATTAAGTAATCACTTAATCGTTTATATCACATGAGACCCGATTGTTTCAACCCATATAAAGACCTTTGTAACTTGATTGAGAACATTTCTTTTGGTTTTGCATTGGTTGCTTCTGATACCTTAAATCCTTCAGGTATCTTCATATATATATATATATATATATATATATATATATATATATATATATATATATATATATATCACTATCAAGTGATCCATATAGATAAGCAATCACAACATCCATGAGATGCATTTCTAAATTTTTAGAAACTACCAGGATGATTAAGTATCTAAAAGTAATTGCATCCATAACAGGAGAATAAGTTTCCTCATAATCAATTCCTGGTCTTTGAGAAAAACCTTGAGCTACAAGTCTAGCTTTATACCTTGTAACTTCATTTTTCTCATTTCTTTTTCGCACAAAAACCCATCTATATCCCACAGGTTTCACATTTTTAGGTGTGAGAATGATAGATTCAAAAACTTTTCTTTTATTGAGCGATTCAAATTCAGCTCGTATTGCTCCTTTCCAATGATCCCAATCATGTCTATTTTGACATTCCATGACAGATTTTAGTTCTGGATCATTATCATCATTCATGATGTCATATGCAACATTATATGAGAATATCTCATCAGGATTTTTCATTTCATTTCGGTTCCATGATATTTTTGAATGTGCATAATTGATTGAAAATTCCGTATTGACATCATCAATCTCCTCTCCAGAAGGAGTATTGATTTGTGGTTCTTCTTGAACACTTTCTTTTACCTCATTATCAGCTGATTTTCTTTTTCGAGGATTTTTATCTTTGGAACCAATTGGTCTCCCACGTTTCTGATGTGGTAAAGACTTAAGAGCGACATTATTGCCAGCTTTTGGAATTTCAATTCGAGCTGGAGCATTTTGCTGCTGGTATATATGATTTAGTCACTCTTTTTGTATCTGTAAATGCATCAGGCAATTTATTCGCAAGTTCTTGCATATGCATTATTTTTTGAACTTCTGTCTCGCACTCTTTTGTGCGAGGATCAAGATACATTAATTGAGGTTCACACCATGAAACATCATTTTCTTTATTTTTTTTATTTCTCCCCCTAATCTAGGGAACAATGTTTCATTAAAGTGACAATCAGCAAAACGTGATGTAAAAACATCACCCGTCATGGGTTCAATATATCTTATGATTGAAGATGTTTCATATCCAACATATATTCCCATCCTTCTTTGAGGACCCATTTTAGTGCATTGTGGTGGTGCGATAGGAACATAAACCGCACAACCAAATGTTCTTAGGTGGAAAATATTTGGCTGATGACCAAAAGCAAGTTGCAAGGGAGAATATGTATGACTTGCACTTGGTCTAATGCGAATTAATGATGCAGCATGTAAAATTGCATGACCTCATACAGATACTGGGAGTTTTGTTCTCATTATCAATGGTCTAGCTATTAACTGCAATTTTTTGATTAGTGATTCGACTAAACCATTTTGTGTATGCACATGGGCAACATGATGTTCAACAACAATCCCAATAGACATGCAAACATCATTAAATGCTTGAGATGTAAACTCACCAGCATTATCCAATCTCACCCTTTTAATAGTATAATCAGGAAAATGTGCTCCCAATTTAATAATTTGAGCAAGAAATTTTGCAAATGCCATATTTCAACTTGATAAAAGACAAACATGAGACCATCTACTAGATGCATCTATTAGGACCATGAAATATCTAAATGGTTCACATGTTAGATGAATTAGTCCACATATATCACCTTGAATTCTTTCAAGAAATATTGGTGATTCTTTTTCAACCTTAAGAGGTGATGGTCTTATTATCAATTTTCCTAGTGAGCATGATGTACATGGGATAAGTGCATCATGAGGGATCTTTTGATCCGTCAATGGATGTCCATGTGTATTTTAAATTATTTTTTTCATCATTGTTGATCCTGGGTGGCCTAATCTTTCATGCCACAGATTGATCATTACAGGATCACATGCCTTTTCATTAACTACCATGTGTGCTTCTGGTACATTTATATATGTATAATGTAAACCAGAACTAAGTCTTGGTAGTTTTTCAATCAAATGCTTCTTGTCAGTGATACTTAAATATTTATCATTTTCTGTAGTCACTGACTGATAATCATATCCATTTTGGTATATGTCAGAGAAGCTTAACAAATTTCTCTTTGACATGGGAGAAAATAAGGCATTTTTATCAGAAAATTTGTACCATTTGGTAACATGAATTTTGCCTTTCTCATTCCTTTTATTAAATTCGCAGGACCTGATATAGTATGTACCGTTCCTTCTGTTGCTTTAAAATCAATGAAATATTTTTTAGATTTGAGTATAGTGTGTGTGGTACCACTGTCTGCAATACAAAGATCCCTACCATTTGACTGATTTTGCACTCCAGTAATGTACATCATGAACTTCAAAATATGAGAAACAAATAATGAGTACATAATTCATCAATATATTACATTCAAAATATGTTATAAACAAAAGTACATAATAAGGAAACATATAGTAAAGTAGATATGGTATAGATCGTAAATCTACATCCATTTACTTGATATGGACATATAATAGAAAATTTATTCATTAAAGTAGTCACTTGTTGGTTCAGTAATTTTTGTATCAAGGTCATCTACAAGGTTTGCCTCTTTTCCTTTTCCCTTTAGGGATTCTTGATATTTATTAACAGAATATTGATTTGTTCGACAGTTTTTAGACCAATGTCCAATTTTACCACATCGATAACAAGAATCTTCAATATTCTTTGAAGAGCTTCCTTCAACATTATGATTTGTTGGATTGTATGGTGGTTGAAATTTATAATTTTGTGGATTATTATTTCTTTGTCCACGACCACGACCACCGTAACCATTACGACCACGACCACCACCACGGCCATTACCATAAGGGTGATTTCGAACATAGTTATGATTTTTATTATTGTTATGTAATTTCCATGATGATGGTTTTGGCCAATATGACCACGACCTCACCTACGTCCTCGTCCAGGTGCATTTCTTTTTTTATTATTATTATTGTTAATAGCATTAGCTTCTGCTAGTGCACCCGTAGGACAAGATTCTTGATTCTTCATCAGTAATTCTTTATTTACTTCAGCAACTAAGAGATAAGTTTGAAGTTTTGAAAAAGTTTTGTAATTCTGCAATCTCAAATTTTCTTGTATAGTTATGTTTGCAGAATGCATTGTGGAGAAAGTTTTCTCCATCATATCAGCATCTCTTATTTCTTGACCACAGAATTGAAGCTTTGAACAGATCTTGAACATGACTGAGCTGTATTCACTTACCTTTTTAAAGTCTTGGAACCTTAGATTTCTCCATTCTTCCCTCGCAGCTGGGAGTAATATTTCCTTTTGATTATCGAATCTACTCTTGATACTTTTCCATAAAACATGTGGATTTTTGATAGTGAGATACATATGTTTTAAGGTGATATCAATATGTTTACGAATAAAAGCAATTGAATTTAATTTATCTTGATCAGAACAAGTATTGTTTTCTTTTAAAGTTTCTAGAATACCCAATGATCCAAGATTTATTTCTACATCCATGACCCATGATGTGTAGTTTGTTCCCGATACGTCTAGGGCATCAAACTCAAGCTTTGATAAGTTTGACATTTTCTATTTTCAGAAAGAGGAACAACATAGATCATAATCAGTTTCTAACAACATGAAATTAGAATTATTTTAAATTCATAAGTAGCAAACAACAGAATAATGGTATGATTACAAATAATAAAACCACAAGGGCGAGATAGAATATAAGTTCACCCGGTGGTATATTAGCAACAATGATGATAGTTAGTATGACCAATACAATAGGAAAAATCATCCTTGTGTGAATCATCTTTATAAAAACTTTTTGAGAGTGGTAATATGAGAAAATGAAGATTGATTTGTAAAAATGTGAAAACGGAGATGTTTATTTTATATTTGAAAAATATAGTCGTTGTAACATCGTCAGCTGACGTTAACAACCGTTATGTACATATGACCGTTGTAACTTCATTATTTGACGTTAACGACTGTTATGTACTCGTTGTATTAATAATAATTTTAATAAAAGAATTTTATTAGTATAAATACGATTACTATAAATACATTTAGTATAAATACGAAGATTAAGAGAATAAACATATTATGCATAAATAATAAATTTAAGAATAAACATTAGTATGCATGAAATAAATAATGATTAATTGCAAAGTAATCAAAAATGTTAGATAACATAAATATAAATGTTAGTAAAGTTAATAAGAGTTAGATTACAGAAATATAATTCAGGCGGTATAACCGACCATATAAAACTTAAATAACATAAATATAAATGTTAGTGAAGTTAATAAAAGTTAGATTATAGAAATATAATTCATGCGGTATAACCGACCATATATAACTTAAATAACATAAATAGAAATGTTAGTAAAGTTAATAAAAGTTAGATTACATAAATATAATTCAGGCGGTATAACCGACAATATATAACTTAAATAACATAAATATAAATGTTAGTGAAGTTAATAAAAGTTAGATTACAGAAATATAATTCAGGCGGTATAACCGACCATATAAAATTTAAATAACATAAATATAAATGTTAGTGAAGTTAATAAAAGTTAGATTACAGAAATATAATTCAGGCGGTATAACCGACCATATATAACTTAAATAACATTAATATAAATGTTAGTGAAGTTAATAAAAATTAGATAATTTCTTACCTTGATTAGTGACGTGTGCTTGCTTAGATAAACCTTGATTATACGGAGCACTTCGTGCTGATAACGTGTTATAATTCAGTAGGCTTATAACTACCTTTAGTGGTTTGATTCTTGACAATAGTACTACAAATATTAAAGAAGATTGAAGTAGAGAGCAAAACTATTTTTATTCAATAAATGGTGTACTCAATATGATAGCTTACACCCCTTATTTATACTAAATAATGTACTGTACATGATAGGTGATATAATAATAATAATAATAATAATAATAATATATAATATTGTTAGCCATAATTGACTTTACAACATAATTGACTTTACAACAGTATATATATAAAAGAAAAGAAAAAAAAGGAGGTCATGCTTTTGTAGCTCTAAGCCGTAAAGACGTAATAAACAACTAGTTTGCTTTCTAAAACATCGTATAATTACACTGCACACACTTAAATAAAAGTCTACAGTCGTAATACGAAAATAACAAGTGACAACTAGGTTTAGAAGTGCAAATTGCTTTAACAACTTGGCCAACATATTGATGGTTTTTTGATTTAGTGGATAAACTATTTATTTAGATACTTATCACAGCTAAGTACCATCACCTTTTTTGATCTTCAAATCACATATATTTATATATATCACTGATAGATAGATAGATAGATTATATTATCTATTTAGTGTTACCTTTTTCATACAAAAATAAAAAATAAAGAAGCCAAAAGCATACCCACTCGGTTTTTAACACCACACAATTAAACAAAAATTCATTTGCAAGCTTCGCCTGTTTATTTTGTCGTCTTATGTAATCTTGCTTGTCCTTTACTCCGTAATTTCTTATTGATTTTTTTCTCGATTGGTCCCTATACTATACCCCAAATTGCTAACAACGTTGGTCCGGTTTTTTTTCTTTTAGAATCATTTTTTACCAAAAATTTACAATCGGCATTCCTACGTCAACTAGCGTCCAAAACGACCGTTCAGTATCATCACATGAGTAACAGGTGATAGGTATTTCCGTCCTTTTCTCTTTTCCAGCCTTTTAACACCATCATGTGCTCATCATCATCAGCAGGGCGGAGCTGTGGTATGTTTACTGGGGGGCCGTGACCCCACTCATCATTTCAGAAACATACTAGTTAAAGAGTTTATACAGTCGTTTGTTGTCCATGGACTTTAATTAGTGACCCCATCAAAAACACAGCAGCTCAATAGTTTGTATCCTTTTAAGTCCAGTTTTAATTAGTTAGCAATCCATAAGATGAGTATGACAAATAGTTGGACTCAAATGTGTCACGTGTCACTAAACCATGACTTAGTTTAAAACTAGTTTTGGAGGTCCGTGCTTCGCTACGGAGATTAAATCCACATACACATATAATTTCAATACTTTTCTTAATCAATAATAAATAAACGGGTTATAAAATAAAGTAAATTATAAGTCTGCTTCCAAAAATAGATAAAAATAATCATTACCTTTTGTATATAAGATAAAAATATAGGTAAAAAGTAAGTACTTAAATGGTAAAGTAAATAAAAAGTATAATATAATAAATGTAATGTTTTAAACTGTGTAATTTTTACCTAAAGACTATTAATATTGGATCGAGGAGTAACATATAACAATATTTTATAATATATATATATATATATATATATATATATATATATATATATATATATATATATATATATATATATATATATATATATATATATATATATATATATATATCTGTGTGTGTGTGTGTGTGTGTGTGTAATATTTGTATATGTTCGGTTTCATATTGGCCGGAGGTCTCCTTGAAAGCAATCTCTCTACCCTTCAAAGAGAGAGATGAATTTCTCTGCTTTTGTGAGTGTTTTACTTGGGGTGGAGAAACGACTTTTCTTTATTCAAGGATAGATGATGAATTATCTACGTCTCACCTGTAACATCCCGCCTTACCACGATCACAATATTAAGAAAAAGCCGTGCGCCTACGGGCAAAGCGGACAATATTGTGATCGTGGTAAGGCGGGATGTTACATCACCTCTCCTATAACCCATACATGTGGGATTGAGTTTTGTTGTTGTGTTGTTGTGTACACAAATATATATATTTTAAAGAAAAATCAAAGAAATCATTTGCTCAATTACTCAACCAACGTTTTAACCTCCAAAACTCACCAATGGGCCTCTGGGCTGGACCGTCTACTAAAAACCCTAATCAGACTATATATTATATAAACAAAATCACTTTTTCATTAATTAACTTATTCTCCGGTCTTCTTTCTCCCTTCTCTCATCCCATATCCCCCATTCTCCTTCTCATTCTTTTCTTGTTATTCTTTTACTTATCATCTACTAAATGTCTAGTTTGTTTAAAAATTATGCTATGGTGTATCTGAAGCTCGTAAATGTAATATCATATTTTTTTTTTAGTTTTCCGACTCAAATTTTTGTTTGTATATCGATATACATAATATGTATATTTATAGTTGCAAAATACGTAACAACTGTATTTATCTATGGATTAATATTTTATACTACATTGTAGTAAGGGAAAAAAATTTGTACTCCACTGTGGAATTGCTACATTGTGTTTATATATGGATTAATATTTTATACTACATTGTGGTAAGGGAGAAAAAAATTTATACTCCATTGTGGTAAAAAAAAAAATTGCTACTGTAGCTACAGTGATTGCTACTGTAGCTACAGTAGCTACAGTGATTTTAGGCGAGGTGGCGAGATATGATTGGTGGGCGATGTCCATATTAAAAAATTATGCTATGGTGTATCTGAAGCTCGTAAATGTAATATCATAATTTTTTTTTTTGTTTTCCGACTCAAATTTTTGTTTGTATATCGATATACATAATATATATATTTATAGTTGCAAAATACGTAGCAACTGTGTTTATCTATGGATTAATATTTTATACTACATTGTGGTAAGGGGAAAAAAAATTTGTACTCCATTGTGGTAAGAAAAAAAAAATAGAATTGCTACATTGTGTTTATCTATGGATTAATATTTTATACTACATTGTGGTAAGTGGGAAAAAAATTTATACTCTATTGTGGTAAAAAAAATAAAAAAATAAAAAATAAATAAATTGCTACTGTAGCTACAGTGATTGCCACTGTAGCTACAGTAGCTACAGTGATTTTAGGCGAGGTGGTGAGATATGGTTGGTGGGTGGTGTCCATATTTATTGCCACTGTAGCTACAGTAGCTACAGTGATTTTAGGCGAGGTGGTGAGATATGGTTGGTGGGCGGTATCCATATTTAGTATATAGCTACAGTGATTTTAGGCGAGGTGGTGAGATATGGTTGGTGGGTGGTGTCCATATTTATTGCCACTGTAGCTACAGTAGCTACAGTGATTTTAGGCGAGGTGGTGAGATATGGTTGGTGGGCGGTATCCATATTTAGTATATAGTATAATTAGTTTTGAATTGGATCAAAATAATGAAAAAGAAACAACTAATCTTTTTATTTTCAATTGACGATAAAAAGTTGCTACGGAGTAATTAAGATGCTCATTTAATTTTCTTTTATCCCAAATTAATAGTATATAGCACAGAAACGTACAATTACATACGTTTTAATTTAAGTATTTTAAGACTGCTAGCAACGGTAGCGTGGTTGGGGCTCCGTTGCAACACCGTTGCTAGCCCAAGTGGTTCTGGCCACCGTTGAGTGGCGGTGATGGGTTATGCCATTCTTTGACCGATCCAAGCACTTGAATAAAATAAAATAAAATAAAACGTTGGGAACTAAGCGTTTGGGTTTTTAATTTTTTTTTTTTGTTTTATCCTATATATACTACAACCCTTTACTCATAAATTTCAAACGTAAAACTACAACACAAACAATTAATAAATTTATACTTTTACAAATTTTCGACTACGGATCGAGATCGAGAAGGTGAAATTTATGAAGAGTCGATAGCTATTGCATATGTATATGATCCACTTCAAGCTCTCGATGATATTTTCTATTTAAGTTGAATGTAATTTTTTTTTTTCAATGTCATGTTATTTGTAATTAAGTTTGAATGTAATGTTTTTTATTTTCAATGGAATGTTAGATTTTAAAATTTTAAAAATAAAGTTAATAATATTAATAATAATGTTAATAATAACAATAAATTAATTATAAAATAAAATATTGAAGTGGGGTCAATGTGGTTGGTGTGATAGTTGTTAGTGAATCTGGTTAGGAATATGAAAGGAAGAAGCTACTGAGGTGGCGCTAATGTTTCACAGTGTGATTGTAAAAATAGCGTGATGATTGAGAGTAGTCTAATTGCATGTATTTTTGAAGAGTTAATTAGTTTACATAAAATAGTTCATCAAACTTGTAATTTTGAAAGTTAACTCAAGGTATTTGTTTATAAGATTTTATTCATCATATATTGTGTTATTCAGTATTTAAGGGTTTATTAATTTTTAATCTGTTTATTAAATTTCAGATTTTATGTTTAGTTTAGTTTATATCATGTTTATTTTATATTATGTATTAAGATGAATGATTTGTTAACTTAAAGTGATTGATGTCCTTGCTAAAATAAATGTTAAAACTGAAATTTTTTCATATCATTAGATCTACGGGCTAATAAGGGTTTTTTTTTTTTTTTTTTTTTTCATTTTACCATTAAAACCGGAACGGTTGATAAATGTTTTCTAGAAGCTTGTAAAATCATAGTTTCTCAATTATAAGCTTGTTGCTCGGATATTCTTTTGTGACCTCGATGACAAAAATTTCTCGCTCCGACCCTGATCATCAGCACTCATCTTCAACCATGAGGGTGGTGGTGGTATGATAAGACCCTAGACTTCCAATGTGAAGGTCAATGGTTCGATTTTCTGTCATTCACAAAGTTATTCTTGCTCATGGCCACAGAGGTTCGCCTGCAATGACTATGACTGATCGTAAAGCGGGTAGTCGCCCTGAGAGTCCGTTTTAAAAAGGTTGGATATGCAGGTTAAAAATGACTTTTCTGCTCCGGTTGTAACATCCCGCATTTTTCCGTTAAATTATTTTAACGCCCGTCTTTTTCTTTTTAAATAATACCCTTCGTATCTAGATCCGTATCCTTTGTTATGTAACATTTTTAAATATTCTCGTTGTTGGAAGATAACGTCTCCCGTACTCTCGTGTAATTTAAAATAATTCGTTTGGTTAATTCACGCACCCGCACCCGAACTAGAGGGACCATTTTTGCCAAGTGATCAAAGGTGTGACTAGGTCAACTAGTCAACACCCTTTCTCATCCATTCATTCAT
The DNA here is from genome assembly GCF_046630445.1 of Rutidosis leptorrhynchoides. Taxonomy (NCBI): domain Eukaryota; kingdom Viridiplantae; phylum Streptophyta; class Magnoliopsida; order Asterales; family Asteraceae; genus Rutidosis; species Rutidosis leptorrhynchoides. The sequence continues at coordinate 296,168,376 of NC_092338.1, read as the reverse complement.
TTCCATTTTCATTTCCATTTTCCTTTAACACTTTCAATTTTTCTTTCAATCTTCATCATCAAGATTCATCATCCATTCATGATCTAGCAAGCTTCAATCAAAATAAACTACATATTTGGAATCCTCTCTTCATCCTCTTCAATTTGATACCAACTTCATCTCATTCGGGTAACTTTCTAAAATCACTAATTTTATGTGTTCTTGAGATTTTTGAGTTATAAAGTTGTTAATTAGTGTCTATGGCTCATTGTGATGTCGTGTATGTAATTTGTATGCTCGATTCGTTGTTTTTGGTGTAACTAGTTCAATATGAAAATTACTTGCTAAATCCTTGATTTTGGATGATCAAATGTTGTTAGATTGTTAAAGTGCATGTTTTAAAAGTGTTACTAGTATCATTAGCTTCGTTTTGATGTATAGGTTGATTAAGGAAACTCCAAGAACATGATTAATGATTTTGAGAACTTGGATTAGGGTTTGATGAGCTTTACATGAACTTTTGATGCGTCAAATGCTATGAGATATTGTTGTTAAGTGTTTTGTTGCAATGTGTGTTTGATTACCTTCGAAACGGCATAACATACATGTAAATTGGTTGCCCGAATCATAAAATGCGTTTTTGGAACTTGAACTTTGATTATGAATGTTTAATTGCGGTTTTTGGTTGTTATAAGTGGAAGTTTGATTGATGATATGTGTTTAGTTGCATTCCTCGTCAAAATACCTTTCCAACGATATATGATAGGTATTATAAGTGTTTGCGGGTCAAGAGTTGGGTTGGAAAAGGTTTTGGTTCGTGCATACTTTGAAAAACTGACCAGAATTCTCTGCCCAGATGGTGGCGCGGCGCGCCCCATCCCCGCGCGGCGCGCGGATTGGCCTGGTCAGATTCTGCCCACTTTGTCCCTTTTCACGTAAAATGTTTGACTAGCTATCGACCTCCGGTTCACATGAAACTTGTTTTAATATACTTGTATATGAATATTTAGCATAGAAAAATAGTCCGGGACCCGACCCGAACATGTTGACTTTTTCGTTGACTTTGACCAAGTTTGACTTTTTGTCAAACTTAACCAATTAATTATGCAATCTTTCTAACATGATTCTATACTTGTATCTTGCATGAAACTTGACAATTTGACTCACATGCTTCATAATCGAGTCGTAACGAGCCATAGGACTAATTGAACATCTTTGACCGTTTGTGTTTACCGTTATTGATATAACCTATATGTTTAGGTCAAGACTAGCGTTGTCTTTGCACGCATTTACTTGTTGAAGTACTTTTATAACTCTCGCTCTCAAGGTGAGATCATAGTCCCACTTTTACTCTTTTTTGAACTTATATTTGGGATGAGAAAACATAAACGATTCTTTTGAACTAAGTGAACACAAGAACGGGAAAACAAACATTCTACATACGAGTTTAGAACAAAAATCCTCAATTCGATTATCATTAGTTACACTTGCCGGGTGTAAGCGAGAACTTATGTTATATGGCCATATGGGTTGACAACCCTCATCTTTGACGGTTCGCTACCGTCTACGGATGAAATATATTTTCGAGAATCAGTGTTTGTTCTAGCACTATGGATGGGGTATACAATGGATGAAATGTTAAGCTTTGATAATTGGGTGCTCGTGAAACAAACTTTTGGAATGTATTACTATTATTTCATTGATGCAAATCTTGTGGTTCACTTGTACTTACTTACTTAAACCTATGATTTCACCAACGTTTTCGTTGACAGATTTCTATGTTTTTCTCAGGTCTTGCACGATATGTGAAACATGCTTCCGCTTACTATTTGATACTTGCATCCGATGTCGAGTATACATGCATTTCATGGAGCGTCTTTTGACTTTACTTTAAACCGTGTCGCCTAGATTTCAATCGTACTTATAACGTTGTAACTTAACTTTTGGTTGAACAATTCTTGTAAACTTTGAAACAATCTTTATTTTGAAATGAAGGCGACATATTTTGGTCAAACGTTATCTTAAAGACTTATAATCAGGTAATGGGACCCACGTAGCCGATGCCGTCACTTGACGATTTGTCGGGGTCGCTACAAGTGGTATCAGAGCCTTGGTTGTAGGGATTTAGAGTTCATTTGTGTCCACCCCGAGTCATAGGGTACATAGGTGAATCTAGACTACAACCGGCATATAGACTGAAGTAGGAATTATTTGACTAATTGTGCATTTATACTCGAACTCTTCTATCATATCTAACTCGTATTCGATCTTGATCTTACGTTGATAAATTTTGTTGATGCGCCACCTTGACTTTATGAAGTAATGTTAAATGCACATGAGAATCAGGGTAATATAATTTCCGGGATTATATTACGGTGATTCACATGGACGTTCCGACATTATGACATAGAGAATTTAAGGCGAGTCAAGGAAAATTTTCTCTCTATCCTTATTCCATGCCACGGTTAGTATTGTTGTAAATACTAACCAACGATATTCTTGTCTCATGAAGGAACAATGGCTCACCAAGGTCAACACAATACTCCTCTCGAAACTCTAGAACAAGCTCTTCAACGAATGATAACCACCGCCGTGGGTACGGCCGTGGCCGATCACTTTTCTAACAACAACAATCATGGAGCCGGTAATTCAATCGAAGGTTGCTCCTACAAGAACTTCATGAAGTACAATCCTCCCACTTTCGATGGAACCGGGGGACCGGTTACTCTCACCCGATGGTTTGAACAAATGGAGACCGTTTTTAACACAAGCGGTTGTCGAGACCAAGATAAGGTCAAGTTTTCCACCCTCACTTTCACCGGTATTGCTCTCTCATGGTGGAACACGTATGTACAATTAGTGGGAAGCGATGAAGCCCACACCCTCTCTTGGACCGAATTAAGAGAAAGAATGATCACCGAATACTTCCCGCGCGACGAGACTCGAAGGCTCGAACAGGGTCTAAGGAATTTAAAAACGGCCGGAAATGACCTCAAAGCTTATAATCAACGGTTTACCGAACTAGTCTCGATGTGTCCAATTCTCATGACTCCCGAATCCCTAAGAGTCGAACTTTACATGGATGGCCTCCCTAAGAGCATTCAACACAAGGTAATGACATCTCAACCCACTAACCTACAAGAGGCTTTAACAATGGCCCGCCAAGCCTTAGAAACGGTGAATGAAATGGAAGCACCGGCACCAATGGTCGAGAACCACCCGAGTAACAACAAAAGAACATGGGAAGCCTCTCAATCAAGCAACCACGACAATAACAACAACCCCGCCAAGAAGCCTTTTACCTCCAACGACAAGAAAGGCTATGCCGGAAAACTACCTTTTTGTAACGAATGCCACAAGCATCACTTTGAAGGATGTGGCAGGTTTCGCCACCGGCGCCAAGGACCCGTCGCTCGAAAGATGCCCAACGCACACAGAACGGGTGCTTGCTTCGAATGTGGCCAACTGGGTCATTTTCGGAATGTGTGCCCAAATAAGAAAATCAACCCCAACGCACGCCGTTGAACCTTCAACATCGACACCTAGGATGCCCGGAACGACGATGGACTAGTAACGGGTACGTTTCTTCACAACAAACCGTATACTTCATACTTATTCGATTCCATTACCGCTAGACGTTTTATAACCAAGACTTTGACTCGTACCCTTTGCACTCCACCTTTTCCCCTAGACCCTACTTAGGCAATTTAAGTGACCAACGGAAAATATTGTGTGCCTATAAATTTTATTGGAGGATATACGTTAAGACTTTTGACTTGACACCTATAGAACTAGGGAGCTCGAAACCTATTCGTTAAAAAAAAAAAAAAAAAAAAAAAAAAAAAAAAAAATGTTTCCCCATCATCTTGTATAGATTGTTGTGAACCGAGTAATTTTCGGTTGGAAACCGATACCCTCTTCCTCGTATCCACAATTGGGGGTTAAGGGAGATGATGTCTCCTAAGCCATTTTCTGAACTCGCGACGTTAGTTGTAAATCTCTCTTAGTACCGTTTGATTTATTTAGGACTCTGTCCGTATTCATGAACCTCCTAAACCACGTATGCAAACTTATCTAGACAAATCTGTTATCGTATTTATAGATGACATCTTAACTCATTCAAGTAAAGAAGGAAAACGAACAACATCACCATCTTAGTCTCGAACTTTTGAGAAAAGAGCAACTCTATATCAAATTCTCCGAGTGAGAATTTCTGTTGAACGAAGTCTAGACCATGATGTTAATGGTCGAGGCACTACAATCAATCTCGAAATCAAGCTACATGTAATCAGGAAACTCTCCCAACTCAAACTTGTATTCGTAAAATCTTAGATCTCGCCTGTTATTACCGAAAATTCATTTCTGACTTTTCTCGTGTTACATGACTTTTAAACTCGTTAACTCACTAAGGAAAACTTTAAACCTCTCCGTGTTCGAACCTTGAGCGTGATTCTTCACACCAACATTTCTAGTTAAAATCGTATAGCAACAGATGGAACTCAAACATGGAAATATTTCTACTTGAACGCCGAAAGGCATACTCTCTCGACTCAAAAATCAACATAACTGAAATTCGTTATTTTGCACGAAGAATTCGAATACTAAATTGTGGATCCGATCAATTTTCTCGTCATCCCGTACCACACTACCTACCTCTGTTATTTCACCGTCACCGTCTGATATTACTGGGATTTAAGATAACACACAATCCAACGATACTTCACTCTTCTTTGACTTAACGCCCTTGTGTTTCTGATAATCGGCCAACTATTATTCAACCCCGAACTATACAACTACGTGTACTACCTCGTTTCTCTTTCAGACTTCAACTTTTGACAACTAGAGGCACGTTATGGCAACCTCGAGATGTAAACTCATCCTATTCTAAGTCCTCATTTCACTACTATCTTTACCGTTCGCATTTCCGTTTAAAGAAACTCCTTGTAACATTTCTCCATGGATAGAGAAACTCCTCATATTACATAAGTATTCGCCACGAGGGTGAATAGTCCTAACGAACATTTTTCGAACCCTAACTAACTTGTTCAAACGTATCTTAAGAGATTCTATTCCAACACGGTGTATCTTTGTCAATTATTCCGTATCGAAATACTCGTTTCACTTCTAGTTTTACAAGAAACCTTGGGGACCCGCTTAGACATGAGTACCGCGTACCACCCACAAACCGACGAACCGAGCAAACGAACGATTTACGTCTTGGAAAGACATGTCACAAACTCGTATTGTCACCTTTAGTAGATCACTCTTACAACAGTAGTCACCACTCGTGTGTTCACACGCGCTTTCCGAAACCCTATATGACCGCTAATGTCATACCCCTGCTCATTTAACCAAAGCATCAACCACCGAAATCTGAACTCCATCAAGAAACAACAATTGAGATCGTTCAAGTCCGAGAAGGGCTCGAGACAACCCATTGTCGCCAGAAGAGTTATACCAAACTTAGAGGAGAACCTCACCAAACCCAGTGTGTAACCGCGTAATATTGGGAAACCGCACCTTGGAAGGGTGTAATCCATTTTGGGAAATCGAGAAAGACTATATCCGCAATATTGAACCTTCTGAAACCTTGGGGCGTATTGGAACCGCTTCCTACCGTTTAGAACTCCCGACTCAATTAAGTTTCCGTTCACCCTACATTTCGTGTAACAAACTTAGAAACGTGTCCTGCGGAAACGGGAGCGTGCAATCTTGCTAGATACATCAACTATCGATGGCAACTTCTCTTCATAGGGAAAACCAGTTGAAACCGGGGATCGTAAAACCAAACCCAAATACAACGTAAAACCCTGACTATCCAACTCATGAGAACACTCAAGGACGTACTTTCACTTATTCATTGCATGGACAACGTAAAGTCTCGAGTAAGAGATATCGACTACTACTTCCAACTAAATTTCGGGACGAAATTTCTTTTGAGGTGTGGATAATGTAACATCCCGCATTTTTCCGTTAAATTATTTTAACGCCCGTCTTTTTCTTTTTAAATAATACCCTTCGTATCTAGATCCGTATCCTTTGTTATGTAACATTTTTAAATATTCTCGTTGTTGGAAGATAACGTCTCCCGTACTCTCGTGTAATTTAAAATAATTCGTTTGGTTAATTCACGCACCCGCACCCGAACTAGAGGGACCATTTTTGCCAAGTGATCAAAGGTGTGACTAGGTCAACTAGTCAACACCCTTTCTCATCCATTCATTCATTTCCATTTTCATTTCCATTTTCCTTTAACACTTTCAATTTTTCTTTCAATCTTCATCATCAAGATTCATCATCCATTCATGATCTAGCAAGCTTCAATCAAAATAAACTACATATTTGGAATCCTCTCTTCATCCTCTTCAATTTGATACCAACTTCATCTCATTCGGGTAACTTTCTAAAATCACTAATTTTATGTGTTCTTGAGATTTTTGAGTTATAAAGTTGTTAATTAGTGTCTATGGCTCATTGTGATGTCGTGTATGTAATTTGTATGCTCGATTCGTTGTTTTTGGTGTAACTAGTTCAATATGAAAATTACTTGCTAAATCCTTGATTTTGGATGATCAAATGTTGTTAGATTGTTAAAGTGCATGTTTTAAAAGTGTTACTAGTATCATTAGCTTCGTTTTGATGTATAGGTTGATTAAGGAAACTCCAAGAACATGATTAATGATTTTGAGAACTTGGATTAGGGTTTGATGAGCTTTACATGAACTTTTGATGCGTCAAATGCTATGAGATATTGTTGTTAAGTGTTTTGTTGCAATGTGTGTTTGATTACCTTCGAAACGGCATAACATACATGTAAATTGGTTGCCCGAATCATAAAATGCGTTTTTGGAACTTGAACTTTGATTATGAATGTTTAATTGCGGTTTTTGGTTGTTATAAGTGGAAGTTTGATTGATGATATGTGTTTGCGGATCAAGATACCTTTCCAACGATATATGATAGGTATTATAAGTGTTTGCGGATCAAGAGTTGGGTTGGAAAAGGTTTTGGTTCGTGCATACTTTGAAAAACTGACCAGAATTCTCTGCCCAGATGGTGGCGCGGCGCGCCCCATCCCCGCGCGGCGCGCGGATTGGCCTGGTCAGATTCTGCCCACTTTGTCCCTTTTCACGTAAAATGTTTGACTAGCTATCGACCTCCGGTTCACATGAAACTTGTTTTAATATACTTGTATATGAATATTTAGCATAGAAAAATAGTCCGGGACCCGACCCGAACATGTTGACTTTTTCGTTGACTTTGACCAAGTTTGACTTTTTGTCAAACTTAACCAATTAATTATGCAATCTTTCTAACATGATTCTATACTTGTATCTTGCATGAAACTTGACAATTTGACTCACATGCTTCATAATCGAGTCGTAACGAGCCATAGGACTAATTGAACATCTTTGACCGTTTGTGTTTACCGTTATTGATATAACCTATATGTTTAGGTCAAGACTAGCGTTGTCTTTGCACGCATTTACTTGTTGAAGTACTTTTATAACTCTCGCTCTCAAGGTGAGATCATAGTCCCACTTTTACTCTTTTTTGAACTTATATTTGGGATGAGAAAACATAAACGATTCTTTTGAACTAAGTGAACACAAGAACGGGAAAACAAACATTCTACATACGAGTTTAGAACAAAAATCCTCAATTCGATTATCATTAGTTACACTTGCCGGGTGTAAGCGAGAACTTATGTTATATGGCCATATGGGTTGACAACCCTCATCTTTGACGGTTCGCTACCGTCTACGGATGAAATATATTTTCGAGAATCAGTGTTTGTTCTAGCACTATGGATGGGGTATACAATGGATGGAATGTTAAGCTTTGATAATTGGGTGCTCGTGAAACAAACTTTTGGAATGTATTACTATTATTTCATTGATGCAAATCTTGTGGTTCACTTGTACTTACTTACTTAAACCTATGATTTCACCAACGTTTTCGTTGACAGATTTCTATGTTTTTCTCAGGTCTTGCACGATATGTGAAACATGCTTCCTCTTACTATTTGATACTTGCATCCGATGTCGAGTATACATGCATTTCATGGAGCGTCTTTTGACTTTACTTTAAACCGTGTCGCCTAGATTTCAATCGTACTTATAACGTTGTAACTTAACTTTTGGTTGAACAATTCTTGTAAACTTTGAAACAATCTTTATTTTGAAATGAAGGCGACATATTTTGGTCAAACGTTATCTTAAAGACTTATAATCAGGTAATGGGACCCACGTAGCCGACGCCGTCACTTGACGATTTGTCGGGGTCGCTACACCGGTGGTCCCTCGGTTATACCCAATTTCGCTAACAGCATCCCTTGCTTTTTAATTTGAATTTCCGAATCCTTTGTTTTTTCTAATTGGGCAATCTGTGTCCCTCCGTCAACATTCTGTTAAAAATGTCCTTTAACCCTTGTCATGTGCCTTGCATGTGAGGGTAAATTCGTCTTTTTACGCTACTTCTTAATCTGAATATATAGCCTAGCATTTGCTCATCTTCCCCAAAATACAAACCCTAATTTTTCTTTAAAAAATTAAATCAAAGACTAAATTAAAAAACAAAATGCTTCAAGAATACTATCCTAATGCTTCCCCAAAATACAAACCCTAATGTTTCAATCTTCATTTTCATCTAAAACCCATATCCACACAAATCAAACACTTAGATTCATATATTTTTCAAGGAGTAAAAACGGAAATTTTAAACTGGTCAACAAATCTTGATCAGAATCTGTCGCTGTATACACACTTTTTAACTCATCTTCAAGAATACTATCCTTTGTAACATGGGTTTAATTCGTAAAAAAAGGTACACAGGTTCAAATTTGCCTCACAGCTTTGAGTTTTTATAAATCGAACTTTGACTCAAGAATTAATGCTTAAGAGAAGGAATTATGACTTGAAATTTTCTAGAAACGTTGAATCAGAAATTGTTAATCGGATTTATTGATCAACGAAGATTCGGTTTATGTTAAGGAACACAAATCTGAGCTCAATTTGTTGTTTAAATGTCAGTTTGATAAACACACAAATCAGTTATGATTTGCGGTTTGAAGATGAACATGAATGATGATGATGATGAATCTTTGAATCTACTTCGATTATTGCTGTTAGATCCCTGAACACCATGGATATGTGAAAGGGCCGTTAACGAACCGAATCGAGTCGAATACAGAAACTTGTGGCTCGACTCGTTTAAGATTTATTCAGCTCGAGCTCGATTTGAACTCTTTTAAATTATTTTCAAAGTGTTCGAGTTCGAATATTTTAACAATGTTCGAGCTCGAGCTCGAAACTCATTTAAATATTCAATTAAAATTTAATATTCGTTGAGTTCGAAAATTTTAACTATGTTCAAGCATGTGCTCGAAAGTCGTTTAAATATTCGATTAAAGTTTAATATTCTTTTTCAATTCGAACTCAAATAAGCAGATTTATAATCATAAAATTTGCTATATTGATAGCTTCTTGTGTTCATTATATATGAAAAAGTACATAAAACAAAGTATCTATTTACATACATACTCCATATCACATTTGAAGATTGTGAGAAATTAATTCTATTTCACTTATATTTGTAGGCACATTCTCTTGGAGAACATTTGTTTATCCTTTCCGATGTGGGACAAGATTTCCTTTATTATGTATCTTTGTTTACTATATTACAGTAGTTTTTACAGTTAGTTGGTGTATTCATTTGCAGGCCCGGCCCAAGAAGGGTGCAAGTAGTTCAATTGCACAGGGCCCATTTTTATTCGGGGCCCAAAATTCGTATACGGTCACAACACAATTCGACTATATTACAGTAGTTTTTACAGTTAGTTGGTGTATTCATTTGCAGGCCCGGCCCAAGAAGGGTGCAAGTAGTTCAATTGCACAGGGCCCATTTTTATTGGGGGCCCAAAATGGGGTGCAAGTAGTTCAATTGCACAGGGCCCATTTTTATTGGGGGCCCAAAATTCGTATACGGTCACAACACAATTCGGTATATACAACAGCAGAAACACAATTCGGTATATACAACAGCAGAAATTATATAAGGCCGAATACGTTTTATGTAGAAGCCCAATGTTATCAACTTGTAATAGACGGTATTGCCTATGCTTTTATAGAGTGTTTTTGCTAACTAGCTTTCCGATGTGGGAAGAATATAAATTCCATTCAGCTACTACACAAACACTATTATTTTTACTACACAAACACTATTAAGAATCACAGTGTGTTGTCATAAACTCATGTGAGCCAATTGGCAATTTTTTTCAATCAAGAAACATAAATATAGAACTGAATTTTTTCTCCATTTTTGCGGTTATGAAAAATGAATTATCAGTATTTTATCAATGAAACTAATAAAGTGACAATAGACAAATATTCGAATGTTGAGCTGCTGGGTGTTTTGTTATGAAATTATGTCTTATCACTACTGTTTATTCCTATATGTTCTACCAAATATTTTTTTTGTAATAATTTCAATTTTATACAACCTTGTAAAGTAAATTTGTCAAATGTGTTAATGGCTTATATTATTCGTTAAGAGCATAAGGGCCTTTTTTCCGTCTCGCTCAGGGCCCTCGATTTCTCGGGACCGGCCCTGTTCATTTGTATTCGAAAATATGATATGATTCTTATAAACTTGAATAAAACTAAAATATAAGTATTGGTAAATTGATTTAATTCGTTATATTCTGCAAAGTGACATCATATATTAACGAATTTTACACGTGTTTACTAAATGTATATGCATACTCAATTTCATTTGTAATCTTTTATTTTTAACATTTGTTAGCAAAATACATTTGATGGTCTCATATCCCAGTTGAAAATTAATTTCATATTAGAACCAATCGGTAGTCAAAGATAAGTGATAGGAAACAATCCTACACGTGTACCTTCATATTAGAACCAATCGGTAGTCCAAGATAAGCCCACCAACGAGATGGGTCGAAAATCAGTCACAAGAATTGGGTTCGTAACTTTCGGGATAAGAGTGAAAAATGCCACACCGCATTTTTAATCTCCGAATCATCCAACTCTCTCTCAAGTAAGTTGTCTTCGTTAACAGTGAGACGATAGTGTGGATTAATATGGCAAGAATCCACACCTGTATGAACTACATCAAACTTGGACATGTAGTGAAGCAAAGAACTTATCTTTTATAACAGCATGATCCTCTATCTAAACACCATCAACCAACAAGCTTTGAGTAGCCATGAACGGAGATAACTTATTCCACAACATAATCTTATCCGACAACGCTTGAGGAGCGTAAACATTAACCATAAACACTTCCATGTTCTCACGAATTCATGTACCTTTAACAATTACAAAATTTACATCGCACCACATACCGCTTTTGGAAAAAAACATTCGGATCCCATAACGAAATAATACCACCCGAAAAATCACGAGCTAAACTCAAAGCATAATCGAAATTATGATTATGATTACCCCAAAACGATCTCAGACGGTACATAAAAATCTAGACATCTTCGATTCTTGTATACCCAGAAAGTGCACAAGTGAAAAATCGTTTACTATTTGAGATTTAGGTATTAAAAAGGAAATCTATTCTTCACCTACAGGTAGAAAAAGTCATTTCTTCTTCTCCTTGATGAAAGTTAATTATATATGCAGTGGCGAAAACAGGAATTTGTTTCACCCGGGGCGAAAATTTTTTTAAAGCGTATCAATTTTTTTTTGGTAAAATATAGAAGTTTTGGGGAAAAATATGGTGATTTTTGAGCAAAATGTGAAGGTTTTTAGGCAAAATATGAAGGTTTTTGGGCAAAATACGGAGGTTTTGGGGCAAAATATGGTGGTTTTGGGGCAAATTTTTTTTTTCACTGAGGCAAAATCGAAAAACCCAAAATTTTTACACTAAAAATTGCAAATCGACTGGGGGCATCTGCCCCCCCCCCCCCCCCCCCCCCCCCCCCCCCCCCGCCCCATGCTGGTTCCGCCACTGTATATATGAATATATGAAAAATATTAATGTTAACATTTTAATATTAGGTAAAATTTAAAAGGAATAATTTAAGTTACGTTTTTGTTACGTTTAGAAAGGGACAATATATGAACAATTTATAAAGGAATAGTAATAGTATAATATTCATATATGTTGATACTAATTTTAGGATTAGTATAATATAGAGTTGGCGAGGACTTTTACAAAGGAACAATTTAAGACGTTTTTTACGAAATGAAATAAAACTTAGAAGGTATAAGTTCAATTAGTTACAATTAAAACAACAAAATATTCAGTAGCTTGGCGGTCAAACATTGTGAGCTAACCTTCAGGTCTTCTGTTCGAAAATTGCATGGTGTATTTAACTTGATGATTTTCTGCAAGGCTCTTTGCATGTACTGATAAGCTATATTCGAATATTAAACAATTATTCGAGCCATATAAGCTCGTCCGACTATTAAACGAGTATCAGAGTCATATAAGCTCGAATAATCGTTCGACTATTGAATTTTTATACTCGGCTCGTGAAACTAATCGAACACTATTTTTTGTTCGAACTCGACTCGAGTTTGAAATCCCTAATACTCGAATTCGATATAAACGAGCTCGAACTCGAGTAGCTCGTTAAAAGCTCGGTTCGTTAACAGCCCTATTTGTGATGATGTAAGGTTGATAATCTAAGTTTGAAGGTTCAAAATTAACTTTCATGAGAAGGATGAAGAAGAATATCTATGATGTGTATATATATATATATATATATATATATATATATATATATATATATATATATATATATATATATATATATATATATATATATATGATCAATGGGGAAGTAACCAATTGGGGGAAGCAAAAAAAAAAAAACAAAATATTTATCTTTTTTGGAATTTTTTTTCCAGATATCAATATCACACGAAAATATGAACAATTAGAAAACACACTTAGTGATGAATGTTATTATTTAGGCGAGAAAACGATCGACAACAATAACATTCATGAAAATATTGATCGTGAAAAATGTTAACGTTTTTTTTGTTTGTTCATGTTTTGTGAATTAAAATTTAGCCCGATTTAGAGTTTAGGGTTTTGAGTTTAGGGTTTAGGGTTTAGGATTTAGGGTTTGGTGTTTTGGGTTTAGTCCCTAAACCCAAAACCCTAAACTCTAAACCGTTCGTGATAAAAACTCAATCTAAATCCTAAATCTAAACCCTAAATCTAAACCCTAAACCCTAAATTTCTAAACCCTAATATCTAAACCCTATAAACCCTAATATCTAAACCCTAATATCTAAACCCTAATATCTAAAACCTCAACATACGTTCGAAAAACACGATAATTGTTATATATTATTTCTTCGAGCGTTTTTCCGCCAAAATAAAAACATTTATCACAAAGTGTCTTTATTAAATGTTCATATTTTAATTCAATCTATAATGTTCGTGAACAAAGTTTTTTACAAAAAATGAAGAAAAAAAAAAGTTTTGCTTCCCCCCGCTTCCCCCGATTGGTTAATTCACATTTGATCCTACCACTATATATATATATATATATATATATATATATATATATATATATATATATATATATATATATATATATATATATATATATATATATATATATATATATATATATATATATATATATATATATATATAGTGTTTTAATCAAGAGGGAAGCACTTTTTTGGGGAAAGTGTGGGGAAATAATTTTTTTTTCGTTTTTTTGAAGAAAAAAAAATTCAAGCATTAAGATCACATGAAAATATGAATATTTGAAAAAGACACTTTGTGATAAATGTTATTATTTTGGCTGAAAAACGCAAATAGAAATAAATAATAACATTCAATGCACTGCATGTTTTGCTTCTGACTTTTTTTTGTAAGGAGTTAGAAATTAGGGTTTAGAAATTAGGGGGTTAGAAATTAGGGTTTAGAAATTAGGGTTTTGGGTTTAGAAATTAGAGTTCAGGGTTTAGAAATTAGGGTTTAGATTGAGTTTTTAACACGAACGGTTTAGAGTTTAGGGTTTTGGATTTAGGGACTAAACCCAAAACACTAAACCCTATACCGGGCTAAATTTTGAAAAAAAACACTTCACACAAGATTAAAAAAAAAAAACGATGCAAATAAACTTTAATTAAAACATTACTCATGATGAATGTTATCATTTATTTCTTCGAGCGATTTTTCGCCAAAATAATAACATTCGTCACAAAGTCTCTTTTTTAAATGTTCATATTTTCATGTGATCTTGAAATTTGAAAAAAAAAATCAAGAAAAACAATAAACAATTATTTCTCCCCCAAAAAAGTGTTTCCCTCTTGATAATGACCATATATATATAGTGGTAGGATCAAGAGGGAAGTAACCAATCGGGGGGAGGCGGGAGGAAGCAAAATCTTTTTTTTTCGTTTTTTGAAAAAACTTTGTTCACGAACATTATAGATTGGATGAAAATATGAACATTTAATAAAGAAACTTTGTGATAAATGTTTTTATTTTGGCGAAAAACGCTCGAAGAACTAATATATAACAATTATCGTGTTTTTCGAGCGTATGTTGAGGTTTTAGATATTAGAGTTTATAGGGTTTAGAAATTTAGGGTTTAGATTTAGGGTTTAGATTTAGGATTTAGATTGAATTTTTAACACGAACGGTTTAGAGTTTAGGTTTTAGGTCCATAAACCCAAAACACCAAACCCTAAACCCTAAATCCTAAACCCTAAACCCTAAACTCTAAATCGAGCTAAATTTTACTTCACAAAACATGAAGGAAAAAAACGTTAACATTCTTCACGAACAATATTATCTTGAATGTTATTTTTGTCGATCATTTTCCCTCCTAAATAATAACATTCAACACGATGTGTCTTTTCTAAATGTTCATATTTTCGTGTGATCTTGATGCCTGAAAAAAAATTAAAAAAAAAATGAAATTTTTTTTTTTGCTTCCCTCCGATTGGTAACTTCTCCATTGATCCTGCCCTTGTATATATATATATATATATATATATATATATATATATATATAATCAAGAGGGAAGCACTTTTTTGGGGGGAAGTAATTTTTTTTTCATTTTTTTCGAATTTTTTTTTCAGGTATCAAGATCACATGAAAATATGAACATTTAAAAAGAACACTTATCGTTCAATTTATTATTTTGACGATATCGAATAAAAAAATGAAAACATTCAATGCATGAGATGTTTTGATTCTGACTTTTTTTTAAGGGTTTAGAAATTATGGGGTTAAAAATTAGAGTTTAGCTATTAGGGTTTAGAAATTAGTGTTTTGGGTTTAGAAATTAGGGTTTAGATTGAATATTTTAACAAGAACGGTTTATAGTTTAGGGTTTAGGGTTTAGGTCGCTAAACCCCAAACCCTAAACTCTAAACTCTAAATCGGGATAAATTAAAAAAAAAACACTTCACATAAGATGAAAACAAAACAATGCAAATAAACTCAGAATCAAAACATTCAATGCATTGAATGTTTTCATTTTTTTCTTCAAGCGTTTTTTCACCAAAATAATAATATTCGTCACAAAGTGTCTTTTTTAAATGTTCATATTGTTACCTAATTTCGATGTCTGAATTTTTTTCCGAAATAACTAAAATTTAAAAAAAAATTACTTTCCTCCAAAAAAGTGCTTATGTGTTTGTGTATACAAGATTCGTTGTGAAGTATCAAAAAATTAGGGTTCATAATTTTGGGGATGATGATAGGTTGGAGATGAGGTGAATAAAGATAACTTATACTACCTCCGCCCAATATTAATAGTCCAGTATTCCATTTTGGGAAGTCCTAAATTAATAGTCCACCTCTATAAATAGAAAAGAATAAGAAGTTTAAGTTCTATTATGCCCTTAATGTATGTGGATAGGATTAAAGGAGAAAAAAAAGCTAAGAGTAACACTAGAAAGTAAGCAGAAAGTAAAGTACTTTTATGAGAATTTCTTAAACTGTGTGTTTTTTTCTGTAGACTATTAATATGAGACGGAGGGAGTAAGAATTTGGTGCTAGGCTATATATTCAGTTGAAGTAGGGTAAAAAGATGAATTTATCCTCACATGCAAGGCACATGTCAAGGGTTAACGGACCTTTTTAATGGAATTTAGACGAATGGACGCTGATTGCAAATATTTGATAAATAAAGGACGCGCAAAGTCAAATTAGAAATCGAGGGACACTGTTGATAAATTGGGGTATAACTGAGAGACAAACCAACAAAAAAGTCTAAAAAAAAATACATCACCAGTAGTCATTATCTCTTCGCCTCGACATCTTCTTCATCATCACCATCGAAAAAAATTCATCACCACTCATCTTATCATTTAGTCATCATCATTGAAGTCAGAAACAGAATAATAAACTGAATCAAAAACAGATTTCATCTTCATCACTTTTGAGTTCGTGATCTTCAATACCTAGACTTAGGTGTTTTTGATTTAGAAGATTTAAACTAATCTTAGATTCATTTTCCTGATTAAAAACCAAACTTTCGTCAACCATTGGATTCACTTTTCATAAATAATTCAAGCTACGGTCTGTTGTTCATCGTCGGTCAACCAAAAAAATCAACAGTTCGAGTTCATTGAGATGTTCTTAGCAATTACAGGCTAAATTGATAATTGATCCACGTTCAGAATCATTTGTTTTGAGCCTCGTAAATCCTCAATTTGATTTAAAAAGACGGATAAATTTCCAGATCCGATATATTACAATTTTAAACCTAAAAGTGATAATTTCAAATTCGAACTAATTTGTTATTTTCAGGTTTTAATTCTCATTGACGAGGGTTAGGATTGTGGTTTGAAACATTTTTTGTGAAGGATTCTTTGTTTAAAACTTTCTAGGTTTTGTTTTTTATTTTTGTTCATATCTTCATTGTGACGACCCGGAAATTTTCGACCAAATTTAAACTTAATCTTTACATGATTCTGACATGATAAGCAAAGTCTGTAATGTTAAGTCTCAAAATTTTTGAACTATTTACATGAAGTCAGTTAACTTTAACTATTTTCGACGATTCACGAACAATTGTGTGCAAATAAATATGTAAATATAAATATAAGTGTATATATTAATTTGAATTACTATAATACAATTTAATAAGATGAAGTGTAAATATGAAGTAATATGTAGAATAATTAAGCTGTTACTAAAAGGAATCTAAATATATATATATGTATAAATTTTTACATTAGTAGTATTATATATATTGTAATATATATAAAGTTTATAAAGTTTATTAAGATTAAATATTCAATATATGTTATTTTATAATATATTATATAATTAGTAAACTGTAAATTTAATATATTAAATGAAATTACAAGTTGAAAATATATTTGTATAATATTATTATTACTTTTATTATTAATATTAATATTAATATCAATATCAGTATTATTAATATCCTTATTCTAATATGAAAATAAAATACATGTAATTTATTAAATCTTTTATATCATTTGTATTATTAGATAGTATTATCATTAAGAATTATTAGTATTATTATAAATTAATATTATTATTAGTATCTTTAACAATAATAATAATGTTATTATTAGTATTATTATATTATTATTAATTGGTATTACTAATATATTTAATATATTTATATTTATTATCAATATCAATATTACACAAGTTCAATATTAATTATATAAAGAATCATAAAGGTAGAAAAATACGCGATTAATTAATTACACTTTGTCAAACTTTATTCTTTCACTATCTGTGAAATTCGATCCACCAGGTAGATTACAAAATCTGTTTTGGGTCTTTATCAGCTTTTATTGTACCTTACTTAAGCTTTCTGTTAGCTGTCTAATCTAGCTATCCTATCTCTTCTAATTACCTATCTATCTAATTCTATATATGTAAATACATGTGCATTTCGAGTTATACTGATGCACACAATTCATAATCACCACCAATTTTGTTTCAAACTGCTGCAATATATTCTTTCTCTTGATCATCATCAAGAACCACCATCAATTGTGTCTTGTTTTTGGTTTATCTTCTCCAAGAACCAGCATCACCTGAAATATTATTTTTGCTTCCTGTTTCTTCGACCGATGCAGGTAACCATCAAATATAAACACCATTGTTGTGCTATTATCGTGATGCTGCTACAATTCTTTTTCACTCTTCATCTCTGTCTACATATATATATATACATACACATCATCGATGAAAACAACCACCTTGAACCACCATCTATAAAACCCGTCACTGTTGCAAGTGACCATCGTTTCTGGACTTCTGTTTAACCATAAACCACCACCTTCAATCACACCATCATCTTCACTCTCTCTCCTTCTTAATTTATTGATGAAAACCATCCCACACCTTTGTGAACCGCCACCCTTTCCACCATATCACCACCCATCTTCAACCTTTAGTCACCGCCACCATGAACCACAATTCACCGGCTGCCACAGTTGTGACAACCCGGAAATTTCCAACCAAATTTAAACTTTATCTTTATATTATTCCGATACGATAAGCAAAGTTTGTTAAGTTAAATCTCGAGAATTTTAAATTGTGTTCATACATTCATTATAACCTCGACCAAATTCCGACGATTCATGAACCGTTATATATAAATAAATATGTATATATATATATATTATAACTTGAGAATATTAATAAAGTATTAAACGTATAATACTTTACATGAATGTATTTGTTTCAATATGTTTATCAATGGAATTAGAAGATAATATATAACATGCCGTTTTCCCGTACGTATCGAAAGGTGCTCACTTAATCATTTGTATGTTTATAACTCGTTAGCTTATGCACAAATGTATGAATATATGCGTAGATATATATATATATATATATATATATATATATATATATATATATATATATATACACATATATATATATACACATACATATATGTATACTTGATAATGTGTGCATGTATAAGTTTAATCATGGGTTTGGTTAGCGTTAAGTCTTGTGAGACTATTGTTGAAGGCTAAGTGAATATAGGAAGCGGGTTTGGAATGTACAAATCAAATAAAATCGAAAATTGTTTAAATCGGTCGAACTGTCCAGTTACAGCCTTAGGCCGCGCCGCGACAATTGGGTCTGCGCCGCGGCATATAAAGCAATTCCAGATCAGAAGTCAAGTTAAAAGGGGTCATTTTTCCTTCGTTAGGTCGCCCCGCGACAAATGGGCCGCTCCGCGGCACCTCGGCAGTTCCGACTTCGATTTTAGCTCAAATTAAATAAATTTAAGGGGCAAATTGTTAATTTAACATGTGGATCTGATCAGAGCATTAAACCTCCACCACTAGTTCATTTATTTCATTTCTTTTTCTATTTTCTTTCTACTTTCTCTCCCAAAACACAAAACCCACTTAGTTTAATCTTGAGATTTGGAGTTGGAGAATTGTGAATCAAACCTAGGAGCGAGATTTAAAGTTGTTCTCCTTGTTACTAGCTACAAGAAGATAGTCTTGGTAAGTTCTAACTTTATGTTTTAAGTTTTAATTGGTTAGTGGCTAGGTTTTGGGTTACTAGAGATTTGTATGACCCATTTGAGGGTAAAATGGGTGAGTTTGGGTTATGTTTTTGTAAGGAAACCCTAATAGCCACTATTTAGGGTTTTGGCCTTGTGATTCGAGGTTGTAAGTGTCAATTGGTGTTGTTAGTCATTAATGCACTTTAAGATTTATGAAAGAAGTGTAAATGGGTAAGTTTGACTTGATTGTGAGTCTAAGTAATATAAAATGGGTCAAAATGTACTAGTTGACCTAATTAGATGAAATGGGTATGGATAACCCTAAGTTTTATGTTAATTGAAGTTAATAGACTTTAATTCACCAGTCTTAGTGATTAAAGTCGAGTCTTGGCCATTTATGGGCGGTTGTGAGTAGTTGAGTCATTTAATGCAAATTGGGTCATTAAATGCTCAAGTGGGAGTATTGTGGTTAGTCCCACTAGTTGTGAAATTGAATGTGCACTTAATGATTTAGGTACATTGCATTGAAGCTCGGACGTGCATAATCATCATCCTTGTGACAAGGTGAGTGGAATAAGTATACTTGTACATATATGATGTGCTTATTTGTACGTAAGGATATGTGTTGTCCTAGTTAGTGATATACGTGTTGTACACTAAAGATTTATGAATGGATATGTGTTGTCTAATTTAGCAATATATGTGTTGTATGCTAACGGTTTATTAAATGGATATGTGTTGTCCAAATTAGTGTTATATGTGTTGTACACTAATGATCTTATGAACGGATATGTGTTGTCCAAGGGTTGGTGATATATGTGTTATGCACTAACGGTTGTTATGAACACCAATGGGAATTTTGAGTACCATTCCTTTTTGCTCTTGGTTAACCATGGTTGTGTGATTGTGTAATTAGCATATTAAATTATGAACTATATGCTATTGTCGGTTGCTAGCTCCTTGTGGATTGTAGATTGTAGTTTATGCATGATGTTTGCATGTTTGTCGAATAGCTAGCTTGTATGCGGTATTGTGTAAGTGATTGCAAGTAAGTAGGTTATATATGAACATGTATAATTATTGCATTCACTAAGCATTAGCTTACCCCTCTCGTTGTTTATCTTTTTAGTTGCAGGTGCGGATAAGGGCAAAGGGGTTATCGGGCACTAGGTGGCCTTTGATGATGTTTTATTGAAGTTTGAAAGTTGGCCTAACGTTTTGGGTAGTTTAATCCCAAACCATGCTCAAAGGGTCGTTTGGATTATAAACTATCGTTGTAGGGGTCAAACTTGTATTGAACTTAATTAATGGCCTTCGTGCCTTTTGTAAACATTTAAATTGTTGAACGTTTAAATGGAACTTGTGGATTGGTTTACATATTTTATTGGCGCGTAAATGTGTATCATTACAAAAAAATTTATCGTATGGAATACGGGTTGGGTTGTTTCATAATATCAAATGATTGATTTATCAGATACATTGTGATATGATTACGGGTCTATGTTATGAGGTCCACTGTGATTTAAGAAATCTATTCTTTTTGACAACATTCAGAAAATGGTAAAGTGATTTATAAGTAAGAATGTGGAGTGTAAATAACTTAGATGTTGGATATCAACAAGTTAAGTAACTCGACATTTTTCATTAAGATGATTTCATACGTTTATTTAACCTTTGAACTTTATCGCATGCTTCACCAACAGACTGTAATTTAAAAACTTGAAACCTATTATGAATATATATGATTCTACTTTTCTGAAACGTTTTATGATATAACGATTTTCATTATTTTAACCTTTAAACAAAATGATTCTTAAATATATTTAGTTTTGGAAAACAAAATTATCATATTTATTTGATTTATTTAAATATATCTAGAACCACTTTTGACAACTCATTACTTAACCAGTATGATAAAGATAACGATATTTATATTTTATTTTATTAAATATATATAACAATTTAAATTAATATTATATATATTTATACGCGTATTATACGTACATAGTTTTCTACTTTTACTATACTTAAACTTTACCTTTACTTTATTTTTACTTTACTTTAACTTTAATAATTCACTTTAATAATTCATACTTTAATAATTCACTTTAATAATTCATACTTTAATAATTCACTTTAATAATTCATACTTTAATAATTCACTTTATTAATTCAAAAGTCTATTATAAATAGAATTCAATAGGTTTCATTATTTCATAGAAACTTGAAAATATTTTTCTCTAAACTCTCTCAATCGATTTATATATATATATATATATATATATATATATAATCCGTATTATTTCAAGATATTATTAGTATACATAAAATATTACGACAGAGTGCTGTCCGAGTGATCTCGAAATTGTTTTTCAAGCGGGATAGAGCTAAGAAAATTATGGGTTATAGCTATGGAGGCTATGGGTATGGTTCGGGAGTATTACTCGTGAGTCAAACTAGTGTTTATCATCTCCGTTGTGTCTACGTATGAAATGACCCGTCCTAATCCAACTGGACGAAGTCTTCAACAGTTGGTCCCATTGCGATGATCGACTCCAAATAATGTCTTTAAAATGAGCAAATGCACAGCGGAAGGTTTCTTTCATACCTGAGAATAAACATGCTTTCAAGTGTCAACCAAAAGACTGGTGAGTTCATAGGTTTATCATAAAACAATAAAATTCATCATTTTGATAGACCACAAGATTTAAATGTTGCATGCTACAAATGGGCCCGAATCCTATACCCACCTGTAATGTACATGCGATATCTTTTAAATACAGTACACCTTTCTCGTGTACAAAATCATTTTCATAAATCTTAGTAACCGTACACATCTCTTGTGCACAAAAATAACCTACACATAACCTGTGTATAAAATCATTCTCTCGATACATAACATTCATATCAATTGGTGGCAATTATCATATCCACATAATTCAATGGTGGCAATTATCATGTCCACATAATTCAATGGTGGCAATTATCATGTCCACATAATTCAATGGTGGTAATTATCATGTCCACATAATTCAACAATAATCCACAGAACTTCTGTCTGCATAATAATTCATTCGAGGAATGTTTTGCTTGTGTCTATCTCGTCAAACATTTATAAAAGCATTTCATGTATTCGCAGTTTAAAATATATTTCAAAAGCATTTAATAAAGTAGTTATAAAAACAAAGCATGTATTCTCAGTCCCAAAAATGTAAAGAGTAAAAGGGAGCAAATGAAACTCACCGTACTGTATTTTGTAGTAAAATACATATGACGTCATTTAACAAGTATAGAGTTGGTCGCAGATTCACGAACCTATATTAGTTATATATATTAAAACATATAATAGCAACTAACAATCTATATATTAATAATTTCCATATCGTATTACTAAATAAGCTATATTTATCCTATATGCTTTAAGTAGTTAATATTTCTTTACGTAATACATTTATTAATATAATAATTATTTATTAGACTAATTTAATAATATAATATTTATCATTTTTCATAATATATTAAAAATAGAAATTTATTTCAAGATTTATATGTAATAAGAATATATATATATATATATATATATATATATATATATATTTATATTATTAATATATTTTATATATATAGCTTACTTAATATTATTTTAATAATAAAGATTTAGTAATATGTAATATTAATATATTTGTAATGTATTTTTGTAAAAATATATTTATTTGTAATAATAACAATAATAGTAATAATAATGATGATAGTAATAATAAATACTACCTCACAAGAAAAGCTCCAAAAAGAAATAACTGCCCATGCTCGAGCTCGAACCCGTGACCTCTAGCTAACCCGCAAACACCCAAGACCACTCCACCATTTCAGTTTTTCTGACTAAACTCTAAACCAATTTCTTTCAACTCCTAATTCATGGTGTTCATCTTCTTCTTTTTCTAAAAAAAAATGTCACAGTTAGGGATTGATCCCATGACCTCTTGATAACACAAACACTCCCTAAACCACTTATCCGTTAAGTGCTTATCTGTTAGTAGCCACCACTTAAATCTATTTACATGAAATTGTCTGTTTCTCCTTCATTACCATATCCATTATCATCAATATCATTCATCAACATCCTCTATCATCTTATCATCTTATCATCTTATCATCATCAACATAAATATCGTGATATCACCATCCTCTTTAACATCACTAATCATCTTCATCAAAATCGTGGACATCATCATCATCATCATCTCATCATACGTACATCTTCCATAATCTAAATAATACTCATCAATTTAGATGATGGCTTCAGCTTCGTGGCCCAAGAAGTAAAGGGACCACAATCCAACATAAATATACAGCCATGGCCCAACAGAAATATGGGAGCCCAATAGACTAATCTAGTACTCGGCCCAGCAGAATGAGAAGAAATAAGGAAATCGAACAGCAGGCAATACTGGTAGGGTTCGTTTCTTCTTTTTTTTTTTTTAAAAAAACAATCATAACAAACAAGTGGCTAAAACATACGGCCATTCCATCATGAATCATTATCTCAAATAATTAATAATCCCACCTTGCTTATGATCTTTATCCTACCATTACATCAAAGGTACAAATTTGTTCACTCCATAACCTAACTCATCTAGGATTCGTTTCCTTATGGACCCCATTGTAAACTCATAGTTCTACTAATGTTAATCTGATAGTTTATTACCTAGCTACTTAGTTTATATTACCCAAGTCTACAGCATAAAATATCATCTTTCTTGTGCCTTTATGTTCTTTACGCAAAAAAAAAAAAAAAATAGCATAAGGAATGCAGTTGCAGTTCGAAACATAGCAGTAGATCAGACCGGTGGTGATTTCGATGGAGATTGGTGGTAATCAATTGTAAACAAACAATATTAGGTAGTCGGGTGGTGATGGGTTATGGTTTATGGTTTTTTCAATTACCAAAATGGAAACCATGATTACTAGTAATATGTTATACGGAGTACATAATATAAGTAAAGAAAGAAAAGAAGAATTTATGCTAGTTTTGAACTAACCACCATGGTGAACGACAAGGGTGATGTATATGACGAAAGGTGGCTATAAGGTAATGAAGGAAGTGGTGGTTCAACAGTTGTGAAGTGGGTTTCAGGATGATGCTTGCAAGTGTGCTTGGTGATGATTTTTGGTTGTTGTTAACTCGATCAAAACAGAAGGAAGAATTAGCAGTCGTGGTTGTCGTGATATTGGGCTTACGAAGATATTGTTCGACGTACTAGATCATTTGAGGAAGATGGGTTGTTCTCAACAAGAACACAAGATTAAAGGTGTTGTTTATTCAAATGAAATTTCAACAAATATGAGGTAGTCGATTGTCTTGTAGCCAAATGAAATCGTTAAGGATCACCATTCGTACAGAAATAAAATAAATAACATAAAGTGTGATAAGGATTGAATGGATTGCTAACTAATTCTTGGATTGTTATAGTGAATAAGTCGTGATTTTTACTGTATTAGAGACAGGAGTATGTAACTTTGATTGTGTTTTGGATTTGATATTCGCTCAGTACAAATATTACAGACATGATTATCAATTTAGAACAGTTTGATAGTGATGAAAAAAAAACAGAATACGAATTACTTGTGTTTATATATGTATATAATTGTATTTATGTATATATCTGTATTTGTATCATTATATATATATATTACATTTATATTTGTATCTTAATTATATAAAGAAACATAGTAGTATTAATTATATAAACATTAATATTAATTTTTAGTAATACTAATGAAACTAACAATAATAATAATAATTATAGAAATAATAATGATAATAATATCAATAATATTCATTTTACTTGTACATATCAAATTTTACATATTTATATATGTTATATAATATTATTTATTCTTCAAATATTAATATTAACTTTTAAGGAAAGTAATGTTAGTAATAACAATTATCTTATACTTTTAATTTAATATGTTTCTTTTACACACTATCAACTATGTGATATTTAATAACTTGTATTCAATATTTAATAATTATCTATTATATATATATATATATGCATACATTTTCTACTTACACATAATCGTTCGTGAATCGGCGGAGGTAGTCAAAGGGAAATTAATTACATGAATATAGTTCCAACATTTTTGAGACTCAACATTACAGACTTTGCTTATCGTGTCGGAAACATTTAAAGATTAAGTTTAAATTTGGTCGAAAATCTCCGAGTCATCACAGTACCTAACCGTTAAAGAAATTTCGTCCCGAAATTTGAGTGGGATCATCATGGCTAACAATAAAAATGTTTTCATGACGAATATGAGTTGATAATTATAGTTTTATCATCATTGATTAATATGGATAAAACAATTTGATTTCTTGAATAGTATGAGTGAAGCTATCTCAAATAGTGTAATAAGTAAATAGAGGTTCGTCTTAACTTTTGACGTAGTCATGTTTGAATTCCGGAATTCAATTGATTTAAAAGAAAATCTTAGAAATCTATAAGATCTGATTCTTCGGGATTTATGGAAATTAAGATCTCTTTAATTAAATGCGATCATCTGCCTTGATTGCTCTGTCTGATATTTCCAATATAAATTTACCTTCTCCGTTCCATTAGTTTTCACCACTTCTATACTCAATTCCTAAATTCAAATGACTGTGAAAATGCTTAATCCAGTTCTGATTCTTGTTCTTATCCTCACTATCGCAACAATCATTCTCCTTTTCCAATTACCACCGGAGGAGTCTGTTTTCTTCTACTTCGCCCTTGGGGTTATAATGTTTTTAATTCTCCCGTGTCTTTATGTTGCGATAAACATTGATATACACAGTTTGCAATTCCTGTGTTTGTGATCGGCTCTACATTTTTCTTTATTTTTCGGAGCTCCATGCTTTTTTTTTCCCCGACTCCAAGTCAAGCGAATAATGGTCCAGAATTCGTAGATATAGAGTTTCGAATGATTATAATGTTCTAAGCAGGGTGGAACTTGGTAGCACGATTTGATTTTCAAATTTTATCAAAATTACAGAATATAGAACTATCAAGAATATATTCTTCTTGATATGTTCGGAGATTATGTACAATGAAAGAGTTATGTAACATGACACATGATAATGGTATAATCTACTGTGAACCATCATCACGTTTCATTAGAACTCAGCATGACTTACTGTAATATAATCACGTTGGCCTGGCGTCATTATATTATACTAACACATGCTTCAATTCCCAACACTTCTCCACAATTCATTCATAATTTATACTTAGATTTTTCAGAAGTTTAATATAATGGAATATAGGAAACACGAAGAGGTAGCTAATTTCGAATGAGAACATTTATGAAAATATCTTCAGAAATATCGAAGATATTTATGATGATATTTTGGAGTTTCTAAGTTCGAAGGTTGATGAAGTAAAATTTTCCGCAAGATTTTAACATGACTTCGGAGCAAGATATTCACTAAAGATTTCATCGAATCCAGAATTACCCGGATTCTTTGAATATAAGGTTTGGTCCTTGGATTTTTCCGCAGTCTCCTCCGTGGTTAGCTCAATCCGTTTTTCAGTACCAAATTTTCTATCGAGCGTTCCCAACACTCCATTCTTTATCATCAAACTTTTGGCCATTACGACCATCTAAAATTTTGCTGTTTCCTTTGCATTTAATGCTACTATATCAGAATCATTGGTTATAATCTGAGGTGGTTTCAGGAGAATTGTGTTTTTAGATGATTAAACGCTGATGGTAATATGGTGGAATGTAAAAGGTTCCCCTGTAACAACAAAAGAGTACGCATATATATCATGGTTATAATATGGTTGTTTCGAATGAAAAGTCAAAGTTGACTTGCTGGAGTTGTGACAAAATTGTCTAATTTGGAAAGAGATTGCAAAGTTATTTTCGATAATAACAACGCCAAGGGAGTTAGTACAGATATGTGTTAAACGTTTACTCAGGTTCCGAGAGTTTTTCAGGTGCATAACTATATGCATCAATCTTTTCTTCTATAGATGAAGTGCGGTTGGTTCATCCTCTCGATTGAGGTGTTTTCAAGAATCGTGAAAGGTTTGAACGCAGATTGGAATCGTCAAGATACAAATGAGGTTTAAGATGAAATCAAGTGGCAAACTTGAAGAATTGTTTAGTTTCATATGTTATAATCAATATTTTAATTCATTTTAATTGTCCACTGTTGATAGTCCATAGTTCAAAGTCCACAGTTAGCAATTTAATAATTCATATATAGTTTAATATATAACATTCGAATTAATTAATACGTATCGTGACCCGTGTACATGTCTCAAACTCGATCACAACTCAAAGTATATATATTATTTGAGAATCAACCTCAACCCTGTATAGAGAACTCGATTATTACTGCATATAGAGTGTCTATGGTGATTCCAAATAATATATATAGATGTGTCGATATGATATGTCAAAACTTTGTATACGTGTCCCGATATTTAAAGTGCGTAATAATAAATAACAGAAATTAAATGACGATAAATAAAATTGCGATAATTAAATTGCGATAAATAAACTGCGATTAATAAAATGTAATCAGTTAGCTAGGAACAGTTTGCTAGGATTTTGTTAGCGTGGATTCATAACAAAAATTTCTCATAGTTAATTTGTTTGTTTCTAATAAATTGTATTTTGTCCAACGTTTTCTTCATTATGCCACTTGTTGGATTCTGATAAGTCAAAATTCAAATATGAAATTGAATGAAAATGGTTATTCTGTAGTGAACAGATTCGTATATCTGTGGATGTAAGTAAGAAAGTAAATGGCTTTTGAATCAGATTCGAAGAATGTACAGTGTAACTTATTATTGTGACTAAATATTCCTCGAGTATTACCTACCCGTTAAAATATTTTTACCATTAACAGTTTGTACAAAAGAATTTTTAATTACAATCTTTATGAAAATATATTTACATATATATTTTCTTCAGATATAATCATGGATTTAATGAGTTAATATGATATTAAACTCATTTAATTTACTGTTAGAACAAGGATATATAATCTCTAAAATATTAGAGATTACATAATCGTCATGTCGAACGAAGATAAATAATATAGAACGTCATGTAGAACGATGATTATGCTCGAGGTACAGAATGAGATGTTGAGACATGTGATGTTGAAACTTGGGTTGTTGGTGGTACTGATGTTGATGTTGGTGGTACTGTTAGTGCCGGTGATGTTGCTGAAGCTGGTACGTTTTGCATCATGTTTTCCAAGGCTACAACTCGGGCGCGAAGTTCGTTGACTTCTTATTTTATTCCGGAATGATTGTTGGTCAGAACGAGCGGATGAATAATGTTTTAAATTTGAGATAGTATATAATCATGGCGAGATATTCGGGTAATGAGGGCGAAAATAGTGTTTCGGATTGGTTCGCCGGTGAATGCTTCAGGTTCTTCGCCAAGAGTGCAGGTTGGTGGATGGAAGGGATCGCCTTCTTATCGTCTCCATTGATTAGGTCGATCATGAACCCATCAGTTGAATTGAGGATGACTGATTGGTTGATTCATTCTGGTGACGCTACTTCCGGAGTTTAGGTGAACATCCATGTCGGAATAGCTGTCGAAATCCGAGGGACTCGAACTGGTTGAGGGATTCATCTTGTACGATCAGATGAAGGATTTTTGATAAGAAATAGATTAAAGGATGTAGATTAGTACTCTGCAATACATAATTTACATATGCTTATATAATACCAAAATTGCATAAGTTACGGAGGAATCTACGGAAGCTGTCAGGCAAAGGTAACAATAACAGATACGCTAAGATATGTATTAGCAGATATGCTAAGATATGAGTTTTGTCTATACACTATCTAAGCAATAGAGGCAGTAAGATGTATCTAGACTAAGAATGATAAGCATGTAATTTCCTAAGGATGATAAGCAGATGATTTTCGACTAGAAATGATAAGCAAAACTTTTGACATGCAGACACGGTCGAAGTCCAGACTCACTAATGCATCTAAACAACTACCAGTTAGACTCACTAATGCAAAACCTGATTCGCTAAGACCACCGCTCTGATACCAACTGAAATGACCCGTCCTAATCCATCTGGATGAAGTCTTCAACAGTTGGTCCTATTGCAATGATCGACTCCAAATAATGTCTTTAAAATGAGCAAATGCACAGCGGAAGGTTTCTTTCATACCTGAGAATAAACATGCTTTCAAGTGTCAACCAAAAGGCTGGTGAGTTCATAGGTTTATCATAAAATAATAAAATTCATCATTTTGATAGACCACAAGATTTAAATGATGCATGCTACAAATGGGCCCGAATCCTATACCCACCTGTAATGTACATGTGATATCTTTTAAATACAGTACACCTTTCTCGTGTACAAAATCATTTTCATAAATCTTAGTAACCGTACACATCTCTTGTGCACAAAAATAACCTACACATAACCTGTGTATAAAATCATTCTCTCGATATATAACATTCATATCAATTAGTGACAATTATCATGTCCACATAATTCAATGGTGGCAATTATCATGTCCACATAATTCAATGGTGGCAATTATCATGTTCACATAATTCAACAATAATCCGCAGAACATCTGTCTGCATAATAATTCATTCGAGGAATGTTTTGCTTGTGTCTATCTCGTCAAACATTTATAAAAGCATTTCATGTATTCGCAGTTTAAAATATATTTCAAAAGCATTTAATAAAGCAGTTGTAAAAACAGCGCATGTATTCTCAGTCCCAAAAATGTAAAGAGTAAAAGGGAGCCAATGAAACTCACCGTACTGTATTTTATAGTAAAATACATATGACGTCATTTAACAAGTATAGAGTTGGCCGCGGATTCACGAACCTATATTAGTTATATATATTAAAACATATAATAGCAACTAACAATCTATATATTAATAATTTCCATATCGTATTACTAAATAAGCTATATTTATCCTATATACTTTAAGTAGTTAATATTTATTTACATAATACATTTATTAATATAATAATTTTTTATTAGAGTAATTTAATAATATAATATTTATCATTTTTCATAATATATTAAAAATAGAAATTTATTTCAAGATTTATATGTAATAAGAATATATATATATTTATATTATTAATATATTTTATATATATAGCTTACTTAATATCATTTTAATAATAAAGATTTAGTAATATGTAATATTAATATATTTGTAATGTATTTTTGTAAAAAAATATTTATTTGTAATAATAACAATAATAGTAATAATAATGATGATAGTAATAATAAATACTACCTTACAAGAAAAGCTCCAAAAAAAATTACTTCCCATGCTCGAGCTTGAACCCGTGACCTCTAGCTAACCCGCAAACACCCAAGACCACTCCACCATTTCAGTTTTTCTGACTAAACTCTAAACCAATTTCTTTCAACTCCTAATTCATGGTGCTCACCTTCTTCTTTTTCTAAAAAAAAAAAATGTCACAGTTAGGGATTGATCCCATGACCTCTTGATAACACAAACACTCCCTAAACCACTTATCCGTTAAGTGCTTATCTGTTAGTAGCCACCACTTAAATCTATTTACATGAAATTGTCTGTTTCTCCTTCATTACCATATCCATTATCATCAATATCATTCATCAACATCCTCTATCATCTTATCATCTTATCATCTTATCATCATCAACATAAATATCGTGATATCACCATCCTCTTTAACATCACTAATCATCTTCATCAAAATCGTGGACATCATCATCTCATCATACGTACATCTTCCATAATCTAAATAATACTCATCAATTTAGATGATGGCTTCAGCTTCGTGGCCCAAGAAGTAAAGGGACCACAATCCAACATAAATATACAGCCACGGCCCAACAGAAATATGGGAGCCCAACAGACTAATCTAGTACTCGGCCCAGCAGAATGAGAAGAAATAAGGAAATCGAACAGCAGACAATACTGGTAGGGTTCGTTTCTTCTTTTTTTTTAAAAAAAAATAATCATAACAAACAAGTGGCTAAAACATACGGCCATTCCATCATGAATCATTTTCTCAAATAATTAATAATCCCACCTTGCTTATGATCTTTACCCTACCATTACATCAAAGGTACAAATTTGTTCACTCCATAACCTAACTCATCTAGGATTCGTTTCCTTATGGACCCCATTGTAAACTCATAGTTCTACTAATGTTAATCTGATAGTTTATTACCTAGCTACTTAGTTTATATTGCCCAAGTCTACAGCATAAAATATCATCTTTCTTGTGCCTTTATGTTCTTTACGCAAAAAAAAAAATTAGCATAAGGAATGCAGTTGCAGTTCGAAACATAGCAGTAGATCAGACCAGTGGTGATTTCGATGGAGATTGGTGGTAATCAATTGTAAACAAACAATATTAGGTAGTCGGGTGGTGATGGGTTATGGTTTATGGTTTTTGCAATTACCAAAATGGAAACCATGATTACTAGTTATATGTTATACGGAGTACATAATATAAGTAAAGAAAGAAAAGAAGAATTTATGCGAGTTTTGAACTAACCACCATGGTGAACGATAAGGGTGATGTATATGACGAAAGGTGGCTATAAGGTGATGAAGGAAGTGGTGGTTCAACAGTTGTGAAGTGGGTTTCAGGATGATGCTTGCAAGTGTGCTTGGTGATGATTTTTGGTTGTTGTTAACTCGATCAAACCAGAAGGAAGAATTAGCAGTCGTGGTTATCGTGATATTGGGCTTACGAAGATATTGTTCGACGTACTAGATCATTTGAGGAAGATGGGTTGTTCTCAATAAGAACACAAGATTAAAGGTGTTGTTTATTCAAATGAAATTTCAACAAATATGAGGTAGTCGATTGTCTTGTAGCCAAATGAAATCGTTAAGGATCACCATTCGTACAGAAATAAAATAAATAACATAAAGTGTGATAAGGATTGAATGGATTGCTAATTAATTCTTGGATTGTTATAGTGAATAAGTCGTGATTTTTACTGTATTAGAGACAGGAGTATGTAACTTTGATTGTGTTTTGGATTTGATATTCGCTCAGTACAAATATTACAGACATGATTATCAATTTAGAACAGTTTGATAGTGATTAAAAAAAACAGAATACGAATTACTTGTGTTTATATATGTATATAATTGTATTTATGTATATATCTGTATTTGTATCATTATATATCTATTACATTTATATTTGTATGTTAATTATATAAAGAAACCTAGTAGTATTAATTATATAAACATTAATATTAATTTTTAGTAATACTAATGAAACTAACAATAATAATAATAATTATAGAAATAATAATGATAATAATATCAATAATATTCATTTTACTTGTACATATCAAATTTTACATATTTATATATGTTATATAATATTATTTATTCTTCAAATATTAATATTAACATTTAAGAAAAGTAATGTTAGTAATAACAATTATCTTATACTTTTAATTTAATATGTTTCTTTTACACACTATCAACTATGTGATATTTAATAACTTGTATTCAATATTTAATAATTATCTATTTTATATATATATATATATATATATATATATATATATATATATATATATATATATATATATATATATATATGTATACATTTTCTACTTACACATAATCGTTCGTGAATCGGCGGAGGTAGTCAAAGGGAAATTAATTACATGAATATAGTTCCAACATTTTTGAGACTCAACATTACATACTTTGCTTATCGTGTCGGAAACATTTAAAGATTAAGTTTAAATTTGGTCGAAAATCTCCGGGTCGTCACAGTACCTAACCGTTAAAGAAATTTCGTCCCAAAATTTGAGTGGGATCATCATGGCTAACAATAAAAATGTTTTCATGACGAATATGAGTTGATAATTATAGTTTTATCATCATTGTTTAATATGGATAAAACAATTTGATTTCTTGAATAGTATGAGTGAAGCTATCGCAAATAGTGCAATAAGGAAATAGAGGTTCGTCTTAACTTTTGACGTAGTCATGTTTGAATTCCGGAATTTAATTGATTTAAAAGAAAATCTTGGAAATCTATAAGATCTGATTCTTCGGGATTTATGGAAATTAAGATCTCTTTAATTAAATGCGATCATCTGCCTTGATTGCTCTGTCTGATATTTCCAATGTAATTTTACCTTCTCCGTTCCATTAGTTTTCACCACTTCTATACTCAATTCCTAAATTCAAAAGATTGTGAAAATGCTTAATCCAGTTCTGATTCTTGTTCTTATCCTCACTATCGCAATAATCATTCTCCTTTTCCAATTACCACCGGAGGAGTCTGTTTTCTTCTACTTTGCCCTTGGGGTTATAATGTTTTTAATTCTCCCGTGTCTTTATGTTGCGATAAACATTGATATACACGGTTTGCAATTCCTGTGTTTGTGATCGGCTCTACATTTTTCTTTATTTTTCGGAGCTCCATGCTTTTTTTTTCCCGACTCCAAGTCAAGCGAATAATGGTCCAGAATTCGTAGATATAGAGTTTCGAATGATTATAATGTTCTAAGCAGGGTGGAACGTGGTAGCACGATTTGATTTTCAAATTTTATCAAAATTACAGAAGATAAAACTATCAAGAATATATTCTTCTTGATATGTTCGGAGATTATGTAGAATGAAAGAGTTATGTAACATGACACATGATGATGGTATAATCTACTGTGAACCATCATCACGTTTCATTAGAACTCTGCATGACTTACTGTAATATAATCACGTTGGCCGGGCGTCATTATATTATACTAACCCATGCTTCAATTCCCAACACTTCTCCACAATTCATTCATAATTTATACTTAGATTTTTCAGAAGTTTAAAATAATGGAATACAGGAAACACGAAGAGGTACACAATTTTTAATGAGAACATTTATGAAAATATCTTCAGAAATATCGAAGATATTTATGATGATATTTTGGAGTTTCTAAGTTCGAAGGTTGATGAAGTAAAATTTTCCGCAAGATTTTGACATGACTTCGGAGCAAGATATTCACTAAAGATTTCATCGAATCTAGAATTACCCGGATTCTTTGAATATAAGGTTTGGTCCTTGGATTTTTCCGCAGTCTCCTTCGTGGTTAGCTCAATTCATTTTTCAGTACCAAATTTTCTATCGAGCGTTCCCAACACTCCATTCTTTATCATCAAACTTTTGGCCATTACGACCATCTAAAATTTTGCTGTTTCCTCTGCATTTAATGCTACTATATCAGAATCATTAGTTATAATCCGAGGTGGTTTCAGGAGAATTGTGTTTTTAGATGATTAAACGCTGATGGTAATATGGTGGAATGTAAAAGGTTCCCCTGTAACAACAAAAGAGTACGCATATATATCAAGGTTATAATATGGTTGTTTCGAACGAAAAGTCGAAGTTGACTTGCTAGAGTTGTGACAAAATTGTCTAATTTGGAAAGAGATTGCAAAGTTATTTTCGATAATAACAACGCCAAGGGAGTTAGTACAGATATGTGTTAAACGTTTACTCAGGTTCCGAGAGTTTTTCAGGTGCATAACTATATGCATCAATATTTTCTTCTATAGATGAAGTGCGGTTGGTTCATCCTCTCGATTGAGGTGTTTTCAAGAATCGTGAAAGGTTTGAACGCAGATTGGAATCGTCAAGATACAAATGAGGTTTATGATGAAATCAAGTGGCAAACTTGAAGAATTATTTAGTTTCATATGTTATAATCAATATTTTAATTCATTTTAATTGTCCACTGTTGATAGTCCATAGTTCAAGGTCCACAGTTAGCAATTTAATAATTCATATATAGTTTAATATATAACATTCGAATTAATTAATACGTATCGTGACCCGTGTACATGTCTCAGACTCGATCACAACTCAAAGTATATATATTATTTGAGAATCAACCTCAACCCTGTATAGAGAACTCGATCATTATTGCATATAGAGTGTCTATGGTGATTCCAAATAATATATATAGATGTCTCGATATGATATGTCAAAACTTTGTATACGTGTCCCGATATTTAAAGTGCGTAATAATAAATAACAGAATTTAAATGATGATAAATAAAATTGTGATAATTAAATTGCGATAAATAAACTGCGATAAATAAAATGTAATCAGTTAGCTAGGAACAGTTTGCTAGGATTTTGTTAGCGTGGATTTTTAACAAAAATATCTCATAGTTAATTTGTTTGTTTCTAATAAATTTTATTTTGTCCAACGTTTTCTTCATTATGCCACTTGTTGGATTCTGATAAGTCAAAATCCAAATATGAAATTGAATGAAAATGGTTATTCTGTAGTGAACAGATTTGTATATCTGTGGATGTAAGTAAGATAGTAAATGGCTTTTGAATCAGATTCGAAAAATGTACAGTGTAACTTATTAATGTGACTAAATATTCCTCGGGTATTACCTACCCGTTAAAATATTTTTACCATTAACAGTTTGTACAAAAGAATTTTTAATTACAATCTTTATGAAAATATATTTACATATATATTTTCTTCAGATATAATCATGTATTTAATGAGTTAATATGATATTAAACTCATTTGATTTACCGTTAGAACAAGGATATATAATCTCTAAAATATTAGAGATTACATAATCGCCATGTCGAACGAAGATAAATAATATAGAACGTCATGTAGAACGATGATTATGCTCGAGGTACAGAATGAGATGTTGAGACATGTGATGTTGAAACTTGGGTTGTTGGTGGTACTGATGTTGATGTTGGTGGTACTGTTAGTGCCGGTGATGTTGCTGAAGCTGGTATGTTTTGCATCATGTTTTCCAAGGATACAACTCGGGCGCGAAGTTCGTTGACTTCTTATTTTATTCCGGAATGATTGTCGGTCGGAACGAGCGGATGAATAAGGTTTTGAATTTGAGATAGTATATAATCATGGCGAGATATTCGGGTAATGAGGCCAAAAATAGTGTTTCGGATTGGTTCACCGGTGAATGCTTCAAGTTCTTCGCCAAGAGTGCAGGTTGGTGGATGGAAGGGATCGCCTTCTTATCGTCTCCATTGATTAGGTCGATCATGAACCCATCAGATGAATTGAGGATGACTGATTGGTTGATTCATTCTGGTGACGCTACTTCCGGAGTTTAGGTGAACATCCATGTCGGAATAGCTGTCGAAATCCGAAGGACTCGAACTGGTTGAGGGATTCATCTTGTACGATCAGATGAAGGATTTTCGATAAGAAATAGATTATAGGATGTAGATTAGTACTCTGCAATACATAATTTACATATGCCTATATAAGACTAAAATCGCATAAGTTACGGAGGAATCTACGGAAGCTGTCAGGCAAAGGTAACAATAACAGATACGCTAAGATATGTATTAGCAGAAATGCTAAGATATGAGTTTTGTCTATACACTATCTAAGCAATAGAGGCAGTAAGATGTATCTAGACTAAGAATGATAAGCAGGTAATTTCCTAAGGATGATAAGCAGATGATTTCCGACTAGAAATGATAAGCAAAACTTTTGACATGCAGACACGGTCGAAGTCCAGACTCACTAATGCATCTAAACAACTACCAGTTAGACTCACTAATGCAAAACCTGATTCGCTAAGACCACCGCTCTGATACCAACCGAAATGACCCGTCCTAATCCATCTGGACGAAGTCT
The DNA here is from genome assembly GCF_046630445.1 of Rutidosis leptorrhynchoides. NCBI lineage: Eukaryota > Viridiplantae > Streptophyta > Magnoliopsida > Asterales > Asteraceae > Rutidosis > Rutidosis leptorrhynchoides. The sequence goes on along the minus strand of NC_092338.1, from coordinate 296,131,244 downwards.
TCAACAGTTGGTCCCATTGTGATGATCGACTCCAAATAATGACTTTAAAATGAGCAAATGCACAGCGGAAGGTTTCTTTCATACCTGAGAATAAACATGCTTTCAAGTGTCAACCAAAAGGCTGGTGAGTTCATAGGTTTATCATAAAACAATAAAATTCATCATTTTGATAGACCACAAGATTTAAATGCTGCATGCTACAAATGGGCCCGAATCCTATACCCACCTGTAATGTACATGCGATATCTTTTAATTACAGTACACCTTTCTCGTGTACAAAATCATTTTTATAAATCTTAGTAACCGTACACATCTCTTGTGCACAAAAATAACCTACACATAACCTGTGTATAAAATCATTCTCTCGATACATAACATTCATATCAATTAGTGGTAGTTATCATGTCCACATAATTCAATGGTGGCAATTATCATGTCCACATAATTCAATGGTGGCAATTATCATGTCCACATAATTCAATGGTGGCAATTATCATGTCCACATAATTCAATGGTGGCAATTATCATGTCCACATAATTCAACAATAATCCGCAGAACTTCTGTCTGCATAATAATTCATTCGAGGAATGTTTTGCTTGTGTCTATCTCGTCAAACATTTATAAAAGCATTTCATGTATTCGCAGTTTAAAATATATTTCAAAAGCATTTAATAAAGCAGTTGTAAAAACAGCGCATGTATTCTCAGTCCCAAAAATGTAAAGAGTAAAAGGGAGCAAATGAAACTCACCGTACTGTATTTTGTAGTCAAATACATATGACGTCATTTAACAAGTATAGAGATGGCCGCGGATTCACGAACCTATATTAGTTATATATATTAAAACATATAATAGCAACTAACAATCTATATATTAATAATTTCCATATCGTATTACTAAATAAGCTATATTTATCCTATATACTTTAAGTAGTTAATATTTATTTACATAATACATTTATTAATATAATAATTATTTATTAGAGTAATTTAATAATATAATATTTATCATTTTTCATAATATATTAAAAATAGAAATTTATTTCAAGATTTATATGTAATAAGAATATATATATATATTTATATTCTTAATATATTTTATATATATAGCTTACTTAATATCATTTTAATAATAAAGATTTAGTAATATGTAATATTAATATATTTGTAATGTATTTTTGTAAAAAAATATTTATTTGTAATAATAACAATAATAGTAATAATAATGATGATAGTAATAATAAATACTACCTCACAAGAAAAGCTCCAAAAAGAAATAACTGCCCATTCTCGAGCTCGAACCCGTGACCTCTAGCTAACCCGCAAACACCCAAGACCACTCCACCATTTCAGTTTTTCAGACTAAACTCTAAACCAATTTCTTTCAACTCCTAATTCATGGTGTTCATCTTCTTCATTTTCTAAAAAAAAATGTCAAAGTTAGGGATTGATCCCATGACCTCTTGATAACACAAACACTCCCTAAACCACTTATCCGTTAAGTGCTTATCTGTTAGTAGCCACCACTTAAATCTATTTACATGAAATTGTCTGTTTCTCCTTCATTACCATATCCATTATCATCAATATCATTCATCAACATCCTCTATCATCTTATCATCTTATCATCATCAACATAAATATCGTGATATCACCATCCTCTTTAACATCACTAATCATCTTCATCAAAACCGTGGACATCATCATCATCATCTCATCATACGTACATCTTCCATAATCTAAATAATACTCATCAATTTAGATGATGGCTTCAGCTTCGTGGCCCAAGAAGTAAAGGGACCACAATTCAACATAAATATACAGCCACGGCCCAACAGAAATATGGGAGCCCAACAGATTAATCTAGTACTCGGCCCAGCAGAATGAGAAGAAATAAGGAAATCGAACAGCAGGCGATACTGGTAGGGTTCGTTTCTTTTTTCTTTTTTAAAACAATCATAACAAATAAGTGGCTAAAACATACGGCCATTCCATCTTGATTCATTATCTCAAATAATTAATAATCCCACCTTGCTTATGATCTTTACCCTACCATTACATCAAAGGTTCAAATTTGTTCACTCCACAACCTAACTCATCTAGGATTCGTTTCCTTATGGACCCCATTGTAAACTCATAGTTCCACTAATGTTAATCTGATTGTTTATTAGCTAGCTACTTAGTTTATATTGCCCAAGTCTACAGCATAAAATATCATCTTTCTTGTGCCTTTATGTCCTTAAGCAAAAAAAAAAAAATAGCATAAGGACTGCAGTTGCAGTTCGAAACATAGCAGTAGACCAGACAGGTGGTGATTTCGATGGAGATTGGTGGTGATCAATTGTAAACAAACAATATTAGGTAGTCGGGTGGTGATGGGTTATGGTTTATGGTTTTTGCAATTACCAAAATGGAAACAATGATTACTAGTAATATGTTATACGGAGTACATAATATAAGTAAAGAAAGAAAAGAAGAATTTATGCAAGTTTTGAACTAACCACCATGGTGAACGACAAGGGTGATGTATATAACGAAAGGTGGCTATAAGGTGTTGAAGGAAGTGGTGGTTCAATAGTTGTGAAGTGGGTTTCAGGATGATGCTTGCAAGTGTGCTTGGTGATGATTTTTGGTTGTTGTTAACTCAATCAAAACAGAAAGAAGAATTAGCAGTCGTGGTTGTCGTGATATTGGGCTTACGAAGATAATGTTCGACGTACTAGATCGTTTGAGGAAGATGAGTTATTCTCAACAAGAACACAAGATTAAAGGTGTTGTTTATTCAAATGAAATTTCAACAAATATGAGGTAGTCGATTGTCTTGTAGCCAAATGAAATCGTTAAGGATCACCATTCTTATAGAAATAAAATAAATAACATAAAGTGTGATAAGGATTGAATGGATTGCTAACTAATTCTTGGATTGTTATAGTGAATAAGTCGTGATTTTTACTGTATTAGAGACAGGAGTATGTAACTTTGATTGTGTTTTCGATTTGATACTCGCTCAGTACAAATATTACAGACATGATTATCAATTTAGAACAGTTTGATAGTGATGAAAAAAAATAGAATACGAATTACTTGTGTTTATATATGTATATAATTATATTTATGTATATATCTGTATTTGTATCATTATATATCTATTACATTTATATTTGTATCTTAATTATATAAAGAAACCTAGTAGTATTAATTATATAAACATTAATATTAATTTTTAGTAATACTAATGAAACTAACAATAATAATAATAATTATAGAAATAATAATGATAATAATATCAATAATATTCATTTTACTTGTACATATCAAATTTTACATATTTATATATGTTATATAATATTATTTATTCTTCAAATATTAATATTAACATTTAAGGAAAGTAATGTTAGTAATAACAATTATCTTATACTTTTAATTTAATATGTTTCTTTTACACACTATCAACTATGTGATATTTAATAACTTGTATTCAATATTTAATAATTATCTATTATATATATATATATATGTATACATTTTCTACTTACACATAATCGTTCGTGAATCGGCGGAGGTAGTCAAAGGGAAATTAATTACATGAATATAGTTCCAACATTTTTGAGACTCAACATTACATACTTTGCTTATCGTGTCGGAAACATTTAAAGATTAAGTTTAAATTTGGTCGAAAATCTCCGGGTCGTCACACCGTATAGTCAATTGGTTTAGTAGAATGGTTTCGATAAACGGTCAAACACCTAGCGATGAAATCAACTATTGTGAATCATTTATAATGTATATGAATGGGTACTTTCAGTTGGTATCAGAGCGGTGGTCTTAGCGAACCAGGTCTGCATTAGTGTGTCTAACTGATAGTCGTTAGGATGCATTAGTGAGTCTGGACTTCGACCATGTCTGCATTGTCATTCTTAATCTAGACACGTCTTACTGCATTGATTGCATGAATAGTGTATAGACAAAATTCATATCTTAGCATATCTGTTACTGTAAACTTTGCCTGACATATCCCGTAAATTCCTCCGTAATCTACAAAATCTTTTACGCTATATATATATAGATATTCTATGTAATTAGAATACCACCCGATAGCCGAAAAATCATTTCATATCTAAAAATCCTTTATTCAATCGAACGAAATGGAATTCGTCATTAGTTCAAGTCCCTCGAATTCCGATATGGAATCCCACTCAAGCTCCGAAAGTAGTGTGTCTGGAATGGATCAACCAATCAGCCATCATCTATTTTGGATGAATTGAGGATGGGTTCATAGCCTCCTCAATCATTGGAGATCATAAGAAGGCGATCCTTTCCATCCACCACATTGCCCTCTTGGAGAAGAACCCGAAGCACTTACCGGCGAACCTGTCCGACACACCATTTTCTCTCTCATTTCCAGAGTATCTCGTCATGATTATATACTACATAAAATTCTGGATTTTATTTATCTGGTCGTCCAAACCGACAATCACCCTGGTGTAATAGAAGAAGTCAACGAGCTTCGCGCTCGGGTAGTGGCTTTGGAGAATATGGTGCAAAGGTTACAAACACCAACAGCAGCACCAGCAGCATAACCAGTACTACCATCATCAACGCCAACAGTGCCATTACTACCCCCAACCACAACCGCATCGTAAACCTCAACTTTACAATCTGTCCCACGAGCACCAATGTCATACGCCCTGTAGATACCAAGGAATACCAACAACAACAAACGATGAAGTGTTGATTCATAACTTCATTGGAGAAACACTCCGCGGCGATTATGTAATCTCTAAAGTCTTAGAGATTATCTATTCTAACCCTAACTATAAATCAGATGAGTGAATCGAAATGATAGAAGGAAGAGTAGAAACCCTGACAAGAATGATGCGTGATTTATAAGCTAGACTTGTTTTACCAACAGAATCAACAGTACCGTAGCATCACCATCACAGTCAGTGCCGTCAGTGTCATCAGAATCAGCAGCACCTATAACATCACAAACTCCGTCAGTTTAAGAATCACCGTGGACATCATTACGAATCAATAACGCGTATATTGTACCAACGAGTTATGAAGTATTAACTCAATCCCTCTGAAGAAATTATATGTGTGTATATATATATATATATATATATATATATATATATATATATATATATATATATATATATATATATATATATATATATATATATATATATAAATTTTGAGATCAAAATAAATCTTTCGTACTAAGCTATTATGTATGAATTAAATAAGGGTAAATACTACTCGATTAAATTCATATTACTAATATGCTGAGATGTACATCCTTCCTTAACAACTTAACCATCGTTAACTACAATCTCTGTTTTAATTCAATAAATTCCATCTCATAATAAATCAAGTGTATTATTCAAATATATGTTTGATTTTACACTTTCATCATCGATGTACTCGAAACTTTTCAAATAACATCATTCGTACTTTGCGAAATTCACAAGAATTCCACGAACCGAACATCATACATCAACAAATAACGAAGTATTGATTCATAATTTCAATGTCATTAAAGAAATACTCCGTAAAAGTTATGTAATTTTTAAAGCCTTTAGGGATTATTCAATTCTAGTTTCAACTGTAAATCAAATGAGTTTAATTTAACATTAACTCATTAAATCTATGTTACATCTAAAGAAAATATACATATATATATTTTCATAAAGACTGTAACAAAATTCTTTTGTACAAAATATTAATTGTGAATTTTTTTTTTAACGGGTAGGTAATACCCGAGAGATATATAAATTCACAATTAATATGTTACATTCTTCGAATCTGATTCAGCAAATTATCCATTATACTCCCTACTTTTACAACAATATACATTCTTTTATAGAAATCAAAACAACCATACTCATTCAAAATTTAGTTACATATTCTGATTTTGAAATCTCAGAATTCGACTCGAGATATGACCAAAATCATCACTCTTAGATCCTTACATCTTTCACAAGCTATACTTTGACTTCAAAACTGTGTTAGAACATCATATGTATATTAATGATTACAATCTGTGTTCAAAACCCTTCGAAATTCCTGAAGACACTTCAAATAATGAACAATCGAGATGATGATCCAACCACATATTAACCACAGTCTTGCATCTGAAAAGCTCTCAAAACCAAAGTCATAATTTAACACGTATCCGTGTCAGACCCTTTGGCATTTATTAGCAAAAATAACTTTGCGATTCCTTTTCAAATTAGTCAATTTTGTCATAGCTTCAGCAAGTCAACTTCGACTTTTCAGTTGAAACATTCTTATTATAACCTTGATATAGACGTTGCCCTTTCGTCATCGTTACCGGAGAACCTTTTATGTCTCACCACATTAGAAATAAACTTACCAACAACTTCACTGATCTTTGACTTTCCGAAAAGTTATTATATTTATCAAAACCCCATCATTTACTCATCCGCATCTTGTAACAAGAATTGTCATGCCAATTACTAGGAATCAGCAATCAGTATTTTGAAATCTTGCAGCATGTCTCCGCCAACGGTTATAGGTGTATATATAACGACTATCTGCTAGACTTATATACTTTGAATGTGAAGTTTCTGAAAATCACCCTAAACTGCGAACTAGTTCTCCGAAGTTTGGAAAATGCTGATGAAGCAGCAAAAACTGTAAACGACCTTAACAGTCAAAAGTTTGATAATAAAGGATAGTGTGTTGGATATCGACAAGTTAAGTAACTAGACATTTTTCATTAAGATGATTTCATACGTTTATTTAACCTTTGAATTTTATCGCATGCTTCACCAACAGACTGTAATTTAAAAACTTGAAACCTATTATGAATATATATGATTTTACTTTTCTAAAACGTTTTATGATAAAACGTTTTCCATTATTTTAACCTTTAAACAAAATGATTCTTAAATATATTTATTTTTGGAAAACAAAATTATCATATTTATTTGATTTAGTTTCAAACGTACAAAAACGTTTTCCGTTTAAAAAGAACTTTATTATTAAAACGTATATAACTTTTATAAATATCTAGAACCACATTTGACAACTCATTACTTAACCAGTATGATAAAGATAACGATATTTATATTTTATTTTATTAAATATATATAACAATTTAAATTAATATTATATATATTTATACGCGTATTATACGTACATAGTTTTCTACTTTTAATATACTTAAACTTTACCTTTACTTTATTTTTACTTTACTTTAACTTTAATAATTCACTTTAATAATTCATACTTTAATAATTCACTTTAATAATTCATACTTTAATAATTCACTTTAATAATTCATACTTTAATAATTCACTTTAATAATTCATACTTTAATAATTCAAAAGTTTATTATAAATAGAATTCAATAGGTTTCATTATTTCATAGAAACTTGAAAATATTTTTCTCTAAACTTTCTCAATCGATTTATATATATATATATATATATATATATATATATATATATATATATATATATATATATATATATATATATATATATATATATATATATATATAATTCGTATTATTTCAAGATATTATTAGTATACATAAAATATTACAACGGAGTGCTGTCCGAGTGATTTCGAAATTGTTTTTCGAGCGGGATAGAGCTAAGGAAATTATGGGTTATAGCTATGGAGGCTATGGGTATGGTTCGGGAGTATTGCTCGTGAGTCAAACGAGTGTTTATCATCTTCGTTGCGTCTACATACTTTTTCTACAATATTGAATCTCAATATTGATACATGAGCACTCATAACTTAACTTTTATATATTATTAGTGTATCTCTGTGTAGTGTTCGAGTATGTATATGTATATATATATATATATATATATATATATATATATATATATATATATATATATATATATGTATATATATAGGATTATGCATGCTTATACGTTCGTTATTGTCGTTAGATAGGTTATGTCAAATCTTGAATTAAATACATATGCTATTAAGATAAGGTATATGATATGCATGTCGTTGGAAAGCTAGCGAAAATTTGAGAACTTTTCATCTAGATATTGAATGGTTTCGATGAACGGTTTAGAAGTTATAGTCAATTGAATTTTTGTATTATTATTAAAAATGATTATTATTATTATTATTATTATTATTATTATTATTATTATTATTATTATTATTATTATTATTATTATCGTCGTTATAATCTAATTATTATTATTATTATTATTATTATTATTATTATTATTATTATTATTATTATTATTATTATTATTATTATTATTATTATTATTATTATTATTATTATCATTGTCGTTATTAATAAAAGATATTATTGTTATTTTTATTATTATTACTATCGTTATTATCGTTAAGGTTATAATTAGTATTATTATTATTATTATTATTATTATTATTATTATTATTATTATTATTATTATTATTATTATTATTATTATTATTATTATTATTATTATTATTATTATCATTCAAATAGTTATTAGTATTATCATTAATATTATTATTATTAGTATTATTATAATTAAAACTAATATTAGTAACATCTAATTATTATGATTACTATTATTATTATTATTAATATGAACGCGATATAAAAGACGACTAAAAGCTATTAAACGAAGCGATTAGGAAATAATGAATATGAGTATTATGATGAAATTAAGATATTGTAAGATATTGATTTAAAGGAAAAATATCGTTTTAATTATTTTACTATTATTATTATTAAAAGTATTATTAATATTAAAACTATCATTTTTACTAAAATTATTATTTTTAATAAAAATATCATTGTTAATATGAAACATCATTATTATTATCATTTTAGTACTATTGTTAATAAAAATTATCATTTTATCATTTTTAAAAAATATTATTATTGTTATTTTTTATTAGTAGAATAATAATAATTATTACAAAATAATACAACTTTTACTTATTATTATTATTATCAATATTATTTTATCAAATAAATATGTGATACAAAGATATTTTACTACGTATAATATAATTACATTAATAATACCTATTATATTATTTTTATGATATTAAATGAACTTTATAAATTTTATTACTTAAGATATATAAAAGTATATTTTTATTATATAAATTTTAATATAAAATTTTATTTATTAATAAAAGAACTATATTATTTACTTTAATTAAATCTATTAAAAATATTTAAATAAATAAAACGACTATATTTAAACTATATAATAATCATGTATAAATTTTGGAAGACATTTTGGTCAATATGACTTTTGTTGACTTTGCATATTTAGTCTCGAGCATTAGGATTGTGATACACAACGACTTGACCTAAATTGTTAGACAGATATTGATCAAACATATAAATATATATAATTAATATAGGTTCGTGAATCCAAGGCCAACATTGCACTTGATCAATGACATCATATGTATTTTTACTACAAAATACAGTATTGTGAGTTTCATTTGCTCCCTTTTTAAATGCTTTTGCAATATATATTTTTGGGACTGAGAATACATGCGCTGTTTTTATAAATGTTTGACGAAATAGACACAAGTACTCAAAACTACATTCTATGGTTGGTTTATTGAAATCGAATATCACCCCTTTAGCTTGGTAACCTAAGAATTAGGGAACAGTACCCCTAATTGACGCGAATCCTAAAGATAGATCTATGGGCCTAACAAACCCCATCCGAGGTACGGATGCTTTAGTACTTCAATTTTTATACAGACGAGAGGATTTTGTTTTGGGGATATTCTATATGCATCTTGTTAATGTCGGTTTTCAGGTGTTCACCATATGAATAATTTTACCTTAATGCAGACGAGAGGATTCTGCTTGAGGATTATGTTTATGAAAAATGAAAATCTTGTGGTCTATTATATTATTGGAAATGATTTTACCTTTATGCAGACGAGAGGATTCTACTATTGGAATTATGTTTAATAAAAATCTTGTGGTTTATTAAAATAATGGAAATGAATGATTATGATAAACTAACGAACTCACTAACCTTTTGGTTGACACTTGAAAGCATGTTTATTCTCAGGTTTGAAAGAAATCTTCCGCTGTGCATTAGCTCATTTTAAGGATATTACTTGGAGTCATTCAAGGCATATTTCGAAAGACATTGCATTCGAGTCATTAATTTCATCAAGATTATTATTAAGTCAATTATAGTTGGATGTATTATGAAATGGTATGCATGCCATCAACTTTAGATGTGAATAAAGTTTGTCTTTTAAAAACGAATGCAATGTTTGTAAAATGTATCATATAGAGGTCAAATACCTCGCGATGAAATCAACTATTGTGAATCGTTTATAATGTATATGAACGGGTCCTTTCAACAGTGAACCACTTCCACCATCATACAACCGCCGCCTTCATCCCTCTTATCTCTCTCTCTTCTGAAAAATCACGAAACCAACTGTTTAACCTGCAGTTTTTCTTTCTATTTCCGTCTAAAAACCACCTACGATTAATACCTTGCTGCTATTACTTTGCTCTGTGTTTTCCTAACTCGAGATAGCCACTAAAACGAACACCCATCAACTGCAAACCTGCTGCTACTATTTTGTTGCTGCTACGCTTTCTGTTTCTTTTTATTTCAAACATCAATGAACCACCACATAAATCAAACCAATTATTTATTTGTTTTCTATTGAGCGAAACCCACAAGAAGGTTGATGAAGCATGTGTTATTTTTTTTTTCTCTTTTCATCAAATCAACTACACTGAAGGGATTAAATAAATAAGGTTGATGCTTGCACTCTTTTTCTTTCCTCTTGTGGCCGACATCTACTAAAAGAATATAAATCCCACTTGTTTTAAAGTTATTCTATGATGATAAAGATGTTGCATTCTTTTTCCTTTCCAGCTGGTATTTTTTTTTGATAGAATATTGTTAATGGAATATGACATGGGATTAAGGAGGAGGACGTGTACTAAGGTTATAAAGCCCTCAGTTTTTACGGCTCCTTATTCTCTTAATTCTGAATCATCGAACTACTGCATGGGCCGAATATTGTTCCTTTTGCACAATTGGGCCGAGCACTTGTTGTATTATTGGGCCATGATCGTGTTTTGAAACCGGGATCTAACTACTGTTTCAATCTAACCCCGTTACTAATTGCTAGCCTTCGCTGCAGCTGCTACTGCAGCTTCATGTTTCTGTTTCTATAATCTAGTCCTAGTATTTTCACAATGAGGGATGTTGAGGGTGACAGTGGTTATTGATAATGAATATATCGATTAATAAATAGATGATGATAGTGATGATCATAATAGTGATTAAGTTATGTTGATGATGATAGTTTAAGAGATGTACGAAGATGATGATAATGTAATGGTGATCATACATAAATGTATCGAGGAGAATGATGATGATTATTATGATCATGATATGGTTATGATCACAGTGATAATAAGGAGATATGTAGGATGATGCGTTTATGTTAGTGACAACGATAACGGATAGATTAGGATAATGATGATGATGAAAACCCAGTGACGATTAGGAGAATGATAGTTATAAACGATGACAATAATATACCTTGATACATGAAATGATCACGATGGGTTTGGTGATGATTATGATGACCACGATTATGATGATGGTCACATGATTATGATCTCACAGCAAAGAAGATTGTAAAAATGTGAGGGGATTATGATTTTCCTTTCCTTGGTCGATTTAGTTTTTACATGAAAAGAAAAAGGAAACAAATAGATATATAGATTATATGATTAAATTCGGAGTTATAAATCAGAAAAGCAAAAATGGAGGAATGGTTAAGGATGTTATCGGGTTAGTGGGAGGTCGCGGGTTGAAATATGGACTTGGGCATTTTTTAAAGACTACTTCTTTGAGGTAGTTTACTTATCGCTTATTATTATTATTATTATTATTATTATTATTATTATTATTATTATTATTATTATTATTATTATTATTATTATTATTATTATTATTATTATTATTATTATTATTATTATTATTATTATTATTATTATTAATGTTATTAAAATGTTAAGGTTAGATTTAAAAATAAAATTTAGGATTAAGTTTATGATTTAAAATAAGTTAATGATATGATTATAATTATTAAGAAAAAGTATGATTAAGTTTATGACAAATAACTATTATTATTTTTGAAAATTATTAATATTATTATTATTATCAAAACTATTATTATTATTATTATTATTATTATTATTATTATTATTATTATTATTATTATTATTATTTTTATTATTATTATTATTATTATTAAGTATCATTATTTTTATTAGAATTATCATTATTTTTATCACTATTATTTTATTATCTCTATTATTATTATTTTTAACATTAATATTATTATTTTTACATTATTATTATTATTATCATTTTTATTATTACTAGTATCATTACTATTTTTATAAAAACCATATTACTATTATTATCGATATTACTACTAATATTATTATCATTACTACAATAAAAATTAGTCATATATAAATATACTTAACTAAACTATATTAACTTTTTTATTTATTTAAAGAACATAAAATAAATACATTTAATTAAGTTACTAATGAAACACATAACTTATTAAAATAACAAGTATATCACTAATAATATATAAATACGTTCGATTACAATTATATGTGTTAATATATATATATATATATATATATATATATATATATATATATATATATATATATATATATATATATATATATATATATATATATATATATATATATATAAATGATATAGGTTCGTGAATCCGAGGCCAACCTTGCATTGTTCAGTACCGTCGTATGAATATTTTTACTACAAAATATCGTATTGTGAGTTTCATTACTCCCTTTTTAAATGCTTTTGCAATATATATTTTTGGGACTGAGAATATATGTGCTTTTATAAATGTTTGATGAAATAGACACAAGTAATCGAAACTACATTATATGATTGAATGATCGAAGCCGAATATGCCCCATTTAGCTTGGTAGCCTAAGAATTAGGGAACTGGCCCCTAATTGATGCGAATCCTAAAGATAGATCTATTGGGCCCAACAAGCCCCATCCGTTGTTGTGGATGCTTTAGTACTTCAAAATTATCATGTCCGAAGGGAGTCCCGGAATGATGGGGATATTCTATATGCATCTTGTTAATGTCGGTTACCAGATGTTCAATCCATATAAATGATTTTTATCTCTATGTATGGGATGTTTATTTATGAGAAATGGAAATAAAAATCTTGTGGTCTATAAAAATGATTGAAATGAATATTGATGATAAACTAATGAACTCGCCAACCTTTTGGTTGACACTTTTAAGCATGTTTATTCTCAGGTATGAAAGAAATCTTCCGCTGTGCATTTGCTCATTTTAGAGATATTACTTGGAGTCATTCATGACATATTTCAAAAGACGTTGCATTCGAGTCGTCGATTTCATCAAGATTATTATTAAGTCATTTGTAGTTTGGATATATTATGAAATGGTATGCATGTCATCAACTTTCGAAGTTATGAAAGTTTGTCTTTTAAAAATGAATGCAATGTTTGTAAAATGTATCATATAGAGGTCAGAACCTCGCAATGTAATCAACTGATATGAATCGTTTATAATCGATATGAACGGTCGTTAAAGTTGGTATCAGAGCGGCGGTCGTAGCGAACCAGGTCTTGCATTAGTGTGTCTAACAGGTAGTTGTTAGGATGCATTAGTGAGTCTGGACTTCGACCTAGTAGTTGTTAAGGATACACTAATAAGTCTGGACTTGAACCTGGTCTGCATGTCAAAAAGTTTTGCTTATCATTTTCTTGTCGAAAATTACATGCTTATCATTCTTAGTCTAGACACATCTTACTGCATTGATTGCATGAATAGTGTATAGACAAAATTCATATCTTAGCGTATTTGCTAATTCATATCTTAGAGTATCCGTTACTGTAAACTTTCCCGTATATATTCCTTGATTTCCTCCGTAATCTACGGGATCTTCTGTACTGTATATAGGTATTCTATGTAATTAGAATATAATCTGATATCCAAAAATCATTTCATATCGAAAACCCTTTATCTAACTGTACAGGATGGAACTCGTAACTAGTTCAAATTCTTCGGATTCCAACAGCTATTCCGATATGGATTTCCACTCGAGCTCCGAAAGCAGTGTAACTGGAATGGATCAACTAATCAGCCATCATCAATTCTGGATGAATTGGGGATGAGTTCGTAGCCTACTTAATCATTGGAGACAAGAAAAAGGTGATCCCTTCCATCTACCACATTCCCCTCTTGGCGAAGAACCTGAAGCACTTACCGGTGAACCTGTTAGTAATATCATTTTCTCCCTCATTTCCAGAGTATCTCGTCATGATTATGTATTATCTCAAATTCTAGATCTTATTCATCTGCTCGTCTGAACTGACAATCATCCCGGAGTAATAAAAGAAGTCAACGAGCTTCAAGCTCGAGTAATAAATTTGGAGAATATGGTATAAAACTTACCAGCTTCAACAACGCCACCGGCACCAACAGTACCACCAACATCAACACCAGTACCACCAACAACCCAAATTTCAACATCACACGTCTCAACATCACAGTCCATACCTCGAACTTAATCATCGTTCTACGAATCGTTCTACATTATTTATCTTCGTTCTGCATGACGATTATGTAATTTCTAATGTTTTAGAGATTATATATTCTAGTTCTAACGGTAAATCAAATGAGTTTAATATTATATCTACTCATTTAAATCCAAGATTACATCTGAAGAAAATATATATGTAAGTATATTTTCATAAAGATTGTAATTAAATATTTTTTTGTACAAACTGTTAATGGTGAAAATATTTTCACGGGTAGGTAATACCCGAGAAATATTTAGATTTCACATTAATAAGTTACACTGTACATTCTTTCAATCTGATTCAACAGTCATTTACTACCCTACTTACATCCACAGATATACGAATCCGTTCACCACAGAATAACTATTTTCATTCAATTTCATATTTGAATTTTGAATTATCAGAATCCAACAAGTGGCATAATGAAGAAAACTTTGGACAAAATAAAATTTGTTACAAACAAACAAATTAACTATGAGAAATTTTGTTAAGAATCCACGCTAACAAAATCCTAGCTAACTGTTCCTAGCTAACTGTTAATTCTTTATTACATTTATTTATCGCAATTTATTTATCGCAATTTTAATTCTCGCAATTTTATTTATCGTCATTTAATTTCTGTTATTTATTTTACGCACTTTATTTATCGTCATTTAAATACTGTTATTTACGCATTTTAAATAGCGGGACACGTATACAATGTTTTGACATATCATATCGACGCATATATATATATATATATATATATATATATATATATATATATATATATATATATATATATATATTATTTGGAATAACCGTAAGTCACTCTATATCGCGGTAATGCTCGAGTTCGCATATAAAGGGTCGAGGTTGATTCTAAAATAATATATATACTTTAAGTTGTAATCGAGTCTGAGACATGTATACAATGGGTCACGATACGTATTAATTAATTCGAATATTATATATATGAATTATTGAATTACTAACTGTGGACTACTAACTGTGGACTACCAACATTGGACAATTAAAATGAATTAAAATATTGATTATAACATATGAAACTAAACATTTCTTCAAGTTTTCCACTTGACTTCATCTTAAACCTCATTTATATCTTGACGATTCTAATCTGCGTTCAAACCTTTCATGATTCTTGAAAACACCTCAAACGAGAGGATGAACCAACCGCACTTCATCTACGGAAGAAAATATTGATGCATATAGTTATGCACCTGAAAACACTCGGAACCTGAGTAAACGTTTAACACGTATCTGTGCTAGCTCCTTTGGCATTGATATTACCGAAAATAACTTTGCAATCCCTTTCCAAAGTAGCCAATTTTGTCACAGCTCCAACAAGTCAACTTTGACTTTTCAGTCGGATTAGCCTTATTATAACCTTGTTATATAAGTTGCCTTTCGTCATCGTTACCGGGGAACCGTTTATATTCCACCACATTAGCAGTAAACTTACCAGCAACTTTATTACTTATTGACTTAAGTCTCTCCAAAAAACCATTAAATTTGTTCATTAAAACCCTATCATATACTCATCTACATATTGTGACGAGAATTGCCATACCAAGTACCGGGAATTAGCAATCAGTATTTTGAATCTCGCAACGTTTCTACATCAACAGTTATATGTATAAATATAACATTCATCTCTTAGAATAATGATCTTCTATTCTGAAATTCTGAAAAGCAACCCAAACTACGAATTTGTTCTTCGAATTTTTTGGAAAATGCTGATGAAGTGTAGTGACCCGAAATTTTCCATGTCTATATATTAAATGAATTTGATGTTTATATGATTAAATGTTTCCAACATATAAAGCAATCAAACTTGTTAAGACTTGATTAATTGAAATAGGTTTCATGTAGACAATTGACCACCCAAGTTGACCGGCGATTCACGAATGTTAAAACTTGTAAAAACGACATGATAATATATATATATATATATAAATATATATATATATATATATATATATATATATATATATATATATATATATATATATATATATATATATATATATATATATATATTTAACATGACATTGTGATGAGTAAGTATCTCACTAAGTATATTAACAATGAGTTATATGCATAAAATGAAACTACTGAAGTAAAAAAACTCGAAACGATATATATAATGATTATCGTTATAACAACGTTTTAATTAAAATAAATACATATGTATTGTATTAAGATATGAACACACTATGTTTAACATGATAAAATGATAACTAATTATATCATTAATTGTATTAAGAATGAACTACACAAGTAAGATGAGACTACAAACTTAAGGATTTCGAAACAATATACATATGTAACGATTATCGTTGTAATAGTATTTTAAACATATATATATGATATTAAGATATATTCATTGTAACATCATCAATCGGGCCTAGCTATAAGATTAATAATTTGCCCTTAAGTTAGTATTGTGTTATTATATACTTTTAATTTTTATTTAATATTTACTATTAAATAATGATGTGGTTAAGACCAGTTTGTGACAAGGGTCACAGAACAGGTTTATTTATTTAATTTGGACTTCGTTTGGGTTGCCAAATGATGTACGAAAGATATCAGATAACTGATAAATACCAATGTGTTGCACAGTGTGGGAATTTAACCCAATTAAGTAACTAGTGTACTGTGTTCTTCTTCCCATTTCTAGACAATTCACCAAACACACCCGTTCTTCATCTCCCTCACCTACTTCAAACCCTAATCTTTAATCCTTGTTCTTGAGCTTAAATCATTTACATTTTCGTGTTCCTTGTGATTTACTGATTCTATCAAGGTAAGAATCACAAGTTTTCATGCTTTAATCTTTGAGAAAATTGAGTTTTTGTGTAAGTTTTACAAAGTGAGTAATTTGGGTCAAAGTGGTTAAATTTGATGTTGTTTGAGTCAAAATCTTGTGGGTTTATGTTTCTACATGCTTAGTGTCTTTGATTTGGTCAGTTTTGAGGTCATAAAAGAGCTTTAGAGTAAGAATTGGTCGATTTTGGGTGAAACCCGTCACTTTGTCTTCAGCTTCTGCAGATAAACACAGTCGGCCGAGTGTCTCGAGACACTCGACCGACCGACTCGACCATCGACCGAGTGTGTATGACCCACGGCCGAGTGAGTCTGCGAGAGACCATCTACCGAGTTACTAGACACTAGACCGAGTGAGTGTAGACAGTCGGTCGACTATCTCTGACAGTCGACCGAGTGTCTTTGGCAGTGAAATATTTTCCTAAGTGTTAATTTTTAGCCGTTATGCTGCCCGTTTGTATTTTGGTGATCAGGATGTAAATTTTGAAAGTGCATAAGTGTTAAGAAAAAAAATTTAGCGGACGCTTTTTGATACAAAAATTTCTGTACTGTGTTATTTGATGTTAATGGACAGTAACTAACTTGATTTGCCTTATGTTCAGGTGATAAGGATAAAGAAGCCACTCAGTAGTAGATTATCTGAGATGGTTGCCGGTAATTGGTGAGTGGGACTAACTGGAGATTAGAGTATAGAGTAGCATGTTATATTATGATTGCCATGCTTGTTAGATATACTTACTATTGTGGTTAATTAGTACACTGTGATGACTGCATGTTAGTTGATGCTTGTATGCTGGAGCCAAGTGCATTCCTATTGTGTGGTAGCCTCGGTAGGAGAGATCAACATGCGGGTTGGGTTCCTCATGTGGTAGCCTAGACAATTGAGGTGTGTATATGAAAGGACCCGTCCTAATCCACCTGGACGAAGTCATCAACATTTGGTCCCATTGCGATGATCGACTCCAAGTAATGTCCTTATATTGAGCAAATGCACAACGGAAGACTTAATTCGTACCTGAGAATAAACATGCTTTAAAGTGTCAACCAAAAGGTTGGTGAGTTCATAGGTTTATCATAACAATCATTTCAATATATTAATAGACCACAAGATTTCCGTTTATAAATATATGTACACTTGCAAATGTATAAAAGTATTCTATAAGTTGCAGGCACCCGGTAACAAGCCTTAACGTTCATGTTTTACCCTCTGAAGTACACCAGATCAGGTGTGTTTAAAATAACCTCGAAGTACTAAAGCATCCCATAGTCAGGATGGGGTTTGTCAGACCCAATAGATCTATCTTTAGGATTCGCGCCTAGCGTACATAGACAAGTAGTTTAATGTTATCAAGCTAAGGGTATATTTCTGGTTTAAACCCACGTAGAATTAGTTTTAGTACTTGTTCCTATTTCGTAAAACATTTATAAATTAGCGCATGTATTCTCAGCCCAAAAATATATATAAAAAGGGAGCAAATGAAACTCACTTTTGCCTTGAAGGTATTTAATTCGACTTGGTCTCTGATAGATATCATGAACCTAACCATATATGTAATATATCAACATATTTTCTTTTTTAAGTAATCGTTACATATATATATATACTATTAATACTTTTAATATTTTCTTAGTCCGTAGTTAGCAGTCCGATGTTAGTGGTCCACAATTAGTTGCTTAAATAAAATAAATAAAGACCCCATCGTATTCGTATTGATCAGAATTAATCTCGACCCATGGTACCATGTTGTCAAATGACGTGTTGCGTACATAAAGTACCGTGTTGTCAAATGACGTGTTGCGTACAATCATGAGGTCTTATGATTAATCTTCTCATGTTGTTTACGGGTGGTCCTGAAATATATAAAATCAAATCATAAGTAATTATATATAAAATATCATATTAATTAGAAAAGATATGATTAATTTACTTTTTCTCCAAATATTTTCGTAGCTAAACTAGCTTCGGATACCCAATCTTGTTTTAGTCGTAGTTTCTTCATTACAACTCCGTTTTTGTTGGTTCAACTTGCCACTTCCTTGGATTGAGTCAAATTTTAAGAATATGAACTGAAAATACCTTAGTTTGTATTCGAAATCATAGGTTATAGGTCAAACTTTGGTGAAACTTATGAAAGTGATCATTTTCCATCATAAAAACAACATTTAATGATCATTTTTCTAAAAATACTTACACTTTGAGTTAAACCATGAAATTTTTATGTGTTAACATATTCCTAAGAAATATCATTTTTCCAGAACATGAACTTCCAATTCAAAGTTCAAGATGGTTTTTAATTATCCAACCCAAAACAGCCCCTG
This sequence comes from Rutidosis leptorrhynchoides, assembly GCF_046630445.1. Lineage (NCBI taxonomy): Eukaryota > Viridiplantae > Streptophyta > Magnoliopsida > Asterales > Asteraceae > Rutidosis > Rutidosis leptorrhynchoides. The sequence goes on along the minus strand of NC_092338.1, from coordinate 296,111,457 downwards.
GTTGCACTCCGACGACGTAGATTCAGTTTTTAAGATGTTCTTTGTAAAACCAAGTTATATCTTGTTAGGTTAGCATATCATTATGATATATTACAGGTCTTGAAGTGTTTTAAAAGTCAAGTTAGAAGGATCTATTTAGTTTGCGAACAAGTTTGAAATCATTCAAACTATGTTCTTGTTGTTAAAATTTTATACCACAAAATAAGATAGCTATATGAATATGAATTGAATAAGATTATGAACAAGGTTACTACCTCAAGTTACTTGGACAAAGTTACTGCAAAAGATAAGAAATAAATCTTGGAATCAAAGAGTGGTGGAGTTAGATCAAAAGGTTGGAAGTAAACTTCTTCATATGGGTGGTTATTTTGATATGTTCTTGAAAGAGTTTTCTTATGGTGTTTAAGGCTTGTAATTGAAGCTAAATGATGGGGAAAATGATTGGAGATGATCAAGTATGAAGTTAGAAGTATTTTGAGAGAGAAATGAGGGTGTAGGTATGAGAAAATGGAGTGAAGAAATGGTGTTCATTTATAAAAATGTTTTTAGTTTATAAGGAAATAAAAGGATTCCTAATTTTGTTTTCTTACTAATAATTCATACTAGTTTTCAAATCCTAGTTACCTCATATCTAGGGAAGTAATAATGTTGATTAGGATGTTGATTTGATGTGTATATACCAATAGTAAATACGTATAGAAGCTGGGTATGATACGGGTACATATACCCTAGATATACGTATAGAAATCTTAAGGAAACGGAAGAATTCAAATATAGCTATCTTTTTTGAATATACTTATATTGTTTTATGTATTTAAGTCCTTAAAAAGTGATTAAATACTTTATATATACGATACGTGTATAAGCATTATATATTATAAGTATATATATCAAAGAATGTTACGTATAGTTATCGTTTTGAAAACTTAAGTTAGTAGTTTCAAAATATACTTATAACTCATTGTCATTAGTACACAATGAGATGTTAAACCATCCTTAGATCATGTTAAATATATATAAATACATATATATACACAAACATATAATTATCGTATGTTATATAGTTCGTGATATCATCGGTCATATTGGACGGTCAAACGTTGTGTAAAACTCTTTTCAAAAACACAAGTCTCAATAATTTGGATTGCTTATCATGTTGGTATGGTTTAATTTATGTAAATATTAATCTCATAAGTATAATTTGGTCGGAAAATTCTGGGTCATTACAGTACCTACCCGTTAAAGAAATTTCGTCCTCGAAATTTGATAGAGGTTGTTATGGATAACAATAAGAAGGTTTTCATGACAAATATAAGGTGATAATGGAGTTTTATCATCATTGAGTAATGTAGATAAAACGATTCGATTATGCGAATAATATAAATGAGACTATCGTAAAAGAGTGAGATGAGTAAAATATATTCGTCTTAACCGATGACGTAGTTATGATTGATTTCCGGGAAGGGATTTAAAGAGAATCTTACGTAATAAGATTTGGTTCTTTGGTGATTAAGGAAATCAGGATCTTCTTTGATTATATGCAATAATCTGTTTCGATTGCTCTGTCGGATATTTCACTATAAATTCACCCCTTCGTTTCCTTATTTTCCACGACTCACACCTTCTATTCTTTCTCCCTTGATTCTTACTTTAAAGCATTCATCAATATGCTCCATCCAGTCCTGATTCTTGATATACTCCTAACTTTTATATCTGTCATTCTTCTTTTTCATCTACCACCAGAAGAATCTATTTACTTCTACTATACTCTTGTGTTTATAGTGTTTCTAATTCTTCCGTGTCTCTATATTGCTATCTGCATCGATATACACGGTTTGTAATTTCGGGGTTATTATCGGAGTTTATATTCTTCATTATTTTTCGAAGCTTCATGCTTTCATTTTCTCTTCCTGACTTCGAGTCAAGCGAGTAATGGTCCGGAATTCGTAGATATGAAATTCAGAATAAACATAGCTAATACTCTAAGAAGAAAATGGTAATAGAACGATTTTGATTTGTTAAATTACCAGAATACCCTGGAGAAGACCGAGTCATCCAGAAAAATATTCTCTCGATATGTTTAGAGATTAGATAGAATGTAAGAGTCGTGTAAATGGCACATGATGACGGTACTGTGAATCATCATGCTTCATTAGAAACTCAGCATGACTTACTGTAATATAATGACGTTGATCAAGTGTCATTATATTATACTAATCCATACTACTTCAAAACATTCATATTTTAAACTCGAAGGTTTCAGAATTTAGAAACTAACACAGTTTCTTTTATGTTGCAGATATTACGGAGAGATAAATGATCTCAGATAAGAATAGTTGTGAAAATATCGCCAGAAATATGGAGGATATTTATAATAGAACATACGAGAATATCTTAGGATTTATAATATCAATGGATGATGAAGAAGATTTGTGTGTGAAGGTTTAGAATGAGAAATAAGATGTTTGCTAACGATTTCAGCAGGCACAGAATCATTTGGATTCTTTGAAGACAAACTTATTCTTTGTGATTTGTCCACGGCTTTCTTCATAGTTTCACATAATTCGCTTTTCGGTACTAAATTTTCTATCGAGCGTTCCTAACACTCCTTTCTTTATCATCAAACTTTTGGCCAGTAAGATCATCTACAACATGCTGCTTCGTCAGCATTTTCAAAGTTAACTGATCTGGATCATCGGTTATCAAACCGAGGTAGTTTCAGGAGAATTGTGTTTTTAGAATGATTAATCGCTGATGGTAATATTGTGGAATATAAAAGGTTCCCCAGTAACAATAAAGAGTACGCATATATATCACGGTTATAATAAACTTGTTTCGGATGAAAAGTCAGAGTTGACTTGCTGGAGCTGTGACAAAATTAGCTACTTTGGAAAGGGATTGCAAAATGATCTTCGGTAATAACAATGTCAAAGGAACTAGAACAGATACGTGTCAAACGTTTACTCAGTTTCCGAGGGTTTTTCAGGTGCATAACTATATGCATCAATCTTTTCTTCCGTAGATGAAGTGCGGTTGGTTTATCCTCTCGATTGAGGTGTTTTTAAGAATCATGATAGATTTGAACGCTGATTGTAATCGTCGAGATACAATGAGGTTTAAGATGAAATCGAGTGGCAATCTTAAATAAATGTTTAGTTTCATATGTTATAATCAATATTTTAATTCATTTTAATTGTCCAATGTCATTAGTCCACAGTCGATAGTCCACAGTAACAGTCCAATAATTCATATATAGTTTAATATATAACATACGAATTAATTAATAGGTGTCGTGACCCGTATACGTCTCAGACTCGGTCACAACTCAAACTATATATATTATTGTAGAATCAACCTCAACCCTGTATAGAGAACTCGATCATTACTGCATATAGAGTGTCTATGATGATTCCAAATAATATATATAGATGCATCGATATGATATGTCAAAACATTGTATACGTGTCCCGATATTTAAAGTGCGTAAAATAATTACAGAAATTAAATGACGATAAATAAAAGTGCGATAATTAAATTGCGATAAATAAACTGCGATAAATAAAATGTAATCAGTTAGCTAGGAACAGTTAGCTGGAACAGTTAGCGTGGATTCTTAACAAAATTTTTCATAGTTAATTTGTTTGTTTCTAACTGATTTTATTTTGTCATATGTTTTCTTCATATGCCAGTTGTTGGATTCTGGGAAGTCAAAATCCAAATATGAAATTGAATGAAAATGGTTATTCTGCGGTGAACGGATACGTATATCGGTGGATGTAAGTAGGATAGTAAATGACTGTTGAATCAGCTTCAACGAATGTACAATGTAACTTATTAAGATGAAATCTAATTATTCCTCGGGTATTACCTACCCGTTAAAAAAAAAATTTCACCATTAATATTTTGTACAAAAGAACTTTTAATTACAATCTTTATGAAAACATATATACATATATATTTTCTTCAGATGAAATCATGAATTTAATGAGTTAATATGATATTAATATCATTTGCTTTTCGGTTTGAGCTAGAATAAGAAATCTCTAAAACTTTTTGAAACCACATATTCTTCGCAGAATATCAATGAAGTTATGGATCAATACTTCATCGTTCATTATTGTTGGTACTCCTTGGTATCTATGGTGCGTATGATGTTGATGTTTGTGGGACAGATTATGATGTCGAGACGTGTGATGCGGATGTTGTTTGTTAGTGGTGATGATGGTATTGTTGATGTTATTGATGGTGGTGCTGATTATGCTGCTAGTGCTGCTGCTGGTGTTTGCAACCTTCGCACCATGTTCTCCAAAGCCGTCACGTGAGGGCGAAGTTCGTTAACTTCTGCTAGTACACCGGGATGATTGGCGGTTGGAGCGAGTGAATGAACAAGATTTGTAATATGGGATAGTATATAATCGTGACGAAATACTCTAGAAATGAGAGAGAAAATAGTGTTTCGAATAGGGTCACCGGTAAGTGCTTCAGGTTCATCGCCAAGAGGGAAATTTGGTGGATGGAATGGATCACCTTCTTCTTGTCTCCAGTGATTTAGTATATTACGAACCCATCCCCAATTCAACCAGAATAAATGATGGGAAATTGGTTGATCCATTCCGGTGACACTGCTTTCGGAGCCCGAATGGAAATCCATATCGGCATAACTGTCGGAATCTGAAGAATTCGAACTAGATGCGGAATCCATCTTGTATAATGGGGAAAATGAATTTTTGGTATGGAATAGATTATAGCAGTTAGATTTGATACTCTTCAATACATAATTTACATATGTATATATAATACCAAAATCCCGTAAATTACGGAGAATCTTTGAAAAGATATCAGTCAAAGTTCGCAATAACAGATATGCTAAGATAAGAATTCGTCTATACACTATCAATGCAGTAAATGCAGTAAATGCAGTAAAACGTGTCTAGACTTATGAATGATAAGCAGGTAATTTCCTAAGGATGATAAGCAGATGATTTCCGACTAGAAATGATAAGCAAAACTTTTGACATGTAGACACGGTCGAAGTCCAGACTCATTAATGCATCCTAACAACTACTAGTTAGACACACTAATGCAAGACCTGGTTCGCTACGACCACCGCTCTGATACCAACTGAAAGTTGGGGACGCATCCCACTCAGTGCCTTCCCAGCTAACCGCCTGGTGACCACGGAGCGTACCTCAGACACTGATTTTACGGCCCGCCTCTCGGCAACGTACAGCCAACCCTAATAGGGACCGCGAGGAGTAAGAGCCAATGCTTCATCACAGGTAACACTGTGAGAACCCCCTCTACGATTAACCCGCTAATAAACGGCATTAAACCAGCTCTGATACCAACTGAAAGGACCCGTCCTAATCCACCTGGACGAAGTCATCAACATTTGATCCCATTGCGATGATCGGCTCCAAGTAATGTCCTTATATTGAGCAAATGCACAGCGGAAGACTTAATTCGTACCTGAGAATAAACATGCTTTAAAGTGTCAACTAAAAGGTTGGTGAGTTCATAGGTTTATCATAACAATCATTTCAATATATAAATAGACCACAAGATTTCCGTTTATAAATATATGTACACTTGCAAATGTATAAAAGTATTCTATAAGTTGTAGGCACCCGGTAACAAGCCTTAACGTTCATGTTTTACCCTCTGAAGTACACCAGATCAGGTGTGTTTAAAATAACCTCGAAGTACTAAAGCATCCCATAGTCAGGATGGGGTTTGTCAGACCCAATAGATCTATCTTTAGGATTCGCGCCTACCGTACATAGACAAGTAGTTTAATGTTACCAAGCTAAGGGTATATTTCTGGTTTAAACCCACGTAGAATTAGTTTTAGTACTTGTGCCTATTTCGTAAAACATTTATAAATCAGCGCATGTATTCTCAGCCCAAAAATATATATAAAAAGGGAGCAAATGAAACTCACTTTTGCCTTGAAGGTATTTAATTCGACTTGGTCTCTGATAGATATCACGAACCTAACCATATATGTAATATATCAACATATTTTCTTTTTTAAGTAATCATCACATATATATATACTATTAATACTTTTAATATTTTCTTAGTCCGTAGTTAGTAGTCCGATGTTAGTGGTCCACAATTAGTTGCTTAAATAAAATAAATAAAGACCCCATCGTATTCGTATTGATCAGAATTAATCTTGACCCATGGTACCATGTTGTCAAATTACGTGTTGCGTACATAAAGTACCGTGTTGTCAAATGACGTGTTGCGTACAATCATGAGGTCTTATGATTAATCTTCTCATGTTGTTTACGGGTGGTCCTGAAATATATAAAATCAAATCATAAGTAATTATATATAAAATATCATATTAATTAGAAAAGATATGATTAATTTACTTTTTCTCCAAATATTTTCGTAGCTAAACTAGCTTCGGATACCCAATCTTGTTTTAGTCGTAGTTTCTTCATTACAACTCCGTTTTTGTTGGTTCAACTTGCCACTTCCTTGGATTGAGTCAAATTTTAAGAATATGAACTGAAAATAAGTTAGTTTGTATTCAAAATCATAGGTTATAGGTCAAACTTTGGTGAAACTTATGAAAGTGATCATTTTCCATCATAAAAACAACATTTAATGATCATTTTTCTAAAAATACTTACACTTTGAGTTAAACCATGAAATTTTTATGTGTTAACATATTCCTAAGAAATATCATTTTTCCAGAACATGAACTTCCAATTCAAAGTTCAAGATGGTTTTTAATTATCCAACCCAAAACAGCCCCCGGTTGCACTCCGACGACGTAGATTCAGTTTTTAAGATGTTCTTTGTAAAACCAAGTTATATCTTGTTAGGTTAGCATATCATTATGATATATTACAGGTCTTGAAGTGTTTTAAAAGTCAAGTTAGAAGGATCTATTTAGTTTGCGAACAAGTTTGAAATCATTCAAACTATGTTCTTGTTGTTAAAATTTTATACCACAAAATAAGATAGCTATATGAATATGAATTGAATAAGATTATGAACAAGGTTACTACCTCAAGTTACTTGGACAAAGTTACTGCAAAAGATAAGAAATAAATCTTGGAATCAAAGAGTGGTGGAGTTAGATCAAAAGGTTGGAAGTAAACTTCTTCAAATGGGTGGTTATTTTGATATGTTCTTGAAAGAGTTTTCTTATGGTGTTTAAGGCTTGTAATTGAAGCTAAATGATGGGGAAAATGCTTGGAGATGATCAAGTATGAAGTTAGGAGTATTTTGAGAGAGAAATGAGGGTGTAGGTATGAGAAAATGGAGTGAAGAAATGGTGTTCATTTATAAAAACGTTTTTACTTTATAAAGAAAGAAAAGGATTCCTAATTTTGTTTTCTTACTAATAATTCATACTACTTGACAAATCCTAGTTACCTCATATCTAGGGCAGTAATAATGTTGATTAGGATGTTGATTTGATGTGTATATACCAATAGTAAATACGTATAGAAGCTGGGTATGATACGGGTACGTATACCCTAGATATACGTATAGAAATCTTAAGGAAACGGAACGAGAATTCAAATATAGCTATCTTTTTTGAATATACTTATATTGTTTTATGTATTTAAGTCCTTAAAAAGTGATTAAATACTTTATATATACGATACGTGTATAAGCATTATATATTATAAGTATATATATCAAAGAATGTTACGTATAGTTATCGTTTTGAAAACTTAAGTTAGTAGTTTCAAAATATACTTATAACTCATTGTCATTAGTACACAATGAGATGTTAAACCATCCTTAGATCATGTTAAATATATATAAATACATATATATACACAAACGTATAATTATCGTATGTTATATAGTTCGTGATATCATCGGTCATATTGGACGGTCAAACGTTGTGTAAAACTCTTTTCAAAAACACAAGTCTCAATAATTTGGATTGCTTATCATGTTGGTATGGTTTAATTTATGTAAATATTAATATCATAAGTATAATTTGGTCGGAAAATTCTGGGTCATTACAGTATATATGTGAATGATGCGTTCGTCGCGTGTGGATTATATATATACACACGGTAGTGGAGGAACTTCTGGTAAGCCCCAGTCCGATCAGCTGGTGGTTAATGGTTTGGCCGAGCCACCAGAGTCTCTGTAGACAGCACTTGGGTGATGTTTATGTGTTAGACTATGTGACATGATTAGTATGACGGTTCTTGTATACTATTGCCTGTTGTTAGTTGCACTCACTTAGCTTCGTGCTAATTCCACTCCATCCTCTCCCTGCAAGTTGTTAGCTTTTGTAGTAGAGCTTTTTGGGAGAGGACAGACATGGTGATGTTATGTTTGACTATGAAGAAACTCTGATGTGTCTTTTCCTTTAAAACTGATTTTGGATGTAATATCACGTGACACTAGAATCATTGTTTAATGTTAGCCGTCAAATGGTTTGAATATGTAATTAAGTATGTTTATGTTATTGTAATGGTTAATTAATACTAATGCTTCCTCCACGTATTTAAAAAAAAAAAAAATTAGCGGTGTCACAAGTTGGTATCAGATCTTAGTTTGGCAGCATGTGCATTGTGATTTAAATGTCATGTTCCCAAACTTAGTAGAGTCATGTCAAACATAACATGCTGGGGATGGGTTAAGTGAGTTTTAGGACAGGTTGTGTGTTAGTTGTTAATACTAACCGAGTTTATACTAAGCCTTGGTGTGAGTGTTGTGATAGTGCAGTAATGGCAGATAATGAAGTAAACGCTACTGGCCCCACTATCCCTGGAACTGGTTTATTCAGAGCCCCTAAAGAAGATGGGCACGTGTCATCAGAGGAAGAAACCTCTCAAGAAGTAATAAATCTTCAAAGTCAATTACTAGAAGCTCATGAGAAAATTAAGGAATTAGAACAAGAACGGGCGCAATGGCACCCTAATACCACTGCGTTGAACACAACTTTTCCTCCAAATTACCATACTCAAGCCGGTGGTAGTTCCCAATCACAGTTTCCACAAAATACCTATCAAAACCTCCAAATGCCATTTTCGTTTAACCAGTCGTTTCCAAATCAGATGATGTACCCATTTCAAGTTCCTGAAACAAGAAAGAAGTGTACATATAAATAGTTCTTGGATTGCAAACCTCCAGAGTACAGCGGCTCAAACCCTACAGTGACACTCAATTGGTTAAGAGAAGTATAGCGTGCATTAGAGGCCTGTTTTTGTGAACCTGGATCCAGAGTGTTATTTGCTTGTAGACTTCTCAAAGGTGATGCAATGAAATGGTGGGATTTTATTACAGCATATTTGCCCAAGGAACAGATCAGCCAAATAACTTGGGAACAGTTCGCTGCTAAGGTTCGTGAGCCGTATTGTTCTGAGTATGAGATGGAAAGATTGAAAACTGAGTTTCTGAGTATGAAAATGACCGAAAGCATGACAATTGATGAGGTTTTCAGAGATTTCACCTCTAAGCTGATGTTCGTTCAACAGTGGGTACCAACTGAGAAGGATAAGATTCAGCATTTTATGCGGGTAATTAAACTGGAATACAGAACCGTTGCGAGATTTTCAACAACTTTGGCACAAGCTCATGAGATGGCCAAGGTTACTGAAGGTGATGTAATGGCAGCAAAAGGAGAAAGTTCGAGAAGTGGATCTTTTGGGGGTAAATCAGAAGGTCAATCGGGTGGACAGTTAAATCAGCAGTCGAGTAAGCAATCCGATTTTCGTGGTAAAAATTCAGGCGGGTTTAAACAGAAAAGTAAGTCTGGTATTAGTGGATCGGGTTCAATTCAGTCTGGGTGGTGTAATGTTTGTAAGTCAACCCATACCGGCTCATGTTCTCCAATGACTAGAAGGTGTTTGAAATGTGGAGTGTTAGGTCATGAATCAACATCTTGTTCTTTTAAGTCTAATGTTTGTTGGAGTTGCCATCAAGAGGGGCATAGATCTACAAATTGTCCATCTGCATCAAGAGCCGGTTCTGGGGCAGGGTCAGGGGCGAGGTCAGTTGCATCTGGGGGGATCTTCAACTTCTACTGCTGGGCAGAAGAGAAAGAATCCTCCAACAGCAGAGGCAACAGTATTTTAGATGACGGTAGACGCAGCAACCGCTACCAATGACATCATTACCGGTATGTTCTTGGTTAATTACTTGCCAGCTCGTGTGTTATTTGATTCAGGAGAAAATTATTCTTTTATGTCCTTAGGCTTCTGTGATAAGTTGAAATTGCCTGTTAGGATGTTAGATGCGCCTTTTGGAATAGCAGTAGCTGATGGTAAGATGGTTCCATGCATATCATCTGTGTCTGGAATTACCATCGAAATCGATGGCCATCCCTTCCCTTTAACTTGTTTGTTGATGCCTATACATAGCTTTGATGTGTCATTGGTATGAATTGGTTAAGAGCTAATAGGGCTAATATTAAGTGTGATAAGAAGATGATTTCTTTCTGTTTGGCCGACGGATCCCGAGTGATAGCTAGGGGAGAGCGCAGTGGATTTAACTTTCCTATGGTTTCCCTAATGAAAGCTCAGAAGGCGATATCGAAAGGTTGTGATTCATTCTTAGCCTACGTGATTGATGCTAAGAAAGAGAAGAAGCAGGTGACTGATATTCCCGTTGTGTCAGAATTTCCTGAAGTATTTCCAGATGATTTACCAGGGTTACCTCCAGTACGTGAAGTAGAGTATAAAATCGATTTGGTTCCGGGTGCTACACCAGTTGCAAAAGCTCCTTACAGATTAGCTCCGTCAGAAATTCGAGAAATGATGTCTCAGATTCAGGAATTGTTAGATAAGGGGTTTATTCGACCAAGTTCTTCACCGTGGGGTGCTCCTGTTTTGTTTGTGAAAAAGAAAGATGGGTCGCTTTGTTTGTGTATAGATTATCGTGATTTAAACAAGAGAACAATAAAGAATAAGTATACGATACCGAGAATAGATGACTTATTCGATCAGTTGCAGGGTGCTTCCTACTTTTCAAAGATTGATTTACGTTCAGGGTATCATCAGGTACGTGTTGCAGAGAACGATATACCGAAATCAACGTTTAGAACAAGATATGGTCATTATGAATTTCTAGTTATGCCATTCTGGTTAACAAACGCGCCAGCAGTGTTTATGGATCTAATGAACAGAGTGTGTCGTCAGTATCTCGACAAGTTTGTGATTGTCTTCATAGATGATATCTTGATATATTCAAAAACCTAGAAAGATCATGCTACGCATCTAAGGTTGGTGTTAGAACTTCTGAAACAGGAACAATTGTACGCTAAGTTCTCCAAGTGTGAATTTTAGTTGCGAGAAGTACAGTTTCTGGGTCATGTGATTTATGAACAAGGTATTAAAGTAGATCTGTCTAAGATAGAGGCTGTCATGAATTGGAACTCTTCGAAAATGTCGACAGAAATTAAGAGTTTTCTGGGTTTAGCAGGTTATTACCGCAGATTTATTAAAGACTTTTCTAAAATAGCAGGTCCGTTGAATAATGATAAGGCTAAAAAGGAACATATATTTCATAGCAAAATCCCCCAAGAAAGACAAGATTTTAGTTGCAATTGTTCCATTTTCGAGTAATATTCGTTTATTTTAAATAAGTGCGAAGACAAAAGGCGAAAACGAAGATTTGAAGACGCAAAGGTCCAAAAAGCTCAAAAGTACAAGATACAATCAAAAAGGTTCAAATTACTGATGAAGAACGTCTAAAAATGACAAGAGTACAAGTTACAATACGCAAAGTACACGATATAAAATTGTACGAAAGGACGTTCGAAAATCCGGAACCGAGGCATGAACCAACTTTCAGCGCTCGACGCAACGGTGTAAAAATTACGAGTCAACTATGCACAAGAATAAAATATAATATTTAAATAATTCATAATAAGAATAATATTAAATAATAAAAAGTTGTTAATTGAGCATAGTTCAGGGATCGTAAATGAAAATTCAATTTCAACTTTTGCATATATAAGGCAATGTAGTTCGTAGATTGGAGGACACTCTTTTTATATCATATTGGGATCTATATATCGATCCATCTATCTTTTCTATATCAAATATCAATATCTATATTTATAATTCTCTATCATAATATTAATGTAATAAGATATAACAATAATCTTAATCTTAATTTTAAATTATGATAATAATAAGATTTATGATAGAGATCGTTTGAGTGTGTAAGTCGAAATTCTGTCCGTGTAACGCTACGCTATTTTTAATCATTGTAAGTTATGTTCAACCTTTTTATATTAATGTCTCGTAGCTAAGTTATTATTATGCTTATTTAAAACGAAGTAATCATGATGTTGGGCTAATTACTAAAATTGGGTAATTGGGCTTTGTACCATAATTAAGGTTTGGGCAAAAGACCGACACTTGTGAAAATTGGACTATTGACTATTAATAGATGGGGGGTATTGTCTAATTGAGTGACAACTCATTGGAGTCTGTCGAACCTATCTTCAAATTAATTATCCTAATAATTAATAATGATTATGGTTGTCCTATTTAGTGACGTTCATATGGAATCTATTATAATCATTTAATTAATTATTCGGGTTGGGTAATTGATTATTCAAACTGATCAAGTGGGTAAATTAATATTCATATCTAATCAAAACAGGGGTAGATTACATACAGTGATAACTGGTGTAATTGTTGACAGAAGTGATAACTGCGTCACAGTTTAAATCCTTAATTAGTTGGAATATTTGACTTCGGGTATAAGGGTAATTTGACGAGGACACTCGCACTTTATATTTATGACCGATGGACTATTATGGATAAAAACCAGATAGGTATCAAATAAACCATGACAAAGGACAATTAACCCGAGTAACAATTAATTAAAATCAAAACGTCGAACATCATGATTACGAAAGTTTAAATAAGCATAATCCTTTTATTTCATATTCTATCGCAATTTTATTTATTGTTATTTTATTTATCGTCATTTATTTATTTTACGCACTTTAATTATTGTCATTTATCTTTACGCTTAAAAATATAAAATCGACAAACCGGTCATTAAACGGTAAAAACCCCCCCTTTTATAATAATATTACTACTTAGATATATATATTTATATAAATATAGTTTTATAAAAATATAGTACGTAATCACTAGCTCCCTGTGGAACGAACCGGACTTACTAAAAACTACACTACTCTACGAGTAGGTACACTGCCTATAGTGTTGTAGCAAGGTTTAGGTATATCCCATCCGTAAATTAATAAAACTTGTGTCATATTTTGTAGTATTTCCTAGTAAAAATAATACTATTTTATACCCCTCCGCTACCACATCAAGTTTTTGGCGCCGCTGCCGGGGAACGCTAAAACGCTATATTTTTAATTATAATAATGTTGAAATAAAATATAATAATATAATAATATTGAAATAGAATATAATAATATAATAATATTGAAATAGAATATAATAATATAATAATATTTTAGAATCAAAGATACGTAAAATTTTAAAAAGTCGTATTTATTAAATACTTCAGGGGTATATTATGTAACTTGTAATTAATAATTTCTATCATATCGCTTTCATGTGAATAGTAAATTAATTAATTTCTTTTTATTTACTATTCATGAATAGTAAATGAATTAAAAAAAAAAGTTTTGAAAAATAATAATAATTATAAAAAAATTATTAATTTGTAAAAAAAAATTGTTTTAAAAAAAAAACGTAAAAAAAAAAAACGTAAAAAAAAAACGTAAAAAAAAAATTATTAAAAAAAATATATTTTTTTAAGATTTTGTCTATAAAAAAAAAATGTTTTTTTTTTTAGTTTTATTACCTTTAGATTTTTAGACTATAGTCGCAACTTTTAGTATTAAGTTTAGTTTTGCCATAGTTATTTTTACTTCTAGAATTTTTAGGCTTTGCCGTAAAATCCCTTAAGTGCTTATTCCTTAGACTAAGTTTTAGGTGCTTTAGAATTTTACGACGCCGTATTTCGCACTACTTTCTTATTTTTATTTTTCGACGCCTATTTTTCGACCTTTTTATTTTTCGACACTTTTCGATGCGCAATCTTTTTCTCTCTTATTTCTCGCCATTCTAGTTTTTAGGACTTAGAATTTTTTCTACTTCTTCTCTAAATTTCTTAAAATTACGAAAATTTATTTTAAGTGGTTAAATTGATAGACATCAAAATTTTCTGGTTCGTAGTAATAGTTGGATTTGTACGTGGACCGGGTTATTGGAGCCAAACAGTACTCAATTATATTGAGACCAAACGAATCCTGCCCCTCTGCTGCATCTTTTGGCTATTCGAAACGTGGGTAAAATCAGAAAAGTCTATTAATTGGATAACTTATTATAATTTTTCTTTCCTTTTTAAAAACTAATAGGATATTCAGTGAATGCACCGAGCAAGACGTTCGCCGCCGGTCATACGTTCACCACCTGTAACTCGATCAAGACATCTAGCAAATATTGTCGCCGTTGATTTTTCTTTAGAATCGTCATCTAGTCGAACAAGAACTCCAACTCAAATTTCCGATAATCCATCTTTTGAACCCGACTTCACAATTAAGAACCCGGAGCATATTCAAGGACAATTCCAAGATCTTGAACCACTAATTATTCCTCCTGAGCCACAAACCATTAAATCAGAATCCTCTAGTGATTCGTATTCAACAAATTCAATTATGGAAGTAACGGAACCTCTAAGTATGGAAGATCGAATGAGAGCCACACGCACGGGCCAAGGTCACGCCATTATTAAGCCAGAAGTTAATGCGCCAGATTATGAAATCAAAGGACAAATTCTACACATGGTAACTAACCAATGCCAATTCAGTGGTGCACCGAATGAAGATCCTAACGAACACCTTCGTACGTTTAAAAGAATTTGTACACTATTCAAAATCCGAGAAGTGGAAGATGAGCAGATCTATCTCTTGTTGTTTCCCTGGACTTTAAAGGGAGAAGCCAAAGATTGGTTAGAATCGTTACCTGAAGGGGCGATTGACACATGAGATGTTTTAGTTGAAAAATTTCTTAAACGATTCTTTCCGGCATCCAAAGCCGTGAGACTTCAAGGAGAAATTGTTACGTTCGCGCAAAAGCCAAATGAAACATTATATGAGGCGTGGACAAGATTCGGAAGGATGTTGAGAGGATGTCCTCAACACGGTTTAGACACTTACCAAATAGTACAAATATTCTACCAAGGTGTCAACGTTGCTACACGAAAAGACATCGACATAACAGCTGGTGGTTCCATTATGAAGAAAACCGCAACTGAAGCTTACAAAATTATTGATAACACAGCCTCCCACTCGCATGAGTGGCACCAAGAAAAAGATATATATCGTTCATCTAAAGCGGCTAGAGCCGATTCTAGCCATAACTTTGATTCCGTTTCCGCAAAAATAGATGCTTTCGAGAGACGAATGGAAAAGATGAATAAAGATATTCACGCAATACGAATTAGTTGTGAGCAATGCGGTGGACCACACTTAATGAAAGACTGTCACATTGAACAAACGATGGAACAACGTGAGAATGTTGTCTACATGAACCAAAGGCTGGAAAATAGTTATCAGAATAATTATCAACCGCCAAGGCCAAACTTCAATCGAAATCAAAACATTCTTTACAATCCAAAAGGACCGGACAATAACTCGTATAACCAACAAGGTCCGAATAACCAACCAACTCAAAACAACACTTTCAATCAACAAAGACCTGGCTTGTATAAACCACCACAACAAACCGAAGAGAAAAAGTCAAATATGGAAGAAGTGGTATTTAAGCTAGTTGAATCTCAAACACAATTTATTGAAACTCAAACCCAAACGAACGAGAGATTTGATCAGTCATTAAGAACTCAACAAGCTTCCATTTTGAATCTAGAAAAACACGTAGGTACTCTTGCTAGCATGATGAGTGAGAGGGAACAAGGAAAGCTACCGAGTAATACTGAAGTAAATCCTCGGAATGAGAATGTTAATATGGTTTCAACGAATTCTGAAAAACCAGCACCAGAAGATGGGAAGGTTTTAGATGAGAGTAACAATGAAGAAGTTACACCACCACCACCCGAGTATGTAAAGCCAGTGGTGGCACCATACAAACCACCCATCCCGTTTCCAAGAAAAGGAGTTGAGTATGAGCAAGTGATAGGTAATAAAGATTGTGATACCTCTGGAAAGAAGAAGAAGAAAAAGAATAAGAAAGTGCAAGAAACAAAAGCCGTAAATATAAACCCGGTGAAGACAGTTCCACCAAAACCTCCACCTAGGATAGGTGATCCGGGTGAATTTATTGTTCCTTGTCTACTTAGTGATTGTGTCATGTATGATGCACTAGCAGATTTAGGTTCAAGTGTGAGTGTTATGCCTCTTTCATTATATAAGAGATTAGGTGTAGGTGAGTTAACTCCAACGGATATGAGTGTTCGACTCCTTGATCAAACCATTAAGCACCCAGTTGGAATTGCTGACAACCTACCCGTTCAAGTAGGTAATTTAACCTTTCTAGTCAAATTTATTGTCATTGACATAGAAGAGGACCTAAACATTCCTCTAATTTTAGGTCGACCATTCTTAGCGTCCACCGGGGCGTTCTTTGATGTAAGAAACGGTAGAATGACACTTAGTAGTGGTGACAAATCGATCACCTTTATGATTCGAAAGTCTAAATCTCCACCAACCAAAACCGTTAAACCAACAAAAACGATTGGTAATAACCATGTTGTTTTACCAACTCCAACGGCAGTGCTTAACAATAATAAAACGCCTAAGTGTGGGGAAAATGAAGTAACACCTAATGATGACCTGATAATAAAGAACCCCGTTGTTGATACGAAATTAAATGATCCCGTTATTAATAGTTCAATGAAGAAACTTATTAAACGGATTCGCGATGCTAGAACCAAGGGGAACTTTAAGTTATGTAACCGGTTAGTATCCAATCTATCACCTAAAGAAAAGGTGAAGCTAGTTGAAATTGTGGATATTACACAGGAATCCGACCAATGGCTTAAAGAGAAAGTCACAGATATGCAAGTTGATTATGGTCCAAGAGAAATTGACGATGAAGTTAATCACAATTTCGACACCACATCTACCTAAGTGTGAGGAGATTCAAATATTCTAAAAAGAAAATGCTGTTTGGAGTTAGTTGTTCTGTTCTCGTGTAGTTCCGAGAATGGAATTCGATTGGTCTTTTCCGCTAGCAGACACTAAAGAACTAGTTTTCTCCCCCCATTCTGATTTTTTTTTTATTTTGTAGGTTTTATATGAAATTAATATGCTTTTTAAATTTAAGTTTTGTGTGAATTTAAAAACAAAATTTACTTTATTTCATTAAGTAAAAAAATGATTTCTAAAATTCGTCATGAGTTGAAGATTAGGTAGTTGAACCGAAATTACTTTAACCGAGGGCGGGACGAGAAATTTTGTTATCATTATTTTTAATTTAATTGATTTAAAGTATGCCGAAAAAAAAATATTAGATTTTATAAATTTTTGAACGTGGGGTAATATACCCAACTTCAAAATTATGTATGTTTGTATTTTATGTTATATACAAAACAGGGTAAAATAACGCACTTTCAAAGACTGTCATTAAGTTCAGAAAAAGGTACTTATTTTGACGACAAGAAACAAAATATCAAATGTGAAATAACAACAATATGTTTGCAAACTCGGTATTTTTAATCATTTTTCTACACTAATCACCCTCATGAATTTAAATTTTTACTGATTTCTTGCAAATGAGGGCATTGCAAGATCTCAAGTGTGGGGAAGGGTTATAAATTCTTTCGGGTTTACACTTGTTTTAATTGCCAAATTTTGTGAAAATTTGAAAAAAATTTCAACTAAATGAATTTAAAATCATGTTTATACATATTTATGAACGATGAAAACTAGGTGATAATACCGAAATTATCGTTACCTCGAAAAGGACATAAATTGAGAAACAACCCAAAACGCTTGAATTCATTTAAAATGGGATAGAAGAGAATAAAAAGGCAAAGAAAAGAATAAATAAAAGCTAAGTGTGGGGAGAATGTACCAAGTTATTCAATTAAAAACTATCTATCACATTTTTGTTTAAGAATTATTGCAGGTACTTTTGCTTTGGACGATACTAATCAGTTTTACCCGATTTACTGTAAGAAAGATGGATCTACACGATGAATCAATTCCATCATTAAAAGGAAGTAAAGTCTTCCGAAAAAGAAACGCGCTTCTTGATTTAGGTCATGAAGTTGTCGTCCAGACCAGCTGTAGGTTGACGAAAAATCTAGAAAAGTCATCACTAAAATCGGTTGGAAATCCACGGACCTCAGCATCAAACAGGGTCGCCATGTGGTCAGATTTATCCTAACCATGAGAAGGATTTATCTCGTACAATGGGGAGGCACCGTGCAAATTAGCTTGATAAGACTAATGAATCAGATCCCCAGAAAGGATAATCTCCTTAAAGATTAAAAATCAGCTTTTAAGACTGATATTACTCAATCCTAGAGATTGACCTTAAAGATTGAGAATTCAAACTCATGGAATTCAATGATATCTAAACTCGAGCTTGAACGAGAAAATATTTTGATCAAAAATACAAACCGATTTGTTTTCTGAAAACCCATTTTCAATGCGTTCATTACCATTGAACGTAAAATCCTAGGAATTCACCTGGAATTCATTAGGTCACCTGAACCAAATCGGGTGTCAACCGTAAGAACGGTGGTTGCATAGCATGGTTGGAGACAGGACCTTGTGCTAGACCGAAAAAATTATAGGATGATCTTTACTATTGCTCCTACCAAGGATAGTTATAGCATCCGACACGTTAATAAGACCATAATCATCTGCATGTCATGGGACATTGCCCTAACAGTTTCTTGTTCATCGCTTTCCTTTACAACCGGACGGTAGTTTACCGAAAGGTAATATACGGAACAAGTAAATTGGATGTGTGCTTTCCGATACCGGGATAGCAGTGGATTACACGAACCTAAATGTTTTTAGCCAAAATATTGATCCACAAATATATTTTGCAACACCGATGGTGGGTCAAATCAGAAAACTTGTCTAGGCTAAAATCTAGCTTGAATTTTTAAAAGATCAAATGTTTTCATAAAGATCCAATTTCCTAAAGGATCTACATTTTTATAGTCATGTGGGACTGTAAACCGCCTTTCAAATGTGCACTTTACTTTGGAAATCGAAAGTAAATCGGCTATTTGATTGCAAGTGTCGTTGACCTAAACCCAAGGCAACTGTGGATGACACACCCACCTTTAACCATGGTTCTATTGTTAATATCATTGTTTATACCGCTCTATCAAAATCACTGATGTACAAAGTGTGAAGAATAAAGAAGTGATTCGTGTGATGTATTATATTATTTCAAGACTGTATTGCTTGAGGACAAGCAACGCTCAAGTGTGGGGATATTGATAAGGCTAAAAAGGAACATATATTTCATAGCAAAATCCCCCAAGAAAGACAAGATTTTAGTTGCAATTGTTCCATTTTCGAGTAATATTCGTTTATTTTAAATAAGTGCGAAGACAAAAGGCGAAAACGAAGATTTGAAGACGCAAAGGTCCAAAAAGCTCAAAAGTACAAGATACAATCAAAAAGGTTCAAATTATTGATGAAGAACGTCTAAAAATGACAAGAGTACAAGTTACAATACGCAAAGTACACGATATAAAATTGTACGAAAGGACGTTCGAAAATCCGGAACCGAGGCATGAACCAACTTTCAGCGCTCGACGCAACGGTGTAAAAATTACGAGTCAACTATGTACAAGAATAAAATATAATATTTAAATAATTCATAATAAGAATAATATTAAATAATAAAAAGTTGTTAATTGAGCATAGTTCAGGGATCGTAAATGAAAATTCAATTTCAACTTTTGTATATATAAGGCAATGTAGTTCGTAGATTGGAGGACACTCTTTTTATATCATATTGGGATCTATATATCGATCCATCTATCTTTTCTATATCAAATATCAATATCTATATTTATAATTCTCTATCATAATGTTAATGTAATAAGATATAACAATAATCTTAATTTTAATTTTAAATTATGATAATAATAAGATTTATGATAGAGATCGTTTGAGTGTGTAAGTCGAAATTCTGTCCGTGTAACGCTACGCTATTTTTAATCATTGTAAGTTATGTTCAACCTTTTTATATTAATGTCTCGTAGCTAAGTTATTATTATGCTTATTTAAAACGAAGTAATCATGATGTTGGGCTAATTACTAAAATTGGGTAATTGGGCTTTGTACCATAATTAAGGTTTGGCAAAAGACCGACACTTGTGGAAATTGGACTATTGACTATTAATAGATGGGGGGTATTGTCTAATTGAGTGACAACTCATTGGAGTCTGTCGAACCTATCTTCAAATTAATTATCCTAATAATTAATAATGATTATGGTTGTCCTATTTAGTGACGTTCATATGGAATCTATTATAATCATTTAATTAATTATTCGGGTTGGGTAATTAATTATTCAAACTGATCAAGTGGGTAAATTAATATTCATATCTAATCAAAACAGGGGTAGATTACATTCAGTGATAACTGGTGTAATTGTTGACAGAAGTGATAACTGCGTCACAGTTTAAATCCTTAATTAGTTGGAATATTTGACTTCGGGTATAAGGGTAATTTGACGAGGACACTCGCACTTTATATTTATGACCGATGGACTATTATGGATAAAAACCAGATAGGTATCAAATAAACCATGACAAAGGACAATTAACCCGAGTAACAATTAATTAAAATCAAAACGTCGAACATCATGATTACGAAAGTTTAAATAAGCATAATCCTTTTATTTCATATTCTATCGCAATTTTATTTATTGTTATTTTATTTATCGTCATTTATTTATTTTACGCACTTTAATTATTGTCATTTATCTTTACGCTTAAAAATATAAAATCAACAAACCGGTCATTAAACGGTAAAAACCCCCCCTTTTATAATAATATTACTACTTAGATATATATATTTATATAAATATAGTTTTATAAAAATATAGTACGTAATCACTAGCTCCCTGTGGAACGAACCGGACTTACTAAAAACTACACTACTCTACGATTAGGTACACTGCCTATAGTGTTGTAGCAAGGTTTAGGTATATCTCATCCGTAAATTAATAAAACTTGTGTCATATTTTGTAGTATTTCCTAGTAAAAATAATACTATTTTATACCCCTCCGCTACCACATCAAATAAGTTAACCAGAAAAGAGGTAGCCTTTCGATGGACGGATGAACAAGAAAAAGCTTTTCAGACTCTCAAACAGTTGTTATGTCAATCCCCGGTTTTAGCTTTACCAGAGGGAACGGAAGATTTTGTGGTTTATTGCGATGCGTCACGTGCAGGTCTGGGTTGTGTTTTGATGCAGAGAAATAAAGTTATAGCGTATGCTTCACGACAGTTGAAGAATCATGAACGAAACTACCCCACTCATGATTTAGAGTTAACTGCAGTTGTGTTTACTTTGAAGCTTTGGAGACATTATTTGTATGGTACACATTGTGAAATCTACACAGATCATAAGAGTCTTCAATACATATTTTCGCAGAAAAAATTAAATATGCGTCAACGTCGATTTTAAGAATTGATTAAAGACTATGATTTTTAGATTAAATACCATCCGAGTAAAGCAAATGTGGTCGCAGATGCTCCGAGTAGTAAGAAAACAGTTGAAAATGTTAGATTTATGAGAATTGAGATAGTTTCAGACTTGATCGATCGATTGAAAACCGTTCAGTTAGTAGCATTGAATGATGAAAACCTAAAGCCTGAACAAATGACCAAAAGAAAATTTGACCTATGCAATAATTCTAGAGGATTAAAGACCTATAAAGACCGAATTTGGGTGCCTAAGCTTGGAGAATTGGGGGACTTAATCCTTATAGAAGTGCATAAATCGAGATTGACAGTGCATCCGGGTAGTACTAAGATGTACAGAGATTTAAAAACATTGTATTGGTGGCCGACAATGAAGACAGATGTTGCAAATTTCGTTGAAAAGTGTCACATATGTGCGCAAGTTAAGGCAGAACATCAGAAACTGTATGGGTCTCTACGACAGTTAGAAATTCCTCAGTGGAAATGGGATCATATAACGATGGATTTTGTAACTAAGTTACCCCGAACCCAGAAAGGACATGACATGATCTGGGTGATAGTTGATCGTCTAACTAAGAGTGCTCACTTCTTAGCTACTCATGAAACCGATTCGTTAAGTAATTTGGCAGAGTTGTACTTGAAAGAGATCATTAGTCGACATGGTGTACCGTTGTCTATAGTTTCTGACAGAGATACTAGGTTCGTATCAAACTTCTGGAACAGTTTACAACAGAATCTAGGTACACGTGTAAATCTAAGTACAGCTTATCATCCACAAACAGACGGTCAGAGTGAACGAACAATTCAAACGTTAGAAGATATGTTGAGAGCGTGTGTCTTAGAATATGGTGGTTCTTGGGATTCGCATCTTCCATTAATAGAGTTTGCTTACAATAATTCGTATCATTCAAGTATCGGAATGCCTCCGTATGAAATGTTGTATGGTGACAAGTGCAGAACTCCTACGTGTTGGTTAGAAGCAGGTGAGAAACAATTTGCAGGTCCCGCAATTGTTCAGATAACTGTAGAAAAAGTTGAAATTGCACTAGAGAAGTTAAAAGCGGCTAGAGACCGGCAAAAGCTGTATGCTGATCCGCGTAGATGGGTGGTAACTTTTAATATAGGTGATCGTGTATACCTGAAGGTATCACCGTGGAAAGGGGTTATCAGATTTGGCAAACGTGGTAAACTAGCTCCGAGGTTTATTGGGCCATTGCCAATCAAATAAATTTTGAATGATCAAACTGTTGTTTTAGATCTTCCATCAGAGTTAGCAGGAATTCACAATACGTTTAATGTGTGCTATTTGAGAAAGTGTAAAGTAGAGGATGAAAGTTTGATTCTTCCGTTGAAGGATTTGAAAGTGGATTTAAGTAAGAAATTAGTAGAAGAGCCAATTCGAATAGTAGACAAGAAGGTCACAAAGCTAAGAAAGAAAGAGATTCCTATGGTGTTAGTGGAGTGGCGGCACAGTTTAGGTTCTAACATGACGTGAGAAACCGAGGAGTAAATGAGGACGCGCTATCCCCAGTTGTTTGACCTTGACCAGATTCCGAGGACGGAATCTTCTTAAGGGGGTAGATTTGTAACATCCTCAATCGGGCTTAGCTGTAAGATTACTAATTTGCCCTTAAGTTAGTATTGTGTTATTATATACTTTTATTTTTTATTTAATATTTACTATTAAATAATGATGTGGTTAAGACCAGTTTGTGGCAAGGGTCACAGAACAGGTTTGTTTATTTAATTTGGACTTCATTTGGGTTGCCAAATGATGTACGAAAGATATCAGATAACTGATAAATACCCGTGTGTTGCACAGTGTGGGAATTTAACCCAATTAAGTAACTAGTGTACTGTGTTCTTCTTCCCATTTCTATAAAATTCACCAAACACACCCGTTCTTCATCTCCCTCATATACTTCAAACCCTAATCTTTAATCCTTGTTCTTGAGCTCAAATCATTTACATTTTCGTGTTCCTTGTGATTTACTGATTCTATCAAGGTAAGAATCACAAGTTTTCATGCTTTAATCTTTGAGAAAATTGAGTTTTTGTGTAAGTTTTACAAAGTGAGTAATTTGGGTCAAAGTGGTTAAATTTGATATTATTTGAGTCCAAATCTTGTGGGTTTATGTTTCTACATGCTTAGTGTCTTTGATTTGGTCAGTTTTGAGGTCATAAAGGAGCTCTAGAGCAAGAATTAGTCGATTTTAGGTGAAACCCGTCACTTTGTCTTCAGCTTCTGCAGTTAAACATAGTCCGCTGAGTGTCTCGAGACACTCAACCGACCGACTCGACCATCGACCGAGTGTGTATGACCCAAGGCAGAGTGTGTCTGTGAGAGACCATCGACCGAGTTACTAGACACTCGGCCGAGTGAGTGTAGACAGTCGGCCGACTGTCTCTGACAGTCGACCGAGTGTCTTTGGCAGTGAAATATTTTACTAAGTGTTGATTTTTAGCCGTTATGCTGCCCGTTTGTATTTTGGTGATCAGGATGTAAATTTTGAAAGTGTATTTTGGTGATCAGGATGTAAATTTTGAAAGTGCATAAGTGTTAAGAAAAAAAATTTAGCAGACGCTTTTTGATACAAAAATTTCTGTACTGTGTTATTTGATGTTAATGGACAGTAACTAACTTGATTTGCCTTATGTTCAGGTGATAAGGATAAAGAAGCCGATCAGTAGTAGATTATCTGAGCTGGTTGCCGGTAATTGGTGAGTGGGACTAACTGGAGATTATAGTATAGAGTAGCATGTTATATTATGATTGCCATGCTTGTTAGATATACTTACTATTGTGGTTAGTTAGTACACTGTGATGACTGCATGTTAGTTGATGCTTGTCTGCTGGAGCCCAGTGCATCCCTATTGTGTGGTAGCCTCGGTAGGAGAGATCAACCTGCGGGTTGGGTTCCTCATGTGGTAGCCTAGACAATCGAGGTGTATATATATGTGAATGACGCGTTCGTCGCGTGTGGATTATATATATACACACGGTGGTGGAGGAACTTCTGGTAAGCCCCAGTCCGATCAGCTGGTGGTTAATGGTTTGGTCGAGCCGCCAGAGTCTCTGTAGACAGCACTTGGGTGATGTTTGTGTGTTAGACTATGTGACATGATTAGTATGATGGTTCCTATATACTATTGCCCGTTGTTAGTTGCACTCACTTAGCTTCGTGCTAATTCACCTCCATCCTCTCCCTGCAGGTTGTTAGCTTTTGTAGTAGTGCTTTTTGGGAGAAGACGGGCATGGTGATGTTATGTTTGACTATGAAGAAACTCTGATGTGTCTTTTCCTGTAAAACTGATTTTGGATGTAATATCACGTGACACTAGAATCATTGTTTAATGTTAGCCGTCAAATGGTTTGAATATTTAATTAAGTATTTTTATGTTATTATAATGGTTATTTAATCCTAATGCTTCTGCCACGTATTTATAAAAAAAAAAATTAGCGGTGTCACATTCATACACCATGTTATAATCGTTAACTTAAAGGTTTCAAAATAACACTTACATGTAATGACTAACGGTGACTTAACAACTCAGTTAAAATGTATATACATGTAGTGTATTAAGATGTATTAATACACTTTTGAAAGACTTCATGACACATATCAAAGTACTTCTACTTAATAAAAATGCTTACAATTACATCCCAGTTCATTTTCATCAACAATTCTACTCGTATGCATCTGTATTCGTACTCGTACAATACACAACTTCTAGATGTATTTACTATTAGTATATATACTCCAATGATTAGCTCTTAGCAGCCCTTGTGAGTCACCAACACATGTGGGAACCATCATTTAACATCTAGCATGAATGATTACACTAAAAATCAAACTAATTGAGCCTATATGACAAGCCTAAAGTTCACGTGAACTTACATCTCCACAAACACTTTCATTTTCAATTTTTATGAATCAAATTACTCTCTCTCTCTCTCTCAAGTTTCCTCTCATTGTTCTAAGTGTTCTTCAGCCTTTCCTTCATAATCTATCTCAATCTAGATAACCTAGATCAACTTACAAAACAACTACTCAAGAACACATCAAGAACACTTTCAAGTTTGCAAGTCTACTTCCAAGCTTTCTAATCCATTCCAAGTAATCATCCAATATCAAGAAACCTTTGTTATTTACAGTAGGTTATCTCTCTAATTCAAGGTATTACTCATATTCAAACTTTGATTTGATTTCTATAACTATAAACTATCTTAATTCGAGTAGAAATCTTACTTGAACTTGTTTTCGTGTCATGATTCTACTTCAAGAACTTTCAAGCCATCTAAGATCCTTTGAAGCTAGATCATTTTTTGTCACTTCCAGTAGGTTTACCTACTAAAATTGACGTAGTAATTACGTTCATAACATCATTCGATTATATATATATATATATATATATATATATATATATATATATATATATATATATATATATATATATATATATATATAACTATCTTATTCGAAGATTTGAACTTGTAATCACTAGAACATAGTTTAGTTTATTCTAAACTTGTTCGCAAATAAAGTTAATCCTTCTAACTTAACTTTTAAATTCAATTAAACACATGTTCTAAATCTATATGATATGCTAACTTAATGATTTAAAACCTGGACACACAAAGAACACCGTAAAACCGGATATACGCCGTCGTAGTAAAACCGGGGGCTGTTTTGATTTGGATAATTAAAATCTATGATAAACTTTGATTTAAAAGCTATTCTTCTTGGAAAATAATTTTTCTTATGAACATGAAACTATATCCAAAAATCATGGTTAAACTCAAAGTGGAAGTATGTTTTTCAAAATGGTCATCTAGACGTCGTTCTTTCGACTGAAATGACTATCTCTTACAAAAACGACTTGTAACTTGTATTTCCGACTACAAACTTATACTTTTTTCTATTTAGTTTCATAAATTTCAGTTCATTATAAAACCATAGCAACTTGATTCATTCAAAACGGATTTAAAACGAAGAAGTTATGGGTAAAACAAAATTGGTTAAAAATGGTTAATTTGACTACGGGATGATTCTATACTAACCATATCCTAACTAACTTATATTGTATTGTACATGTATTCTAACATATATTATGTAATCTTGATAGACCATAGACACGTATACAATGTTTTGACATATCATATCGACGTCATCTATATATATATTTTGGAACAACCATAGCCACTCTATATGCAGTAATGATCGAGTTAGCTATACAAGGTTGAGGTTGATTCCAAAATAATATATATACTTTGATTTGTGATTGAGTCTGAGACTTGTATACACTGGTTCGTGGATTGATTCGAAAAATTATATTGATTTATTTCTGTATTACTAACTGTTAACAACTAATTGTGGACTACTAACGTTGGACTGTTAACTTAACAAATTTAAATCTTTAAAACATAATAAAATACATTGTGAATATATTTCGATCATACTTTGATATATATGTATATATTTGTTATAGGTTCGTGAATTGACCAGTGGCCAAGTCTTATTTTCCGACGAAGTGAATATACGTGAAAGCGAGTTATAGTCCCACTTTTAAAATCTAATATTTTTGGGATGAGAATATATGCAGTTTTATAAATGTTTTACAAAATAGGCACAAGTACTTGAAACTACATTCTATGGTTGGATTATTATTACCGAATATCACCCCTTTTTAGTCTGGTAATCTAAGAATTATGGAACAAAAACCCTAATTGACGCGAATCCTAACGATAGATCTATTGGGCCTAACAAACCCCATCCGGGTTACGGATGCTTTAGTACTTCGATTTTATCATGTCCGATGAGAGTCCCGGAATGATGGGGATATTCTATATGCATTTTTGTTAATGTCGGTTACCAGGTGTTCACCATATGAATGATTTTAATTCGCGGGTTACGCGTATTATTTTGTACACTGGTTACGTGTGCGGTTATAATTGAAATCTTGTGGCCTATTATCATTATGATTTATGATAAAGATTAAACCTATAACTCACCAACATTTTTGTTGATGTTTAAAGCATGTTTATTCTCAGGTGATTATTAAGAGCTTCCGCTGTTGCATGCTAAATAAAGACAGGATTTGGAGTCTGCATGCTTGTATAATATTGTTTAAAACTGCATTCGAAGAACTTAAATCGTTGTGTAATATTATTGTAAACCATTATGAAATGGTCATGTGTAAACGCTATATTTTAGATTATCATTATCTGATAATCGTCGTAATGCTTTTAAACCTTTATCGATAAAATAAAGGTTATGGTTATTTTAAAAATCGAATGCAGTCTTTGAAAAACGTCTCATATAGAGGTCAAAACCTCGCAACGAAATCAATTAATATGAAACGTTTATAATCGATATGAACGGGACATTTCAATTGGTATCCGAGCGTTGGTCTTAGAGAACCATAAATTGCATTAGTGTGTCTTACTGAGTTTGTTAGGATACATTAGTGAGTCTGGACTTCGATCGTGTTTTCTTTAAAAACGATTGCTTAACACTTTTTGTTGGAAACTACATATTGTTAACATGTAAATATTATGTGATATATTAATCTCTTAACGTGTTTGATATTGTGTGATAGATGTCTACCTCTAGTACAAATCCCATCGACTCACCTAATAATAATGAAGAGTCGAATATATTTTAGGAATATTCACAAATTCCCGAAGAGGAACCGGAAGAAAAGGAACAAGAAGAGGAGGAACCGGAAGAAGAGGAACCGGAAGAGGAGGAACCGGAAGAAGAGGAACCCGAAGAAGAAGAGGTTTCGAAGGAAGAAATATTAATACCTACAGTAAAATGATTAAATAAAAGAAAATCCTCAACCAATGGACCAAAGTTAAAAATGGTCAATAGTGTTTTCGTCAAGGAAGCAAAATATTGGGAAAATTACCAATTTTCTGATGAATCGGAACCCGAAGAGGATTCCGATGATGTTATAGAAATTACCCCAACTCAATTTAATAAGGCAAAAGAGAATAATAAGGGAAAGGGCATCAAAATAGAGAAACCTAATTCTGACCCCGATGAACTCTATGTGTATCGTAAACGCCTGTATTTCTTAAATTTTAACAATAATTCGGGAACATCTAGGCCACCAGGTTTTTCTAAACCATTTGTAAAAATGACGGCTTGTATTAGAGGATCACCATGTATCCCTAGGAAATTAGCCAAATGAACCAAGTCCGAAGAAGAAGAAACGAGTGAGTTGGAATAAAGAGTTGTAATTATGTTGTGTAATATATGAATTGTAGTGTGTATATACTTTTATGATATGTAAAAATTGCTTGTATTATTTGTTAATTATCTTTTAAGAATCTAATTCTTGTTTATTTTACAGTATAAAAACAAAAATGGACGTTAAGGATAGACAACCAAAAATTTTAGAAGACCTACCAGGGGATATGATTGATGAAATCTTGTCTAGAGTTGGTCAGAATTCATCGGCACAATTATTTACGGCGAAATTAGTTTTTCGAACGTTTGAAAGACATTTCAGTCATGCCTTAGTTTATAAAAGGCTTTCCTTTGAAAGATGGGGTATATCACATTGGGGAGACTTTAAGTTACGCTGAGTTTTCTTTAAGGCATTGAGTGCGGGAAGCCCAAATGCAATTTTACGCTACGGGTTGAGAGCCTATTTTGACTCCACCTATCCCAACATAGGACTTCGTTCTTTAGAAAGAGCTTCCAACATGCAACTTAAAGAATCATGTTATGTTTACGGGTTAGTGATGTTCGCTTCTCACCAAATTGAGAAAAAGAACATTCGATTACAACTGTTAAATAAAACATTCCCACAAGTGACGGATTCAGTAGTTGAGGGAGAAACAAGTTTTTTAGATTGTTACAGGGCTGTTGGGCATTACGTAACCCCCGTCCTTTTGATGACATTACAACATGTTGTCTTGCCAACGGCCACAACGGTTACTTTCCACAAGACCAATGATGGGAAATAATATTAGTAAAACCAGAATGCATGACTTGTTTCTGGACTTATGAATTACGTGTCTTTATTGCCTTTGCTGAACGACTTGCGTATTAACTAGAATTGTCTTCACAACTACCTTGTATCAATGTTATTGTGTGCCATATTTCATGCTATATGTAAAATAGCGGTATTGTACGTTGTAATATATTGTATAAAAGTTTGAACGCGAAATATTATTGTAATTAGTTTTTCATATAGAATTGTAGTAGTTGAATTGTATATTAGCCACTAAGTATGAACTTAACGGGTAGGTACTACCCGAATTGAAAATTATAAAACGCTAATATGAAGAAAAAGCTTTTATAAATGAGTTCATATTATGCTACGAAATACGGTTGACTACTCTTAATATTCTATATGATTAACTTAATTCTTTTGGCTATTTTTGAAGGAAATGGCACCGACTACTCGAAATACCCTGAATATGACCGAGGAAGACTTCCTTGTTTTCCTTGCTGCAAATGTAGCCGCAGTGCAGGCTGTAATGCAAAATAACAGCAATAACTTTGAAACTAGCAATGGATCTAACGCCACTAGAAATCACGTAGGATGCTCCTACAAAGAATTCACTGCCTGCAAACCTTTGGAATTTGATGGAACCGAAGGACCAATCGGATTGAAATGGTGGACCGAGAAGGTCGAATCAGTGTTCGCCATAAGTAAGTGTACTGAAGGTGATAGGGTGAAGTACGCTACGCATACCTTCACAGGTACTGCGTTAACATGGTGGAATACCTATCTCGAGCAAGTGAGACAAGATACTGCTTACGCACTACCGTGGTCAGCATTCAAACACATGATGACTGAACAGTACCGTCCCAGAAATGAGGTCAATAAGCTCAAGGTAGAGCTTAGAGAACTACGAACGCAAGGATTCGATATTACCACATACGAACGACGATTCACAAAGTTGTGCCTATTGTGTCCAAGAGTGTTCGAAGATGAAGAAGAAAATATCTACGCATTTATGAAAGGACTACCAGAAAGAATTCAGGAGGATGCGAGTTCAAACAAGCCCACCTCCATATAAAAGGCAAGTTGAATGGCTCACAAACTAGTGAACCAGATTGAGGGTAGGATTAAAGAGCTGACGGTCAAAGAGGCCAAAATGAAGCAAGTCAAGAGAAAGTGGGAAGAAACCAGTGACAAGAGTCACCAATACAACAACAATCACAACCATAATCGCAACAACTATCCCAAAAACCGCAACATTAATCGCAACAACAATCGAAGTCCCAACAATAATTACAACAAACGTCCCAACAACAACAACAACTACAATAACCGTCCCAACAACTACCCCAATAACCAAAATGACAACCAAAATTAGAATATTCCATGCAAAAGGTGATAAGGGTACCATCCGACTACTTTCTGTTCGGTAACATGTACCAAGTGTAAAAGAAATGGTCATAGTGCGGCAAAGTGTAGAGTTTACGGACCAGGGATTAATGGAATAGAAAATGCCGACGTTACTTGTTTCGGATGCGGGAAAAAGGGCCATTATAAAAGTAAGTGTCCCAACCAGGGGAATAATAATGGTCAAGGCCGAGGAAGAGTTTTCAATATTAATTCGGCAGAAGCGCAGGAAGACCCAGAGCTTGTTACGGGTACGTTTCTTATCGATGAAAAACCTGTTTATGTTTTATTTGATTCGGGTGCGAATAGAAGCTATATGAGTAGAGATTTTTGTGCTAAATTAAGTGATCCATTGACGCCTTTGGAAAATAAATTTTTACTCGAATTAGCAAACGGTAAATTAATTACAGCAGATAAAATATGTCGGAATCGAGAAATTAAACTGGTTAGCGAAACATTTAAGATTAATTTAATACCAGTAGAGTTAGGAAGTTTTGATGTGATAATCGGCATGGACTGGTTGAAAGAGGTGAAAGCAGAGATCGTTTGTTACAAAAATGCGATACGCATTATGCGCGAGAAGAGAAAACCCTTAATGGTGTATGGAGAGAAGAGCAACGCGAAGTTAAATCTTATTAGTAATTTGAAGGCGCAAAAACTAATAAGAAAAGGTTGCTATTCCATTCTAGCACACATCGAAGAAGTCAAACCGGAAAAAAGAACATCAATGATGTTCCCGTCGCAAAAGAATTTCCCGATGTATTTTCGAAAGAATTACCGGGATTACCTCCACACAGATCTGTTGAATTTCAAATAGATCTTATACCAGGAGCTGCACCAATAGCTCGTGCTCCATACAGACTCTCACCCAGCGAAATGAAGGAACTCCAAAGCCAATTACAAGAACTTTTAGAGCGTGGTTTCATACGACCAAGTACATCACCATGGGGAGCTCCTGTTTTGTTTGTCAAAAAGAAGGATGGTACATTCAGGTTGTGTATCGACTACCGAGAGTTGAACAAACTTACCATCAAGAACCGGTATCTACTACCAAGAATCGACGACTTATTTGATCAACTATAAGGTTCGTCGGTTTATTCGAAGATTGATTTATGTTCTGGGTATCATCAAATGCGGGTGAAGGAAGATGATATTCCAAAGACTGCTTTTAGGATGCGTTACGGTCATTACGAGTTTATGGTTATACCGTTTGGATTAACTAACGCACCAGCTGTATTCATGGACCTCATGAACCCAGTGTGTGGACCATATCTTGACAAGTTTGTCATTGTCTTCATCGATGACATACTTATTTACTCAAAGAATGATCAAGAGCACGAAGAACATTTGAGAAAAGTGCTAGAATTGTTGAGGAAAGAAAAATTGTACGCTAAGTATTCAAAGTGTGCGGGTTGGAAGAAGTTCAATTCCTCGGACATGTAGTAAACAAAGAAGGTATTCAGGTTGATCCGTCAAAGATCGAAACTGTTGAAAACTGGGAACCCTGAAAACTCCGAAGCATATACGTCAATTTTTAGGATTGGCTGGTTACTACAGAAGATTCATCCAAGATTTTTCCAAAATAGCAAAACCCTTAACTGCATTAACGCATAAAGTGAAGAAATTTGAATGGAAAGATGAGCAAGAGAAAGCGTTTCAGTTGTTAAATAAAAAGTTAACAACCGCACCTATATTGTCATTGTCAGAAGGGAATGATGACTTTTTGATTTATTGTGATGCATCAAATCAAGGTCTCAGATGTGTATTAATACAACGAACAAAGGTAATTACTTGTGCATTTAGACAATTGAAGATTCACGAACAAAATTATACGACTCACGATTTGGAATTGGGTGCTGTTGTTTTTGCATTAAAGAACTGGAGGCACTACTTATATGGGGTCAAAAGTATTATATATACCGACCACAAAGTATCCAACATATATTTGATCAGAAACAATTGAATATGAGGCAGCGTAGATGGATTGAGTTGTTGAATGATTACGACTTTGAGATTCGTTACCAACCGGGGAAGGCAAATCTAACAACCTGTCCTAATCCATCTGGACGAATACATTACATTTTGTTACATCGCGAGGTACTTGACCTCTATATGATACATTTTACAAACATTGCATTCGTTTTTATTTGACAAACTTTCATTACATCGAAAGTTGACGGCATGCATACCATTTCATAATATACCCAACTATAATTGACTTAATAATAATCTCGATGAATTCAATGACTCGAATGCAACGTCTTTTGAAATATGTCATGAATGACTCCAAATAATATCTCTAAAATGAGCATATGCACAACGGAAGATTTCTTTCATACCTGAGAATAAACATGCTTTAAAGTGTCAACCAAAAGGTTGGTGAGTTCATTAGTTTGTCATAATCGATCATTTTCATCATTTTAATAGACCACAAGATTTTCATTTCCATTTCTCATAAATATACGTCCCATGCATAGAGACAAAAATCATTCATATGGATTGAACACCTGGTAATCGACATTCACAAGATGCATATAGAATATCCCCATCATTCCGGGACTCCCATCGGACATGATAAATTTCGAAGTACTAAAGCATCCGGTACTTTGGATGGGGCTTATTGGGCCCGATAGATCTATCTTTAGGATTCGCGTCAATTAGGTTGTCTGTTCCCTAATTCTTAGATTACCAGACTATAAAGGGGCATATTCGGTTTAATAATCCAGCCATAGAATGTAGTTTTAAGTACTTGTGTCTATTTCGTAAAATAGTTATAAAATCAGCGCATGTATTCTCAGTCCCAAAAATATATATTGCAAAAGCATTTAAAAAGGGAGCAAATGAAACTCACCATAATGTATTTTGTAGTAAAAATACATATAACGATATTTAACAACTGAACAATGCTGGGTTGGCCTCGGATTCACGAACCTATATCATTTGTATATTTATTAATACACATAATCGTAATCGAACAAATTTATTTATTATATCTTAATTTATATATTATATATTTAATTGTGTATATATTTAAAAATGATTAATATCTATATAGTTATATTAATATATTCATATTTATTTATATACATTATTGTTTAGTGTTATATTTAAAATCAATTGTTTGTTATATGTACGTTTTTAAATAAATAATATTAGCAAGTTTTATTTATATTGTTATGTGAAATATTAGTATATGTAATAAGTATAAAATATTTATGTGTTTAAAAAGATAGTTTTTGGTAATAATAATAATAATAATAATACTGATAATGATACTAACTACTAATAATAATAGTGATAATGATAACACTAGTAATAATAATGATATTGTTAAGAATGATATTTATGATAATAATAATAATAATAATAATAATAATTTTTAAAAAATTGAAAACTACCTCAAAAGCTCTTCTAAAAAGAAAACGTCCCAAACCGGGCTCGAACTTGAGACCTCTCGCTTACCCCACAACACCACATAACCACTGATCTGTTAATGTTTTTCTGATTTAATTAGCAATTTAACAGCTTATAACCCATCGTAATTTCATCTAACCCTTCATTAATTATTAGTATTTTCATCATACCATCATCACCATACAACTATCGGCCCAACTGAACTAGACCTTGGCCCAATGTTTAATTGGTCCAACAGCTAATAGACCAAAACTCTTAAGGCATCTTTTATTGAAGTAAAAAAATATATGGAGACCCCTGGTTTCGAACCCATGACCTCTTGTTCAACACCCACACTCCAGACCACTGCCCTATCTGATTCTTTCTGAGATAATTAGGACATTTAAGTATTTAATATGTAAGGGATGTTTATCATCCTCACCAACTCCATCATTATCATCATTCATCTTAACATCACCCACTTAGTGATCATTATCATTATTCTAACATCCTAATTCTATTATCATCATTACCGTATCCATTATCCTGCCTATTATTCATCATATATCATTAACATTATATACATATGCGTTTTCATAAGCTTTAATCATATTCATCATTCTTATGATCATCTTAAATATTTAAATCATAATATTAAGATTATACTTATCATCTTAAATACATAGTTTATGTCATCACCCCATTATATATTAATATCATAATGCTTATCATAACTTATATCCTACCATTTTAATCATTTATTATTACTACTATTATATTAATCTTTTATTAATAATTACACTAATGTATTATTAAATAGATAATAAAGTTATTACTTTAAAGAATAATTCAAAAAGTTTGAGTAAAGGTTTATACCTTCAGACCACTTGAATGAAAGAATATGATCAATGTATAGTTGTGGGTCTCGATATTCGACAACAGAGCAAAGTAAGGGATCGTACAACAAAGATGTTAATTGATCAAAGTGGTTCGGTTATGCGTGTCACCCGAATAGAAATAGCAGCCTAGTCGATTAACTACGTGGGTTTGGGCTCCCTTACTGGCCGGACAGAAATGGCAACACGCTGCTACAACAGTCAGGTCGTAAATATCAACAGGTTACAGATTATAGTAGTTGTTGCTTCGACTCGATTTTAGCAGTAACACGATCACCATAAAAGATGGGACTATTTTGACGGACAGCAGTAACTTTCGATGGTTGCAGTTGAACAGAAAGAGTCGAGCCTCTTCAACAACTTGAATAAGAACAGTAGTAGTTAGCCTTTGCGAGTTTGTAAGAGAGAGAGAGAGAGAGAGAGAGAGAGAAAAGAAGAGAGAGAGAGAGTGATAGTGTGGTGATCGTGAGGGTGACTATGGTTGATGGTGTGAGTTGTGATTAGAATAGGAATCGTAGCAAATAATCATCAAGGAAGAGTGGGTCGAAGGAGGTAGTTGTTTCAAGGTGGTTTTTTGATTACACGGGGAGGAGATCAAGGTGGTGTTCGGTGATGGAGGTGAGGTGGTGGAGGTGTCGTGAAGGTGGTTATGGCACTCAACATAAACAAATACAAGAGTAGCTACAAAAATTTTCATGGGTTCGATGTGGGTGTCTTCTTGATGGTTCATGGTTGCAATTTGAAAATGAATCAGAAGTATATAAAAGGGTTGATAGATGCCTCATGATATGTTGTTGTATATAGAGGAAAGATATTGGTTATATCTCTATTCGTAGTGTATATGCATATATATTAATTAACAGATTGCTAGTGATCATATGCAACAAAAAGGAAAACAGTAACTAAGTGCATAATTTCAACATTTAGAATATATCAATAGTATAGCAGCCAACTTATTTGGATGGTAGTACCGACAGTTTACACGGACTGCTATATTGTGCCCCGTTGTTCATTCAGTGGCAAATAAAAAGTACTCAGATAAATTCCAAAATTTTAAATTAAGTATCTTTATTTATTTCGGTTATTATGGTATAAAATTCGATCCAAAATTATTAAGTAAAAATTACATCAATTCTCCCTCTCAATTTTGGGTAAAATATAAAAATTGTTGAAATTAAATAACTAGATTCTAAATACATTTTTAGTAAGCCTAAAATTTATAGAGCTCATTTTCGGATCACCATTTATTCTAAAATCATATAAGTTCATTTTAGACTTGCTTAATATTAATCGGAACATCAAATGAGTATTACAATCAGTTAATATTTATTTTTAATATACTTTATTTATATATAGATATATATTTTAAATAATAATTATTATAATATCCTATTTTTATTTTATTAATTTTTAATAACAGCACATATAATACTTCAAATTATATTTCGAATTATTATTTATATATACATACACACATATCTATTTACAATTTAATTGTTCGTGAATCATCGGGAATAGTCAAAGGTCAAATGATTATATGAACACAGTTCTAAAGTTTCCGAGACTCAATATTACAGATTTTGCTTATCGTGTCGGAAACATATAAAGATTAAAGTTTAAATTTGGTCGGAAATTTCCGGGTCATCACATTTTCATCTTCTTCTTCAATCATCACACAATCCAACTCAGTTTAAATCAAGTTACAACGGATTCCATAATAATTTCAGGACTCACAAACAATAACTAATCATCCTATATCAATTCTTATATAACTTGAAAATATATATATATATATATATATATATATATATATATATATATATATATATATATATATATATATATATATATATATATATATGCCTGCTCCCGTCGCTATTTTGAAAAAGAAAAAAAAACTTTGATTGTGAAATTCCGAAAGTTTTAGGCTATGATTTTAAAATGAAATAGATTCTAAATCCATTCTATATATATATATATATATATATATATATATATATATATATATATATATATATATATATATATATATATATATATATATATATATATTATATAACTTTTTCAAACCTCAATTTAACTTGAAACACAACAAAAAATTCAAATTTAATTGAAGAACAATGTTTGACTTTTTTTGTTCATAAGCTTTGACTCTAAAATTCTCCCTTGTTTTAAGGAATTCGGAATTGAAATTTTACAGATAGTTTAGATAGGTGATTCCTAAAAACATAGCATTTATAGATTTTGAAATTTGATTCGATTTCGAGTTTTTGACTTAGAGGTTTTGAAACAGGGTATCGAGCTAGGAGAAAAAAATAAATAAAAAAATTAAATTCAGTTTTCCAATCGATCATAGCAGCACATGTAATTATATATTGGGAATTTTGTTTAATAATGGTTCTGAATTGGACGTGTAACAGATTACCAACAAAAACAAACTTGAAGAATAGTTTGATGGCTATATTCAACAGCTCGTATGATTTTTGATTAAATTGGTATGCAGCAGTTTTAGACAAGGATTGATGAAGACAAAAACCAAATATATATATATATATATATATATATATATATATATATATATATATATATATATATATATATATATATATATATATAAAGAAAATAATCGAAACTGGATCGTGATATATAATACTGAATTAAATAATTCAGTCTTTAAGATTTATATATATATATATATATATATATATATATATATATATATATATATATATATATATATATATATATATATATATATATATATATATATATGCACTTATATAAATTAATAATATATGTATTAATAATATTAAATTTACTAATATAAATTTCGTATTATTTATTAATAATAAAAAAATCTGTTACTATTATTACTTTTAATAAGAATACTAATACTAAGAATAATAATAATAGGAATATATTAATAATAATATTAATACTAATGTTATCAAAATTATGCTATTAGTAATAATAAGAATAAGAGTAATTATAAAATGATAATAATAATATTATTGAGAATACCATTAATTACGATAATATTAGTAATAATATAACACATTGTTTATATATATATATATATATATATATATATATATATATATATATATATATATATTCATATTAATGTTACTATTATAAATTTTTAATATTGAGAGTAATAATAATGTTACTACAACAAATATAATTTTTACTTAAACTTATTATATTATATATTAATGTTAACTAAAATTATAACTTTACTACTAATAATAATGAATACGATATTAACGATGATAACAATAATATTAATAAGTATAACAAATCAAATGTATCAAATTTTATATTATTTATAATTATATTGGTAATACTGATATTAATATTACTATTAATATTTATTTAAATGAAAGTAATATAATCTAACAACTATATTTTAATCTTGTAAGTAAGTTTTATATATGTAATATTTAATAATTATTTAGATAATAACATATAGTTACTTAAAATATTATGTTATTTATAATAGAAATAGATATTGAAAATTTTGACACAAAACATTTATACCTTTATATATTTTACAATATAATATTAATTATGCATTGTATCCATATATGTTTATAGATTCATTACAACTAAATTATTTTGTATCCTATTTTACATATTTAATTCTAATGTTAATTTTATAATTTCAAATTATTATATATACTTTCATTTATATATATATATATACATATATATATATATATACATATATATATATATACATATATATATATATATATATATATATATATATATATATACATATTTATTTACACACCATTGTTCGTGAATCGTCGGGCACAGTCCAAAGGTCAAATGTAAACATGAACACAGTTCAAAGTTTTTGAGACTTTATTATTACAGACTTTGCTTATCATGTCGAAATCATATAAAGATTAAGTTTAAATTTGGTCGGAAATTCCCGGGTCATCACAGTAAATGTGGTAGCCCACGCCTTGAGCAGAAAGGACAGGGAACCTATTCGAGTAAAAGATATGAATATAATCATTCATAATAACCTTACTTCTCAAATAAAGGAGGCGCAACAGAGAGTTATAAAAGAGGAAAATTTGAAGAATGAAATACCCAAAGGATCGGAGAAACATCTTAATATTCGGGAAGACGCAACCCGATATATGTAGAGACCCGTCCTAATCCATCCGGATGAAGTCCATATCGATTACAAACGATTCACAACAGTTGATTACATCGCGAGGTAATTGACCTCTATATGATACATTTTACAAACATTGCATTCGTTTTTAAAAGACAAACTTTCGTTACATCGACAGTTGACAGGCATGTATAGCATTTCATAATATATCCAAATATAATTGACTTAATAATAATCTTGATGAACTCAAAGACTCGAATGCAACGTCTTTTGAAATATGTCATGTATGACTCCAAGTAATATCTCTAATGTGAGCAAATGCACAGCGGAAGATTTCTTTCGTACCTGAGAATAAACATGCTTTCAAGTGTCAACCAAAAGGTTGGTGAGTTCATTAGTTTAACATAAATAAACATTTCCATCATTTTAATAGACCACCAGATTTTCATTTCCAGTTCTCATAAATATACGTCCCATGCATAGAGACAAAATAATCATTCATATGGTGAACACCTGGTAACCGACATTCACAATATGCATATAAGAATATCCCCATCATTCCGGGATCCTCCTTCGGACATGATATAAATTTTGAAGTACTAAAGTATCCGGTACTTTGGATGGGGCTTGTTGGGCCCAATAGATCTATCTTTAGAGTTCGCGTCAATTAGGGTGTCTGTTCCCTAATTCTTAGATTACCAGAGTTAATAAAAAGGGGCATATTCGGTTTAATAATCCAGAAATAGAATGTAGTTTTAAGTACTTGTGTCTATTTCGTCAAACATTTATAAAAGCAGCGCATGTATTCTCAGTCCCAAAAATATATATTGCAAAAGCATTTAAAAAGGGAGCAAATGAAACTCACCTAATGTATTTTGTAGTAAAAATACATATGACTATATTGAACAACTGAACAATGTAGGGTTGACCTTGGATTCACGAACCTATATCATTTGTATATATTAATACACATTTTTGTAATCGAACAAGTTAATATATATATATATATATATATATATATATATATATATATATATATATATATATATATATATATATATATATATATATATATTATTAGTTATCTCATTTTTATATTAAAAAATATATAGGTTTCATATATTCATTTTGAATATGAAAATATTAATTTAGTTATGTTATATGTATTAAATATAGATATATATCGTTTGTTTGTTAAAAGTAGTAAAATGATATTAGAAATGGTAAAAATGATAATAATGATAATACGTAATATTACTAATAAAGATAATAATATTAATAATTCTATTAATGACAATAATGATAATGATATTAATAATAATAACTGTACAAGTATTAATTTTACTAATAACGATAATTATGATAATGATTTCAATACTTATATATTAATAATGATTCTCATGATAATATTAATAATAATACTTATAATGATTTGATAACTTTATTAGTAATAATAATAATGATAATACATAATGATAATAATAATAATCATAATCTTAATGATAATAATAATTATAATTGTATTTATAATTATGATAATGATAAAAGGTAACTAATACTTTTTAGTAACCTTAATAATAATAATAACTACCATACTTGTTAATAATACTAATAATTAATATTATAATAATAATAATAACAATAATAATAATGGTAATAAAAATGATAATAAAGATAATAATACTAATAATTATGAGACTACATTCAAGAACAAGCCTTTAAAAAAAATGTTGCCTCGTACCCGGCTCGAACTCGCGACCACACGTTAACCCAACACTCACTTAAACCACTAGACTGGATCGGTTTTTCTGAATTTATAAGCAACCAGATTTTTATTTAACTCCTTTCTCCTGTTTCCAAGTTCCTCCATTCAGACTTTATAAAAAAAAAATTATTTTACGCCATGTAGGGCTCGAACCCGAGACCTTCAGTTTGGCCAACACACACACCACCACTCAGCTAACACTGTTTTTCCAAAAATAAGTCCATCCCAGATTTATTTAAACATTCCCTTTTTGTTTCCCTTCCTCTTCGTGATATAGCCGACCAGAGGTGTTTCCCAAAACCAAAATATCGAATTTTATGGTTTTAAATAAGACTTGTAAATATTAATAACATCATATAGTGTGATTTTGAAAAGAAAAAAAAATGAAAAAAAAAACAGAAACAGCAAAGTTGCTGTCGTCGCTATTTTTCAAAAAAAAATTATATGATTTCCATTTTGTGCAAGTTTTAGACAAAGGTTTCTATACGAAAATGGTTTCAAATCAAACGTATAATCTTTCTGTATTGTCAATTGGACCTTAATCATTAAAACGAATTTCAATTTTCATGAAGAACACCCCGTTTGACTTTTGACATTAAAACTTTGACTCACAAATTCGGGCTTGATAGTACGAATTGGAACTCGAGGTTTTGGAGATAGTTTGGAGAGATTCATAACAACTTTGTATTCATAGATTTTTAAATGAATCTTAGTTTCGAATTTGGACTCAAACTATTGAAACAGAGATATAGCGGTATATAAAAAAATAAAAAAAAATATTTGATGCTGTGAATTTTCGTCTCTATGATACAATGGAAGTGTAGTGGTTATATAATGGATCCCAATTGTTTTGATAATCGATTTCGTAAATTCCTAATGAGCAGACAATGAAAAAAAAAATGGGATAATGACTGATAATAACTTTTGGATTCATTCTGTTGTTTATATTCTAGATTGATACAATCTGAATCAATTAACTACAGGGACGATCAAGTGGTTTAACCGATTTTTGGATCTACCTATCATCTTTTTCTTACTTTATCATATTTATATATAAAAATGCATTCTGTGAATCAACACCATGATCTCAATTGTATTCGTTCCTACATATCTGTATTTTTTTTTTATATCCAAATTTTATATCTATTTATATATATATATATATATATATATATATATATATATATATATATATATATATATATATATATATATATACATATCTATTATATATTTATATATAGTTGCATTTATATACTGGTAGTTATATATATATATATCTGTTTATACATATATATTATATAAACCTTTATGATATTAATATTATAACTTTATTAATGATACTAATAGAACTAATAATAACATTAATAATAATTTTACCAAAATTATACTAATATTAATAAGAAATAAAATGTTAATAATAATATTATTAATGATACTAATAATAATACTAATTATAATAATAATAGTAATAATAGTAATACAATTCATATTTATATCTATTTTCATCATAATTTTAATACCACTAATGTAGATGTTAATATTGAAAGTAATAATAATATTACTATAACAATTATAATTTGAATTTAAATTTACTATATCAGACATTAACGTTACATGTTATTAGTTATATGATATATATAATAATAATAATAATAATTCTTAATGACAATACATAATAATAATTATTCTTAATTCAACTGATTTAATTTTATTATTTCCAATTATAATATTTATTTACATTTATTTATGTATACACCTGTATA
Source organism: Rutidosis leptorrhynchoides (assembly GCF_046630445.1). NCBI lineage: Eukaryota > Viridiplantae > Streptophyta > Magnoliopsida > Asterales > Asteraceae > Rutidosis > Rutidosis leptorrhynchoides. The sequence continues at coordinate 296,068,505 of NC_092338.1, read as the reverse complement.
TATATTTATTACAAATAATTGTTCGTGAATCGTCGAGAATGGTCGAAGGGTAATTGAATCCTTATAAAAAAAAATTCAAAATTTATGAGACTCAACATTACAGGCTTTGCTTATAGTGTCGAAATCGTAAGAGATTAAGTTTAAATTTGTTTGGAAATTCCTGGGTCATCACAGTACCTACCCGTTAAAGAAATTTCGTCCCGAAATTTGAGTGAGGTCGTCATGGCTAACAATAAATATGTTTTCCTGACGAATATGAGCTGATAAAAAGAGTTTTTATCATTATTGAATAATACAGATAAAATAATTCGATTATTCGAAGAGCACGAATGAAGCTATCACAAAAGATTGAAATGAGGAAAATAAGATTCGCCTTAGATTTTGACGTAGTCAGGGTTGAATTTAGAAAATAAGGTGCGTCTTAGCTTTTGACAGAGTCAGAGTTGAATTTAGAAAATAAGATGTATCTTAACTTTTGACGTTGTCTTGGTTGAATTCCGGAATTCAGGGGATTTGCAGAAAATCTTGAAATCTGAATAAGATCTGATTTCCTCGGGATTTAAAAAAATTAGGATCTCTTTAATTAAATGTGATAATCTACCTCGATTACCCTGTCTGATATTTCCATTATAAATTAAACTCTTTCGTTCCATTATTCTCACCATTCCTATAATTTCTTTCCTAGTTCATACATCCAAATGATTGCGAAAATGCTTAATCCCGTTCTAATTCTTGATATTTTCCTAATTATCATTTCTGTCATCCTTCTGTTCAATCTTCCATCAGAAAACTCTGAGTACCTCTACTATTACCTTGGGGTGATACTATTCTTAATTCTACCGTGTCTTTATATTGCCATCAGTATTAATATCCACGGTTTGTAATTTCTGCGTTGTTGTTAGGTTTTATATCTTCCCTTATATTTCGATGTACCTGCGTATGTCTCCTATAATCATTGTCATCCACAGTTAACGCTCTCTCTTATTTGCTACGATTTATACCCCCTTTCTATTTCGGAGCTTCATGCTTTTGTTTTCTTTCCGCAAGTAATGGTCCAGAATTCATAGATATGGAGTTTCGAATTAGCATGATATATAAGGTAGAAAAGAAAGGTAGTAGCACGATTTGATTTGTCAAATTATTAGAATTACTGAGAACAGAACTATCAAGAATATATTTTCTTGATATGTTCAGAAGTTTAGCAGAATGAAAGAGTTATGTTACATGGCACATGATGACGTTATGATCTGTGAATCATCATGTTCCAATAGAAAACTCAGCATGACTTACTGTAATATAATCATGTTGATCAAGTTTCATTATATTATACTAACTCATGCATCAGTTCCCAACATTACTTCAATAACATTCATATTTTAAGCTCGAAAGTTTACAGAATATAGAAACTAACAGTTTCTATATGATGTAACACTGATAGCACGAAGAGATTAATGATTTCAGATAAGAGTAGTTATGAAAATATCTTCAGAAATATGGAGGATATTTATAATGAAAGATACGATGATATTTTGGAATTTCTAGTATCGAAGGATGGTGAAGAAAATTTGTTCGCAAGAGTTTGGAGTCAGAAGCAAGGTATTCGCTAAAGACTTTAGCAGGCATTGAATCATCTGAATTCTTTGAAGTCAAACTTATTCTTTATGATTTGTCCCCAGATTCCTTCATAGTTTCGCATAATCCGCTTTTCGGTACTAAATTTTCTATTGAGTGTTTCCAATACTCCATTCTTTATCATCAAACTTTCGACAGTTAAGGTCGTGTACAATTGTCTACAGTTTCTGTTGCTCCATTTAGCTTTGTCAGAATTTGGAGTATTGATTCGTAAGCTGGAGTGTTTTTCCTAATTTCGGAATAGAAGATCATAATTCTAAGAGATAAATGTTATACGTATACCTATAACTGTTGATGTAGATATGCTGCGAGATTTCAAAATACTGATTGCTGATTTCTGATAATTGGTATGGCAGTTCTCGTTACAAGATGCGGATGAGTATATGATATTGTTTCAATGAATGTAATAACTTTTAAGAAAGTCAAAGATCAATGAAGTTGCTGGTAAGTTTACTGCTAATGTGGTGGAATATAAACGGATCTCCGGTAACGATGATGAAAAGGACATCATATATATCAAGGTTATAGTAAAGCTAATCCGAATGAAAATCAAAGTTGATTTGCTGGAGCTGTGATAAAATTGGCAATTTGAAAAGGAATTGCAAAGTTATTTTGGGTAATAATAACGCTAAAGGAATTAGCACAGCTACGTGTTAAACGCTTACTCAGTTTCCGAGAGTTTTTCAGATGCATAACTATATGAATAAATCTTTCCTTCTGTAGATGAAGTGCGGTTGGTTCATCCTCTCGATTGAGGTGTTTGCAAGAATCATGAAAGGTTTGAACGCAGATTGTAATCATCGAGATACAAATAAGGTTTAAGATGAAATCAAGTGGCAAACTTGAAGAATTGTTTAGTTTCATATGTTATAATCAATATTTTAATTCATTTTAATTGTCCAATGTTGGTAGTCCACAGTTGATAGTCCACATTGACAGTCCAATAATTCATATACATTTTAATATATAATATTCGAATTAATTAATACGTATCGTGACCCGTGTACATGTCTCAGACTCGATCACAACTCAAAGTACATATATTATTATAGAATCAACCTCAACCCTGTATAGAGAACTCGATCATTACTGCATATAGAGTGTCTATGGCTATTCCAAATAATATATATATATATATATATATATATATATATATATATATATATATATATATATATATATATATATATATATATGCGTCGATATGATATGTCAAAACCTTGTATACGTGTCCCGATATTTAAAGTGCGTAAAAATAAATAACAGAAATTAAATGACGATAAATAAAGTGCGTAAAGTAAATAACAGAAATTAATTACTATAAATAAAATTTCGAGAATGTAAATTGCGATAATTAAATTGCGATAAATAAAATACGATAAGTGAATGTAATACGGAATTAACAGTTAGCTAGGAATGGTTAGCTAGGATTTTGTTAGCGTGAATTCTTAACAAAATTTCTCATAGTTAATTTGTCTGTTTCTAACAAATTTTATTTTGTCAAATGTTTTCTTCATTATGCCACTTGTTGGATTCTGATAGGTTAAAATCCAAATATGAAATTGAATGAAAATGGTTATTCTGCGGTGAACGGATACGTATATCTGTGTGTGTAAGTAGGATAGTAAATGACTGTTGAATCAGATTTGAAGAACGTACAATGTAACTTATTAATGTAAAATCTAAATATTCCTCGGGTTTTACCTACCCGTTAAAATATTTTCACCATTAACCGTTTGTACAAAAGAATTTTTAATTACAATCTTTATGAAAACATATATACATATATATTTTCTTCAAATGTAATTATGAATTTAATGAGTTAACATAATATTAAACTCATTTAGTTTCGGTTGGAACTAGAATAAATAATCTCTAAAACTTTAGAGATTACATATTCACCATGTCGAATGAAGATAAATGAGGTAGAACGCTACGTAGAATGAAGATCATACTCGAAGTACAGATGGTGATATTGAGGCATGGATTGTTGATGGTACTGATGCTGTTATTTATGGTACTACTGGTGCCGGTGATGTTGCTGAAGCTGGTACGTTTTGCACCATATTTTCCAAGGCTACAACTCGGGCTCGAAGCTCGTTGACTTATTACTCCAGAATGATTGTCGAAAGGAACGAGCGAATGAATAAAGTTTTAGAATTTTTGATATCATAATATCATTGCGTGGTATCCTAGAAATGAGTGTGAAAATGGTGTTTCGGACAGGTTCGCCGGTAAGTGCTTCAGGTTCTTCACCAAGAGGTGAATTTGGTTGATGGAAAGGATCGCCTTCTTCGCGTCTCCATGGATTAAGTCGACTCTGAACCCATCGGCTGAATTGAGGATGACTGATTGGTTGATTCATTCTGGTTATACTGCTTTCGGAGCTTAGGTGAAAATACATGTCGGAATAGCTGTCGGAATAACTATCGGAATAGCTATCGAAATCTGAAGGACTCAAACTGGTTGAGGGATTCATCTCGTATGATCAGATGAAGGATTTTCGATAAGAAAAAGATTATAGGATGTAGATTAATACTCTGCAATACATAATTTACATATGCATATATAATACTAAAATCTCATAAATTACGGAGGAATCTACGGAAGCTGTCAGGCAAAGGTAACAATAACAAGTATGCTAAGATATGAATTTATCTATACACAGTCCATGCAATAGAGGCAGTAAGACGTGTCTAGACTTTAAGGATGATAAGCAAATAAATTTTTTTTTTGACACTAAATAATAAGCAAAACTTTTGACATGCAGACACGGTCGAAGTCCAGACACACTAATGCATCCTAACGACTTATCAGTTATACACACTAATGCAGACCTAGTTCGCTAAGACCACCGCTCTGATACCAACTGTAGATACCCGTCCTAATCCATCCGGACGAAGTCCATATCGATTACAAATGATTCACAACAGTTGATTACATCGCGAGGTAATTGACCTCTATATGATACATTTTACAAACATTGCATTCGTTTTTAAAAGACAAACTTTCGTTACATCGATAGTTGACAGGCATGTATAGCATTTCATAATATATCCAAATATAATTGACTTAATAATAATCTTGATGAACTCAAAGACTCGAATGCAACGTCTTTTGAAATATGTCATGTATGACTCCAAGTAATATCTCTAATATGAGCAAATGCACAGCGGAAGATTTCTTTCGTACCTGAGAATAAACATGCTTTCAAGTGTCAACCAAAAGGTTGGTGAGTTCATTAGTTTAACATAAATAAACATTTCCATCATTTTAATAGACCACAAGATTTTCATTTCCAGTTCTCATAAATATACGTCCCATGCATAGAGACAAAATAATCATTCATATGGTGAACACCTGGTAACCGACATTCACAATATGCATATAAGAATATCCCCATCATTCCGGGATCCTCCTTCGGACATGATATAAATTTCGAAGTACTAAAGCATCCGGTACTTTGGATGGGGCTTGTTGGGCCCAATAGATCTATCTTTAGAGTTCGCGTCAATTAGGGTGTCTGTTCCCTAATTCTTAGATTACCAGACTTAATAAAAAGGGGCATATTCAGTTTAATAATCCAGCCATAGAATGTAGTTTTAAGTACTTGTGTCTATTTCGTCAAACATTTATAAAAGCAGCGCATGTATTCTCAGTCCCAAAAATATATATTGCAAAAGTATTTAAAAAGGGAGCAAATGAAACTCACCTAATGTATTTTGTAGTAAAAATACATATGACTATATTGAACAACTAAACAATGCAGGGTTGGCCTCGAATTCACGAACCTATATCATTTGTATATATTAATACACATTTATTTAATCACATTTATATCATTTATATATATATATATATAAATTTATTAGTTATCTTATTTTTATATTAAAAAAATAAATAGGTTTCGTATATTCATTTTGTATATGAAAATATTAATTTAGTTATGTTATATGTATTAAATATAGATATATATCGTTTGTTTGTTAAAAGTAGTAAAATAATATTAGAAATGGTAAAAATTATAATCATGATAATACGTAATATTACTAATAAAGATAATAATATTAATAATTCTATTAATGACAATAATGATAATGATATTAATAATAATAACTGTACAAGTATTAATTTTACTAATAACGATAATTATTATAATGATTTCAATACTTATATATTAATAATGATTCTCATGATAATATTAATAATAATACTTATAATGATTTGATAACTTTATTAGTAATAATAATAATGATAATACATAATGATAATAATAATAATCATAATCTTAATGATAATAATAATTATAATTGTATTTATAATTATGATAATGATAAAAGGTAACTAATACTTTTTAGTAACCTTAATAATAATAATAACTACCATACTTGTTAATAATACTAATAATTAATATTACAATAATAATAATAACAATAATAATAATGGTAATAAAAATGATAATAAAGATAATAATACTAATAATTATGAGACTACCTTCAAGAACAAGCCTTTAAAAAAAATGTTGCCTCGTACCCGAATTGAACTCACGACCACACGTTAACCCAACACTCACTTAAACCACTAGACCAGATCAGTTTTTCTGAATTTGTAAGCAACCAGCTTTTTTATTTAACTCCTTTCTCCTGTTTCCAAGTTCCTCCATTCAGACTTTATAAAAAAAATTTATTTTACGCCATGTAGGGCTCGAACCCGAGACCTTCAGTTTGGCCAACACACACACCACCGCTCAGCTAACACTGTTTTTCCTAAAATAAGCCCATCCCAGATTTATTTAAACATTCCCTTTTTGTTTCCCTTCCTCTTCGTGATATAGCCGACCAGAGGTGTTTCCTAAAACCAAAATATCGAATTTTATGGTTTTAAATAAGACTTGTAAATATTAATAACATCATATAGTATGATTTTGAAAAGAAAAAAAAATGAAAAAAAAAACAGAAACAGTAAAGTTGCTATCGTCGCTATTTTTCAAAAAAAAAAATTATATGATTTCCATTTTGTGCAAGTTTTAGACAAAGGTTTCTATACAAAAATGGTTTCAAATCAAACGTATAATCTTTCTGTATTGTCAATTGGACCTTAATCATTAAAATGAATTTCAATTTTCATAAAGAACACCCCGTTTGACTTTTGACATTAAAACTTTGACTCACAAATTCGGGCTTGATAGTACGAATTGGAACTCGAGGTTTTGGAGATAGTTTGAAGGAGAAATTCATAACAACTTTGTATTCATAGATTTTTAAATGAATCTCAATTTCGAATTTGGACTCAAACTATTGAAACAGAGATATAGCGGTATATAAAAAAAATAAAAATAAAATATTTGATGCTGTGAATTTTCGTCTCTATGATACAATGGAAGTGTAGTGGTTATATAATGGATCCCAATTATTTTGATAATCGATTTCGTAAATTCCTAATTAGCAGACAATGAAAAAAAAATAAATAAAAAAAAATGGGATAATGACTGATAATAACTTTTGGATTCATTCTGTTGTTTATATTCTAGATTGATACAATCTGAATCAATTAACTACAGGGACGATCGAGTGGTTTAACCGATTTTTGGATCTACCTATCATCTTTTTCTTACTTTATCATATTTATATATATATATAAATGCATTCTATGAATCAACACCATGATCTCAATTGTATTCGTTCCTACATATCTGTATTTTTTTTATATCCGAATTTTATATATATATATATATATATATATATATATATATATATATAGTTGCATTTATATACTGGTAGTTATATATATATATATATATATATATATATATATATATATATATACATATATATATTATATAAACCTTTATGATATTAATATTATAACTTTATTAATAATAATAATAGAACTAATAATAACATTAATAATAATTTTACCAAAATTATACTAATATTAATAAAAAATAAAATGATAATAATAATATTAATAATGATACTAATAATAATACTAATTATAATAATATTAGTAATAATAGTAATACAATTCATATTTAGATCTATTTTCGTGATAATTTTAATACCACTAATGTAGATGTTAATATTGAAAGTAATAATAATATTACTATAACAATTATAATTTGAATTTAAATTTAATATATCAGACATTAACGTTACATGTTATTAGGTATATGATATATATAATAATAATAATAATAATTCTTAATGTCAATACGTAATAATAATAATAACTCTTAATTCAACTGATTAAATTTTATTATTTCCAATTATAATATTTATTTACATTTATTTATGCATACACCTGTATATATTTATTTACAAATAATTGTTCGTGAATCGTCGAGAATGGTCGAAGGGTAATTGAATCCATGTAAAAAAAATTCAAAATTTATGAGACTCAACATTACAGGCTTTGCTTATCGTGTCGAAATCATAAGAGATTAAGTTTAAATTTGTTTGGAAATTCCCGGGTCATCACAGTATAGGGCTGAAAGAATTTGGGTACCAAAGTTTGGAGATGTGAAAGAAATGGTACTTGGGGAAGCACATAAAACCAGATACTCAATACATCCCGGAGCGGGAAAGATGTACAAAGATCTCAAGAAGCACTTTTGTTGGCCGGGTATGAAAGCCGATATTGCTAGATATGTAAGAGAATGTTTGACGTGTTCTAAGGTCAAAGCTGAATATCAGAAACCATCAGGTCTACTTCAACAACCTGAAATCTCGGAATAGAAATAGGAAAACATTACCATGGATTTCATTACTAAATTGCCAAGGACTGCAAGTGGTTATGATACTATTTGGGTAATAGTCGATCGTCTCACCAAGTCAGCACACTTTCTGCCAATGAGAGAAGATGATAAAATGGAAAAGTTGGCGCGTTTATACTTGAAGGAAGTCGTCTCCAGACATGGAATACCAATCTCTATTATCTCTGATAGAGATGGCAGATTTGTTTCAAGGTTTTGGCACACATTACAACAAGCATTGGGAACTCGTTTAGACATGATTACTGCCTATCATCCACAAACTGATGGGTAGAGTGAAAGGACGATACAGACTCTTGAAGACATGCTACGAGCATGTGTTATTGATTTTGGAAACAGTTGGGATCGACACCTACCATTAGCAGAATTTCCTACAACAACAGTTACCACTCGAGTATCGAAATGGCACCGTTCGAAGCACTTTATGGTAGAAAGTGCATGTCTCTGATTTGTTGGAGTGAGGTGAGGGATAGACAGATTACGGGTCCAAAGATAATCCAATAAACTACCGAGAAAATCATCCAAATTCAACAACGGTTGAAAACCGCCCAGAGTCGACAAAAGAGCTACGCAGACCTTAAAAGAAAAGATATAGAATTTAAAATTGGAGAGATGGTCATGCTTAAGGTTTCGCCTTGGAAAGGCGTTGTTCGATTTGGTAAACGAGGGAAACTAAATCCAAGGTACATTGGACCATTCAAGATTATAGATCGTGTCGGACCAGTAGCCTACCGACTTGAATTACCTCAACAACTCGCCAATGTACATAATACCTTCCACATCTCAAATTTTAAGAAATGCTTAGTCAAAGAAGATCTCACTATTCCTTTAGACGAAATCAAAATCAACAAAAAACTAGAATTCGTTAAAGAACCCGTCGAGATAATGGATCGTGAGGTTAAAAGACTCAAGCAAAATAAGATACCGATCGTTAAGGTTCAATGGAATGCTCGTAGGGGACCCGAGTTCACCTGGGAGCATGAAGATCAGATGAAGCTGAAATACCCGCACCTATTTTCAGAAGATGCGTCAACACCTCCAACTGCTTAAAATTTTGGGATGAAATTTATTTAACGGGTAGGTACTGTAGTGACCCGAACTTTTCCATGTTTATATATTAAATGAATTTGATATTTATATGATTAAATGTTTCCAACATGTTAAGCAATCAAACTTGTTAAGACTTGATTAATTGAAATAGGTTTCATGTAGACAATTGACCACCCAAGTTGACCGGCGATTCACGAACGTTAAAACTTGTAAAAACATGATAATATATATATATATATATATATATATATATATATATATATATATATATATATATATATATATATATATATATATATATATATATATATATATATATATATATATATATATATATATATATATATTTAACATGACATTATGATGAGTAAGTATCTCACTAAGTATATTAACAATAAGTTATATGCATAAAATGAAACTACTGAAGTAAAGAAACTCGAAACGATATATAATGATTATCGTTATAACAATGTTTTAATTAAAATAAATACATATGTATTGTATTAAGATATGAACACACTATGTTTAACATGATAAAATGATAACTAATTATATCATTAAGTGTATTAACAATGAACTACACAAGTAAGATGAGACTACAAACTTAAGAATTTCGAAACAATATACATATGTAACGATTATCGTTGTAATAGTATTTTAAACATATATATGATATTAAGATATATTCATACACCATGTTATCATGTTAACATAAAAATTTAACATCTCATTTAAGTATAATAACAATGGATTAAATACATTTAACAAGATCGTTAACTTAAAGGTTTCAAAATAACACTTACATCTAATGACTAACGGTGACTTAACGACTCAGTTAAAATGTATATACATGTAGTGTATTAAGATGTATTAATACACTTTTGAAAGACTTCATGACACATATCAAAGTACTTCTACTTAACAAAAATGCTTACAATTACATCCTCGTTCATTTTCATCAACAATTCTACTCGTATGCATCCGTATTCGTACTCGTACAATACACAGCTTCTAGATGTATTTACTATTAGTATATACACTCCAATGATCAGCTCTTAGCAGCCCTTGTGAGTCACCAACACATGTGAGAACCATCATTTAAATCTAGCATGAATGATTACACTAAAAAACAAACTAATGGAGCCTATATGACAAGCCTAAAGTTCACGTGAACTTACATCTCCACAAACACTTTCATTTTCAATTTTTATGAATCAAATTACTCTCTCACAAGTTTCCTCTCATTGTTCTAAGTGTTCTTCAGCCTTTCCTTCATAATCTAGCACAATCTAGCTTAATCTAGCTAACCTAGATCAACTTACAAAACAACTACTCAAGAACACATCAAGAACACTTTCAAGTTTGCAAGTCTACTTCCAAGCTTTCTAATCCATTCCAAGTAATCATCCAAGATCAAGAAACCTTTGTTATTTACAGTAGGTTATCACTATAATTCAAGGTATTACTCATATTCAAACTTTGATTCGATTTCTATAACTATAAACTATCTTAATTCGAGTAGAAATCTTACTTGAACTTGTTTTCGTGTCATGATTCTACTTCAAGAACTTTCAAGCCATCCAAGATCCTTTGAAGCTAGATCATTTTTTGTCACTTCCAGTAGGTTTACCTACTAAACTTGAGGTAGTAATGATGTTCATAACATCATTCGATTCATATATATATATATATATATATATATATATATATATATATATATATATATATATATATATATAACTATCTTATTCGAAGATTTGAACTTGTAATCACTAGAACATAGTTTAGTTAATTCTAAACTTGTTCGCAAACAAAGTTAATCCTTCTAACTTAACTTTTATAATAGAATAAAAACATGTTATAAATCTATATGATATGCTAACTTAATGATTTAAAACCTGGAAACACGAAGAACACCGTAAAACCGGATATACGCCGTCATAGTAAAACCGGGAGCTGTTTTGGTTTGGATAATTAAAAACTATGATAAACTTTAATTTAAAAGCTATTCCTCTGGAAAAATGATTTTTTTTATGAACATGAAACTGTATCCAAAAATCATGGTTAAACTCAAAGTGGAAGTATGTTTTTCAAAATGGTCATCTAGACGTCGTTCTTTTGACTGAAATGACTACCTCTTACAAAAATGACTTGTAACTTGTATTTCCAACTATAAACTTATACTTTTTATGTTTAGTTTCATAAATTTCAGTTCATTATGAAACCATAGCAACTTGATTAACTCAAAATAGATTTAAAACGAAGAAGTTATGGGTAAAACAAAATTGGTTAAAAATGGTTAATTTGACTACGGGATGATTTTACAAAAATCTATACTAACCATATCCTAACTAACTTATATTGTATTGAACATGTATTCTAACATATATTATGTAATCTTGATAGACCATAGACACGTATACAATGTTTTGACATATCATATCGACGTCATCTATATATATATTTTGGAACAACCATAGACACTCTATATGCAGTAATGATTGAGTTAGCTATACAGGGTTGAGGTTGATTCCAAAATAATATATATACTTTGAGTTGTGATAGAGTCTGAGACTTGTATACACTGGGTTGTGGATTGATTCGAGAAATTATATTGATTTATTTCTGTATTACTAACTGTTAACAACTAATTGTGGACTACTAACGTTGGACTGTTAACTTAACAAATTTAAATCGTTAAAACATAATAAAATACATTGTGAATATATTTCGATCATACTTTGATATATATATGTATATATTTGTTATAGGTTCGTAAATCGACCAGTGGCCAAGTCTTATTTTTCGACGAAGTAAAAATACGTGAAAGTGAGTTATAGTCCCACTTTTAAAATCTAATATTTTTGGGATGATAATACATGCGGTTTTATAAATGTTTTACAAAATAGGCACAGGTACTTGAAACTACATTCTATGGTTGGATTATTATTACCGAATATCACCCCTTTTTAGTCTGGTAATCTAAGAATTAGGGAACAGAAACCCTAATTGATGCGAATCCTAAAGATAGATCTATTGGGCCTAACAAACCCCATCCGGGTTACGGATGCTTTAGTACTTCGATTTTATCATGTTCGATGAGAGTCCCGGAATGATGGGGATATTCTAGATGCATTTTTGTTAATGTCGGTTACCAGGTATTCACCATATGAATGATTTTTAATTCGCGGGTAACGCGTATTATTTTGTACACGAGTTACGTGTGCGGTTATAATTGAAATCTTGTGGCCTATTATCATTATGATTTATGATAAAGATTAAACCTATAACTCACCAACATTTTTGTTGATGTTTAAAGCATGTTTATTCTTAAGTGATTATTAAAAGCTTCCGCTGTTGCATGCTAAATAAAGACAGGATTTGGAGTCTGCATGCTTGTATAATATTGTTTAAAACTACATTCGAAGAACTTAAATTGTTGTGTAATATTGTTGTAAACCATTATGAAATGGTCATGTGTAAACGCTATATTTTAGATTATCATTATCTGATAATCGTCGTAATGCTTTTAAACCTTTATCGATAAAATAAAGGTTATGGTTATTTTAAAGTCTTTGAAAAACGTCTCATATAGAGATCAAAACCTCGCAACGAAATCAATTAATATGAAACATTTATAATCGATATCAACGGGACATTTCATGAAGCAGCAAGAACTGTAAACGACCTTAACAGTCAAAAGTTTGATAATAAATAATAGTATGTTGAAAAAGTTCAGAAAAGTTGGAACTGAAAAACGGATTGAGCAAACTATGAAGGAGACTATGGACAAATCACAAAGACTAAACCTGCCTTCAAAGAATCCAAATGATTCGGTATCTGCTGAAGTCATTAACAAATACCTTACTCCTGACTCTAAATCGTTCCGGACAAAAAATTCTTCAACATCTTTCAATTTTAGAAATTCTAAGATATCATCGTATCTTTCATTATAAATATCCTCGATATTTCAGAAGATATTTTCATAACTATTATTATCTGAAATTATTTATCTCTTCACGATATCAGTGTTACGTCAGAAATGAAACTGTTTTAGTTTCTAAATTCTGAAAAATTCGAACTTAAAATATGAATGTTATTGAAGTAGTGTTGGGAACTGAAGCATGAGTTAGTATAATATAATAACACTTGATCAACGTAATTATATTACAGTAAGTCATGCTGAGTTTCTAATGAAATGTGATGATTCACATATCATAACGTCATCATGTGCCATGTTACACGACTCTTACATTCTACTAAATCTCTAAACAAATCAAGAACATATTTTCTTGATAATGCTATCTTTTCCCCTAACTTCTGGTAATTTAACCAATCAAGATCGTTTTATTACGAATTCTTAAAACATTAGTTATATTCATTATAAACTCCATACCTACGAATTCTGGACCATTACTTGCTTTATTTAAAGTCGGAAAGAGAAAACAAAATCATGGAGCTCTGAAATATAAAGGAGAATGTAAAGCCCGATAACAACACATAAATTACAAACCGTGTATGTCAATATTTATCGCAACATAAAGACACGAGAGAATTATAAACACTATAACCCCAAGGGCGAAGTAGAAGAAAACAGATTCCTCCGGTGGAAGTTGGAAAAGGAGAATGATTGTTGCGATAGTAAGGATAAGGACAAGGATCAGAACTGGATTAAGCATTTTCACAATCTTTTAAATTTGAGAATTGAGTATAGGAATGGTAAAAATAATGGAATGGAAGAAGTTAATTTATAGTGAAATATCTGATAAAGAAATCAAGGCAGATTTCTGCATTTAATTAGAGAGATCCTAATTTACTTAACTACCGAAGAATCAAATCTCATATAGATTTCGAAGATTATCTTTAAATCCCTGGAATTTCGGAAATCAGCTTTGACTACGTCAGAGGATAAGACAAATCTTTAGTATCTCATTTCAGTCTTTTGTGATAGCTTCACTCGTACTCTTTCCGAAATCGAATTGTTTTATCTATATTACTCAATGATGATAAAACTCTAATTTTCAGCTCGTATGCGTTATGAAAACATACTTATTGTCAGCGATGACCATCCCAATCAAATTTCGGGATGGAATTTCTTTAACGGGTAGGTACTGTGACGACCCGGAAACATCCGACCAAATTTAAACTTAATCTTCACATGATTCTGACACGATAAGCAAAGTCTGTAATGTTAAGTCTCAAAATTGTTGAACTATTTACATGAAGTCAGTTAACTTTAACTATTCCAGACGATTCACGAACAATTGTGTGCAAATAAATATGTAAATATAAATATAAGTGTATATATTAATTTGAATTAATATAATACCATTTAATAAGATGAAGTGTAAATATAAAGTAATATGTAGAATAATTAAGCTGTTACTAAAAGGAATCTAATTTTTACATAAGTAGTATTATATATATTGTAATATATATAAAGTTTATAAAGATTAAATATTCGATATATGTTATTTTATAATATATTATATAATTAGTAAAATGTAAATGTAATATATTAAATGAAATTACAAGTTGAAAATATATTTGTATAATATTATTATTACTTTTATTGTTAATATTAATATTAATATCAATATCAGTATTATTAATATCCTTATTCTAATATGAAAATAAAATACATGTAATTTATTAAATCTTTTATATCATTTGCATTATTAGATAGTATTATCATTAAGAATTATTAGTATTATTATAAATTAATATTATTATTAGTATCTTTAACAATAATAATAATGTTATTATTAGTATTATTAATTTTTATTATTATTAATTGGTATTACTAATATATTTAATATATTTATATTTATTATCAATATCAATATTACACAAGTTCCATATTAATTATATAAAGAATCATAAAGGCATAAAAATACGTGATTAATTAATTACACTTTGTCAAACTTTATTCTTTCACTATCTGTGAAATTCGATCCACCAGGTAGATTACAAAATCTGTTTTGGGTCTTTATCAGCTTTTATTGTACCTTACTTTTGCTTTCTGTTAACTGTCTAATCTAGCTATCATATCTCTTCTAATTACCTATCTATCTAATTCTATATATGTAAATACATGTGCATTTCGAGTTATACCGATGCACACAATTCATAATCACCACCAATTTTGTTTCAAACTGCTGCAATATATTCTTTCACTTGATCATCATCGAGAACCACCATCAATTGTGTCTTGTTTTCGGTTTATCTTCTACAAGAACCATCATCACCTGAAATATTATTTTTTCTTCATGTTTCTTTGACCGATGCAGGTAACCATCAAATACAAACACCATTGTTGTGCTATTATCGTGATGCTGCTACGATTCTTTTTCACTCTTCATCTCTGTCTACATATATATATATATATATATATATATATATATATATACACACACACACACACACACACACATACATCATCGATGAAAACAACCACCTTGAACCACCATCTATAAAACCCGTCACTGTTGCAAGTGACCATCGTTTCTGTACTTCTGTTTAACCATAAACCACCACCTTCAATCACACCATCATCTTCACTCTTTCTCCTTCTTGATTTATTGATGAAACCCATCCCACACCTTTGTGAACCGCCACCCTTTCCACCATATCACCACCCATCTTTAACCTTTAGTCACCGCCACCATGAACCACAATTCACCAGCTGCCACAGTGAACCACTTCCACCATCATACAACCGCTGCCTTCATCCCTCTTATCTCTCTCTCTCTTCTGAAAAATCACGAAACCAACTGTTTAACCTGCAGTTTTTCTTTCTATTTCCGTCTAAAAACCACCTACGATTAATACCTTGCTGCTATTACTTTGCTCTATGTTTTCCTAACTCAAGATAGCCACTAAGACGAACACCCATCAACTACAAACCTGCTGCTACTGTTTTGTTGCTACTACGCTTTCTGTTTCTTTTTATTTCAAACACCAATGAACAACCACATAAATCGAACCAATTATTTATTTGTTTTCTGTTGAGCGAAACCCACAAGAAGGTTGATGAAGCCTGCGTTATTTTTTTGTCTCTTTTCATCAAATCAACTACACTGAAGGGATTAAATAAATAAGGTTGATGCTTGCACTCTTTTTCTTTCCTCTTGTGGCCGACATCTACTAAAAGAATATAAATCCCACTTGTTTTAAAAGTTATTCTATGATGATAAAGATGTTGCTTTCTTTTTCCTTTCTAGCTGGTATTTTTTTTTTTTTATAGAATATTGTTAATGGAATATGACATGGGATTAAAGAGGAGGACGTGTGTGATGACCCGGAAATTTCCAACCAAATTTAAACTTAATCTTTATATGTTCCGACACGATAAGAAAAGTCTGTAATGTTGAAATCTCAAAAACTTTGAAAACTATGTTCATGTGTTCAATTAACCTCTGACAATTCCCGATGATTCACGAACCTCTATTTGTAAATGGTTACATATATATTTAATATATATATATATAAATAGGTATATAAATATTTCTTGTAAATATATAAAATTATAATAAATTTAATTGTTTAAAAATATATAATATATTTACTTTAGTAGTTAAACTGCCATTTAAAAACTGTTTATATATAGAACGAGATTATATTAAAAGTAAATGATTTCGAGCTTAAATAGTAAACAATTGGGATACTCGGTTGGCATTTCATTAATATTCATATAGATCTAATACGAGTTTATGAAAGATTAAGATAAAAGTTGGAATGTAAATTGATTACGAAGATTTTAGATTTGTTAAAAATATTTTTACCTTTTTAAGTTAAATATTAGTACTCCGTACATATAAATTGGAACAGAAAATAAATAATTTTCTAACCTTTTTGATCGGGTTTCAAACAGGTAATGAGTGAAATAATTAATTATATTTAATCTAAAAATTTGGGATTTTTTAGGAACACTTTTATACGTCAACTGTTTAGCAATGAACCACGATATAACACAGTCTAAAAGTGTCGGTAGAAATATACAAAATGTGTGTCCTGCTTACTGTTTACTTTATTGTTTACTTTATGAATTATTTCATCAATCAATCTTAATTATTTATATATAAGATATGAGTTATATATACACATATGTTAGGATATAGATGCACTGCATCTCCACCCTTTTAAACCAAACCCATCAACCCCCTTGTTCATTCATCTTCAGTGGGCTCTACCTTAGTCGACTTCCTTCACCATCGAACACCCTAGGCTTTCCACCACCGTGAGCCACCACCCATCACCACTTATCACATCACCACCCTTCTTTCTTCTTCCTCGTGAACACCATAACCGCCACTATCACACGTATGATTACCACCTTTAAACCCACAATCACCCTAGCTTCACCACCGGTACCACCATAGAAGCAACCACCGTCACCTTTATCAAACCACTCGCCACCACATCATAATCACCGAAGCATCACCTTTGTTCCTCAAAAGTATCACCATTTTTTTTCTTTCCCTTTCTGATCGAGACCTCCATCATCACCAACTTCAATACCTCAAACCACCGAAATCCTTCCACCTTCGATCATTTTTTTCGGTTTATAACCCACCAACATCTTCACTCTAATCACCACCATCGTTTACCTATTATAATGTTTCGGTTCAAAACCACCATCGTGATTCACCCTCCACCACCGTCGGCCTCTATCACCATCGTACAACCACCACATTCGTTCTCCTTGAACCACTCAAAGCTACTGCTACACTTATGTTCTTGATTATGTATGGGCTGACCAACACCACCACTTGCAACAATCACAAACCACCATGAACAACCCTTGAATTTTTCTACTCAACGTGATATACTATTACTACACGATGTATCTCCTTGGCTATTGCTTATGTTCATCTTTCGAATCGAGAAATCATGAAACAATTTGATGAAGAAGAGTGATACCGAGATCGATGATGATTTGTGATTTGATGTTGTTAATTACTGTTATAAATTCGATTATGATGATGATCGATGAAGAAGATAACCATGAAAAATAAAACGCATTATATATATATATATATATATATATATATATATATATATATATATATATATATATATATATATATATATATATATATATATATATATATATATATATATATATATATATATATTAATTCTGGAATTATTTCAGAAAAGTTGATTCAGTTGAGTGGTTTAAGGTGTGGATGTGTTAACGAGAGATCCTGGGATCGAACCATGGCGGCTACAAAACATTTATTTATTTTTATATGATGGGCCGAGAACTTTGTATTCAGTTGGGCTTGAGAAGCTACTTTGGGCCGAGACTTAAAAGATGGGATTATAATCCATTAATAAATTCGGGTAGTGTTTTGGTGGAATAAAATGAAAACAGAAAAATACGTATTAAATACATATAAAATACGAATAATAATAGAGAAACAAAGATAGATGGATGGTTAGGAGTGTTGATGGGTAAACTAGAGGTCGCATGTTCGAGTCCCGTCTTGGGCACTTTAAGTCTTTTTAATGCTACAAAGGTATAACGTATTGTTACAATTATTTCTACTATTATTATTGTTATTATTATTATTATTATTATTATTATTATTATTATTATTATTATTATTATTATCACTACTAATAAAAAAAAATATTAGTTATCACTTAATATTAGTAATATCTAAAAACTACAATTATGATTACTAGTATTATTGTTAAGTAATATTATTACTATCATATTAAAATTTATTAGTATTTTCATTAAAATTTATATTTATATCAGTTTATAATTAATTATATTAACTTTATTATTACTATTGTTGTAATTAAAATTTTAACAACAGATGATATATATATACATATATATATAAATACTTATTATATATGACATAACATAATTGATGTTTTTATATACAAAATAAATATATAAAACATATACATATTTATAAAAAGATATAACTAATAAATATATATATATATTTGTTCGATTACAATTATGTATATTAATAAATATACAATTAATATAGGTTCGTGAAATCGAGGCCAATTCTATACTTGTTCAATGACGTCATATGTATTTTTACTACAAAATACAATAGGTGAGTTTCATTAATCCCTTTTTTAAATGCTTTTGCAATATATATTTTTGGGACTGAGAATACATGCGATGTTTTTATAACTGTTTTACGAAATAGACACAAGTAATCGAAACTACACTCTATGGTTGAATTATCGAAATCGAATATGCCCCTTTTTAGTCTGGTAATCTAAGAATTAGGGAACAGACACCCTAATTGACGCGAATCCTAAAGATAGATCTATCGGGCCAAACAAGCCCCATCCAAAGTACCGGATGCTTTAGTACTTCGAAATTTATATCATGTCCGAAGGAGGATCCCGGAATGATGGGGATATTCTTATATGCATATTGTGAATGTCGGTTACCAGGTGTTCAATCCATATGAATGATATTTTTGTCTCTATGCATGGGACTTATATTTATGAGAAATGAAAATCTTGTGGTCTATTAAAATGATGTAAATGATTATTTATGTTAAACTAATGAACTCACCAACCTTTTGGTTGACACTTGAAAGCATGTTTATTCTCAGGTATGCAATAAATCTTCCGCTGTGCATTTGCTCATTTTAAGGACATTACTTGGAGTCATTCATCGCATATTTCAAAAGACGTTGCATTCGAGTCGTCGAGTTCATCAAGATTACTATTAAGTCAATTATAGTTGGATATATTATGAAATGGTATGCATGTCGTCAACTTTCATTGTAAAGAAAGATTGTCTTTTAAAATCGAATGCAATGTTTGTAAGATGTATCATATAGAGGTCAAGTACCTCGCGATGTAACCAACTGTTGTGAATCATTTATAATCGATATGGACTTCGTCCGGATGGATTAGGACAGGTCTTCACAACGTGTACTAAGGTTATAAAGCCCTCAGTTTTTACGGCTCCTTATTCTCTTAATTCTGAATCATCGAACTACTGCATGGGCCGAATATTGTTCCTTTTGCACAATTGGGCCGAGCACTTGTTGTATTATTGGGCCATGATCGTGTTTTGAAACTGGGATCTAACTACTGTTTCAATCTAACACCGTTACTAATTGTTAGCCTTCGCTGCAGCTGCTACTGCAGCTTCATGTTTCTGTTTCTATAATCTAGTCCTAGTATTTTCACAATGAGGGATGTTGAGGGTGACAGTGGTTATTGATAATGATAATATCGATTAATAAATAGATGATGATAGTGATGATCATAATAGTGATTAAGTTATGTTGATGATGATAGTTTAAGAGATGTACGAAGATGATGATAACGTAATGGTGATGATACATAAATGTATCGAGGAGAATGATGATGATTATTATGATCATGATATGATTATGATCACAGTGATAATAAGGAGATATGTAAGATGATGCGTTTATGTTAGTGACAACGATAATGGATAGATTAGGATAATGATGATGATGAAAACCCAGTGACGATTAGGAGAATGATAGTTATAAACGATGACAATAATATACCTTGATACATGAAATGATCACGATGGGTTTGGTGATGATTATGATGACCACGATTATGATGATGGTCACATGATTATGATCTCACAGCAAAGAAGATGATAAAAACGTAAGGGGATTATGATTGTTGTTTCCTTGGTCGATTTAGTTTGTGAAGGAAAAGAAAAAGGAAACAAATAGATATATAGATTATATGATTAAATTCGAAGTTATAAATCTGAAAAGAAAAAATGGAGGAATGGTTAAGGATGTTATCGGGTTAGTGGGAGGTCGCGGGTTCAAACCCGGACTTGGGCATTTTTTAAAGACTACTTCTTTGAGGTAGTTTACTTATCACTCATTATTATTATTATTATTATTATTATTATTATTATTATTATTATTATTATTATTATTATTATTATTATTATTATTATTATTATTATTATTATTATTATTATTATTATTATTATTATTAAAATATTAAGGTTAGATTTAAAAATAAAATTTAGGATTAAGTTTATGATTTAAAATAAGTTAATGATATGATTATAATTATTAAGAAAAAGTATGATTAAGTTTATGACATATAACTATTATTATTTTTGAAAATTATTAATATTATTATTATTAAAACTATTATTATTATTATTATTATTATTATTATTATTATTATTATTATTATTATTATTATTAAGTATCATTATTATTATTAGAATTATCATTATTTTTATCATTATTATTTTATTATCTCTATTATTATTATTTTTAACATTAATATTATTATTTTTACATTATTATTATTATTATCATTTTTATTATTACTAGTATCATTACTATTTTTATAAAAACCATATTACTATTATTATCGATATTACTACTAATATTATTATCATTACTACAATAAAAATTAGTCATATATAAATATACTTAACTAAACTATATTAATATTTTTATTTATTTAAAGAACATAAAATAAATACATTTAATTACGTTACTAATGAAACACATAACTTATTAAAATAACAAGTATATCACTAATAATATATAAATACGTTCGATTACAATTATATGTGTTAATATATATAAATGATATAGGTTCGTGAATCCGAGGCCAACCTTGCATTGTTCAGTACCGTCGTATGAATATTTTTACTACAAAATATCGTATTGTGAGTTTCATTACTCCCTTTTTAAATGTTTTTGCAATATATATTTTTGGGACTGAGAATACATGCGCTTTTATAAATGTTTGACGAAATAGACACAAGTAATCGAAACTACATTATATGGTTGAATGATCGAAGCCGAATATGCCCATTTTAGCTTGGTAGCCTAAGAATTAGGGAACTGGCCCCTAATTGACGCGAATCCTAAAGATAGATCTATTGGGCCCAACAAGCCCCATCCGTTGTTGCAGATGCTTTAGTACTTCGAAATTATCATGTTTGAAGGGAGTCCCGGAATGATGGGGATATTCTATATGCATCTTGTTAATGTCGGTTACCAGGTGTTCAATCCATATGAATGATTTTTATCTCTATGTATGGGATGTTTATTTATGAGAAATGGAAATGAAAATCTTGTGGTCTATAAAAATGATTGAAATGAATATTGATGATAAACTAATGAACTCACCAACCTTTTGGTTGACACTTTTAAGCATGTTTATTCTCAGGTATGAAAGAAATCTTCCGCTGTGCATTTGCTCATTTTAGAGATATTACTTGGAGTCATTCATGACATATTTCAAAAGACGTTGAATTCGAGTCGTCGAGTTCATCAAGATTATTATTAAGTCATTTGTAGTTTGGATATATTATGAAATGGTATGCATCCCGTCAACTTTCGAAGTTATGAAAATTTGTCTTTTAAAAACGAATGCAATGTTTGTAAAATGTATCATATAGAGGTCAGAACCTCGCAATGTAATCAACTGATATGAATCGTTTATAATCGATATGAACGGGTCGTTAAATTCATCTCGTTCATTGTTACTAGAATTGATGTTGTTGTACACCCAATAACGAATTTGGATCGATCTATGAAACACATGACTCCAATTGTTACCGCCCAACATTTTGCTAAGGTATTATACAGAAAAGAAGACTGTTACTTACGAAGTACAAATTATATATATACTAATTCATGTAATTTTACTTCACTCCCATTGGCTAGATCACCTTAATTGCACTGTTATACTGTTACACCTTCCCTAAAAGCTCTGTACTTAATACCTATCCACCTTCCTCAAACATTATCCCCAATATTACCTCTTCCACAACCTCCCGTACAACAATCCGACCTACTAACCATCGACCCCCATCGGTAAACAATTTCCTTCAGCAACACAAACTTTTTAAACCCTAAACCCCCAAATCAGCACCTCCATCTCTCTGAAACGATCCAACAAAAAATAGCGGATTCTAACTATAAATATGAAATTGATAGCGCCAAGGAGTAGAATATTGAACATTAGCTGCGTTCATTCGGTAATTTTTTTCCCCTTTTTATGTTCCAGTTTTTGTTAAATTATTTCATAAAATTGATGTTTCATATTTTTTTTGTGGTGAATTTTCCTCATTAAAAAATGCAAAAAAAGAAAGAAAAAAAACGAACAAAAAACGTCTTAACTGTTACAAATGGTCTTACAAATGGTCTTACCATCAACAATTAACCTACAACGAAAAATATCACATTTTGTCAGCTACCCAAGTCATATAGCAGTGAAAAATCACATGGACTAATTACAACTAGATATGTGGTCCGCGCGGTGCTGCGGTAACCGAGCTTTTTTTTTCTTAGCATTACAGGGATAATAAATTGGTTAATATTTTGTTATATGGTACTACATTTGGTCACATACAGTAGTTTTGCATGTTCAAAATAACTGCATACTCTTGTAGCTATGGTTACATCTAGATTATGGGTTTAAAAGGGTTGCATATATTGCAGCACAGTGGTTTTTCATGTTATATCTAAAAGGAATGAGATGGTTGCTTGTGATCCCTGCTTCTTTTAGTCCTTTTTAAGATATATAAGACGGAAAAAAAGAACTTAGTTACCTGATGAGTTATGCATATATCATGAATGTATTTACAATAGAGACTATAAACATAAGATAGCTCATTAAAAAAACTAAGATGAGGATCATCCATTACGTCAAGAATTTATGCATTTGCAAGTAAGAGATCTCGTGTAGAAAGTGTGATGACCTACACAAATAGCAACGAAGGTTAAATTTATATATATACTAATAGACAAAACACTATTTCACTATCAATTAATAGTAATTAGGGGTATTTTTGTCATTTCACCTTTTTTTTGGTCCCCAACGATAAAATAAACAACTTTCGTAAAAGAACCAACCCTTCAATGTTACCAAAAAATGTCGAAAAAAATTCTTTTCTACAAAAAAATCAACTAACTTTTTTTTCCCCTTCTCTCTTTTCTTCGTCAACGATAAATGAGACAACTTTCATAAAATGAACAACCCTTCAATGCTAATAAAAGATGTCGAAAAATATTTTTTTTACAAAATAGATCAATTAACTTTAAAAAAAAAAAAACAACGAACGCTAAAAGAAGCAGCTTTCACAAAATAAACAACCCTTCAATGTTAGATGTCGAAAAAAATTCTTTTTTATAAAATAAATCAAGACTTCTTTTTTAACTCGCATTCAAAACGGAGCCCCCGACGTAAAGCGAGGGCTTCACAACTAGTTATAACCAAATTACTATAGGTAGCAAACATTTGACATTGCTAATAGACTCATACTTTCAACCAAAAGCATAGCAGATAATTCTTCTCCAACTTTTAATTTACTAACTAATGAATCCATTATTGAACATTCTTTGTCGTAAACCATACTTTAAGATTTTAAAACAGACAACTTCACCATTACTAACAATAACTAACTAAATGTTATTAATATTGCAAAAATAAATTCAATGAGACATCCAACTTTTGCAAGACACAACAAAAGCAAATGTCGTATAATTTTGTTAAACAACATATCTTGTCTTATTTTATAAACCTCAATATAGCAAGAGTACTATTTCTAGGATGAGCCAATACACCCATTTTAAATGCATATGATATTTTATACTCTTTATAACATAAGTCACTCATTTTAAATGCATATGATATTTGTTGTAAATTTAATTGCTCACTGCTTGTGAGCCTCATACTATTGTAATATGTTTCTGGGAGTACCCATTTATGTGCATGCCTTTTCTCAACAAAAGAGAACCAAATTTTTATTGTCAATACCAGTATTAACTAACTCGTATTTCAAAACGGTTGACAATCAGTACGACCACACACTTTAGGTCTAGGCTAGTAATTTCAAGTTGCATAAGTGATAAAGGCCATCTAATAACTTCCAAAGACAGGGAAAATAAATGGGCATATAAAATTTTGAAAATGAAGCTAAACCAACCTTTGGGCCATTGAGAAAGGATGTTTTCTTTCAAAGTACCAACACTTGTAGTTGATGGGTTGCTTTTTGGTCCAATATTTGATTTATCAATTAAACACATAAACTTCAATATCATTAACATGAAAGGTTTACTATATCAACTAAACAGCAACCTCTTCTTCACGTTGGAGATTGACACCTGCATATCATCAAACATATATAATTTTTCTATAACCACTAAAAAATCTGAAGAACAAAAAGCAAAACAACAATTTAAAAAACTAAATGAAGTTAAAAAAATAAAAAAATAATAAAAAAAAAAAAAGACAAATTCCCAAGTTATATATGCCAAAGGGTTTTACCAAGATGAGTGCAACCATAGTTGGTCACAATGAGACAATTAACATATATTTTTTTCTAAATGGTAATGTGTGATAGATCATTTGTATATCAACTGCTAAGAAGAGCATCACTATCTAACATACTACTAAATTTTGTCATCTATATTAATCGAATCAAATCGATATTGGCACTATTAATTCATCACTACTGTGATTTTGCAGAGACAAACATTAAAGAGAACACAACAACAACAACAACAATTCCCAACAAAAAAATATGAAACATCAATTTTATGAAATAATTTAACAAAAACTGGAAACATAAAAAGGGGAAAAAAATTACCGAATGAACGCAACTAATGTTCAATATTCTACTCCTTGGCGCTATCAATTTCATATTTATAGTTAGAATCCGCCATTTTTTGTTGGATCGTTTCAGAGAGATGGAGGTGCTGATATGGGGGTTTAGGGTTTAAAAAGTTTGTGTTGCTGAAGGAAATTGTTTACCGATGGGGGGTCGATGGTTAGTAGGTCGGATTGTTGTACGGGAGGTTGTGGAAGAGGTAATATTGAGGATAATGTTTGAGGAAGGTGGATAGGTATTAAATAAAGAGCTTTTAGGGAAGGTGTACATTATAAAAGTGCAATTAAGGTGATGTAGCCAATGGGAGTGAAGTAAAATTACGTGAATTAGTATATATATAAATATAAATTGGGGAGGTTGGTGATGAGTAAACATGAATAGGTTTGGATTGGGGGTTTTGAATTGGATTTTGGGTTTGTTTTTTGTGTTTTATTTTAGGGTTTATGTTAGTTATGAAGATGAAGATGAACATGCTAATAAAGATGAGGTCAAAAAGACGAATTTACCCTCACATACAATGTATATGATATGACTTAACAGACTTATCTAACGAAAGTTAGACGGAGGGATGTTGATTGCAATTTTTTGATAAAGAAAGGTTCTAAAGGCAAACAAAAACCCGAAGGACGTTGTTAGTGATATGAGGTATAATATAGGGACCAACGGAGCAAAAAAGTCATTTTTATTTCCTGAAAAACATACTATACAACAACAAAGGACACTTCATCAATCGATGAAGGACCTCCAACATACTAATAAGTACTACCTCCGTTCCACCACAAGTGTCCACTTACTTTTGGCACATATTTTTAGAAAATTCCACTAACTTCATTCTCCACCAATCAGAAATATTCTCTCTCCAGAATAATTTTTTCTCATTGGTTGAAATACAAAGTGGACACTTGAAATGGGACATCCCAAAATGGAAATGTGAACACTTGTGGTGGGACGGAGGGAGTAATAATGAAAGCGAAACACGAACCCAACCTAATCAAGACAACCAAACAAAGGGTCGAGCACACCAACCGAGCCAACAACTAGAGTTATAAACAACAAACCAACCAAAAGGAAGAACACTAAAACTCCCACCCAATCCAAAACAACGAAAAATGAACCGATACAAAATGATAGACAAAAGGAAACACCCAACAAACCATACAAATCATATACCGCCGAGTTTGAACGTCTTCAATTCAGCCACATAAACATTCTAAATAGAGTTAAAAATCCCAAGGTTTCACTAAGAAGAAACTTCATCTAGGTGCTTCTGGATCGGACCATACACTTGAAAGAATTTATGCACTTGAAAGAATTTTAAGGGGGTGAGAAGGGATTACCTACTAGTTTCTAGAGTTGCTAAGAGTTGAAAAAGATTGTGAAAAGGAATTTAGATCTTACATTGCTTCCTTTTGGTGGGTAAATAACAATGAGTTTCACAATTTGTTGTCCAAAATAAGTGGCCAGACAAATCTAACAACCGATTCAGATTAAAAAAAATTCTAGACACCATTACTCTGTGAACAAATTGGTTAAAACGTCTATTATTTGCACCGGTCCCTAGCAGTAGCAAGAAATCTTGATGCCCTCCGAACGACCGGGTTTGCGTGTCATTAGCGTAAAGGACATATACACCAAAGGGTATAAATCTAGCTATCACTAGTATATGGTCGTTCTTTTAAATAGAGATTGTATTGAGAAACAAAACGTCTTTTGACAAGCAGGTTGTATCTTAGCGGATAAAAAAGGGAATGATATTGGTTTTATAGGTTTCTAATAAACGAGAAGTAAATAAAAAGATAAATATGTTGTAAATTCGGATATATGAATAAGGTGCTTGCTATGATTTTGTTACTTCTTAGTTATGGGGTTTTATTATCATGAGATGCGTATCAATGACAGAATGGCATTGATTGATACATACATTGTTTGACCTTAATCTCCTACTGATTTTATAGTATATCACTGGAGATTAAGTTGATGATTCTGATTGGATGAGCTAAAAATGTATCCTTGACGCTTATCCAAGACCAAAGGTAAGGATAGAAATGGCCTTTCTTTGATATCCTGATAACGTGCTAGTCGGAGACCATGTTATTGTGGGTGATGGAACTAGGTCATCTAACCTTTAAAAGATTCTACCTTTCTTAACACTGCATGAGTAAATGAATATGGCACTCAAGCAATGACGTATGGTAAAATGTTGTGTACTAGAGTATGTGATAATTGATATGTTAGTGTATGAGAACTCATCTTTACATACAAACACAGATGAACATAGATAACATATAGAAAGTTACATAAAAAAAATAATGAAGACAAAGAGATTTTTTTTAAGTACATTATCATTTTATTTATGTGCCAAAGATTATTTTTTAAAGCTATTATAATGTGTTGAAAGTTAATAATCTTTTAGTTGTTGACAATATTTAATGTAGCTTTTGTTATTCTCAAATTTCTGGGTAATTAAATTTCCTTTGCACCTGTCAACAAGAATATTTGAATTTGCCACTGGTTTTGATTACAGAAGTGATATAAACGTGTATTAGAAGCTAAAGATGATTTGATTATTAGTTAATAAAATGTTATGTAAAGTAATTTTGAAATGCAACGAAAAAATAAATGAACGATAGTTATAAGTTGTAATAAAGTCTCAACCAAATATTTAATCCCAAGCTTTCTTTTGAGAGGTTACATTAAGTTAGCCCAAGATCAATTCCCCTGTGACTTGGGTTGATCGAGTCACCATGTGTCACGGGCCGCATGTATACTTAAGTAGAAGAACCCACAAAGCAAATAAAGTGTGACCAACAGTTCAATTAAAACAATTCACAAGACTAAACCATCCCGTTGATCTACCCCTTCACATGTTTGCTATCTACATAAAAGTTACTACCTCTCATACCGTACGGTTTTGGATGGGTCATATTCGTCAAAATGTCTTGAGTTGTGTTTTTTTACCGTGCGCTCTTAGGTTGTGTCTGATTCGCGAAAATAACTGGAAATTAAGTGCTCTAAGAGGTTTGGACGTATAGTCAACTCATGCGGAGAAAAAAAAATAGTTCTTGAATCAGTCTAAATTTATTTGAGATTTTTCTAATGACGGCACTTTCACACGTTATTAGAGTGAAAAAAAAATACTTGTACTTTCTAATAATTGACATGTAAAAGTCTACATTAACCACTTTATATAACACATTAACTCACTTAACGAGAGCACTTATGACTATAATTAGAAAAACATTTATTTATGAAACTATTAATTTTAATACTCACTGCGTCTTAATTTAATAGAATATGTATCTATTTCGAGATGTCTCAAATTAATACTACGTAGTTCTTTTCCATTAGTAGATAAGAATAATTACACTAAACTTTAAATTTTGAACCCAGTGGAATAACACAAAGAAATTTGTAATGCTCAGCAAGCCAATGGCTCAACAATTCTCACCCTCCTACGCTAAAAACACAGTTTGATGCGCTGCGCTTATCACGAAA
Organism: Rutidosis leptorrhynchoides; assembly: GCF_046630445.1. Lineage (NCBI taxonomy): Eukaryota > Viridiplantae > Streptophyta > Magnoliopsida > Asterales > Asteraceae > Rutidosis > Rutidosis leptorrhynchoides. Next base: position 296,038,923 of record NC_092338.1, on the reverse strand, counting down.
AGTCGGGGAACTCTCTTGGGTGGACTTTAAGCATGATGATAGTCAGCCTGAAGTTGTGTACTATAAGCTTGGGGTTGGTCTAATTGGTCAATGAAAATTTACTAGTTTGTTGCCTTAACATACATAAATTTTATCAGACTGCTAGATTTACCAGCGGCAGGAGGGCTAAAAGACAGTGCATGAGCAAAATAGGGTCCTCTAATTTTTTTTTATCTTACTGACCATATTCTCTGGTTATGGTATATAACAATTTGTATAAGACCAATTTTAACCCGGCGTCAGAGGGGTCCCGTCAGACAAGCTGGCGGTGGGTGACGCCCCCTGACGCCTATAGTGAGGTGTCAGCGGTGACGGATGAGGGGCATTAGTGAGTTTTCAAATGCGTGGTAACAGTAGCGTCAGGGGTAGGTGGCGGTGGCTGATTGGTCGGGGTCCCCCAACGGATACTTTGACCGGTTTACCTTTTTTTTTTCTTTTTTTTTTCCGAAAAAATGCTTTATTTAACCCTTTTAATCATCTTCTTCATCCACACAATTCTATCTTCTTCACACAAAACCATTCCTATCTCCAAATTCAATTTTTTTTTAAACGAACTATGTCGAATCCGAATCAAAGACCACCATACCCGAACCAAAGACCACCATACCCGAACGAATACGTTTCGTACACCGATATGTTGAGGTACGGATCGTACATAGGTCAAGGTTCATCACACCCGAGCCATCTACAACAAATACCAATTGTTTTGCCCCAACATCATCCATTGACACCCGAAGAACAACATCAAGTTTGGTTGCAACAAAACTCACTTTTTGAACAAGCCCGCAATTTCGGAACTCTGCCTCCGATCACTCCGCGTCCGGAATCTCCCCGTCCCGAAAATCCGCGCCCAGAAAGTCCGGTGACTCAAGTCGATTCGGTGCCGGAAACGCAACAACGTAAACAACGAAAACATAAAAAAAAAAACAAGGTATAATTTGATTTTTTTTTTAATATTTCAGTATATGTATATATTTGTAGAATATTTTGCATATATATAGAATAGTTTGATTATTTATATAGAATATTTCGGTATATATAATAGTTTGATATATGTATATAGTTCGGATATAGAATATATATAGAATAGTTTGATATGTATATAGTTCGGATATATATAGAATATTTCGGTATATATATAGATTATTTATGTGTATATATAGTTTGATTATTTATGTTATATGTAGGTACCGAACAAGTTCCGATTCAAAAAAAGTGCACACTATGGACTACCAAAGAAGAAGAGTGGTTGGCGCAATGCTGATCGATTCTTCTCAAGATTCCCGAAAGGAAAATTCGCAAAAGTATGAATCGTTGTGGGGTACGGTTTATAAGAAATTTAATAACATCAAGCACGGGTGGTATAGAGGCGATGACCAAGTGTCCTCTAAATGCAGAAATATCAACAAAAATTGTCCAGAGTTTAATGCCGCTTACAACGAAGCCCTACGAAATAGGAGGAGCGGAGAAAGTGACCTCGATGTTGAGAATAGAGCCCATGAAATCTATGTACTAAATACCAAAGGGAAAAAGTTTAATAAGATAGATGTTTGGCGGTTTTTGAAAGATAAGGCGAAGTGGTACGTTCCCGGCACGCGTAATCATGTTTCTTTAGATGCCGATGATGAAGATTTTGATGTTCCACTTTCTCAAAACGATCTTTTCGAGAATGATCCTTTTCCAAGGCCAATGGGGCGAGAACGGGCAAAAAAGAAGGCTCGATCAACAAGTACCGACACCGACAAAACTCGTTCTTCAACTCGATCATCAAAAGCGGATGAGGCTTTGGAAGCTATTTCAAAGCATAAGGAAGCAAGAGCATCAGATATAGACCATGCGAAAAAGGAAGCAACACTCCAAACCGCGTTTCAAGGAGCTAGCATTTTAGCCATCAACCCCTCGGCAATTGATGACGTCACGTCACAGGCAGATTGCACTTTTTGGCCAAAAAGTGAACAATCTGCCTGTGACGTCACAGACAGGGTTAAAATTGGTCTAAGCAAATTCGAATATTTGTTACAAATCTAGATCTTATGTGATGACCCGGAAATTTCTGAACAAATTTAAACTTTATCTTTAAATGATTTAATGTTTTCGACACGATAAGCAAAGTCTGTTAGATTGAGTCTTAAAATTTTAGAACTGTTTCATATATACAATTACCTTTGACTACTCTCGAAGATTCATGAACAATTATATGTATGTATGTATATATATATATATATATATATATATATATATATATATATATATATATATATATATATATATGTACAAGTAAAAATGACTTTCCTACAGTAAAACATTATTTGCTACAGTAAAAATGACTTTGCTACAGTAAAACACTATTTGCTACAGTTGTAACGACCCGGAAATTTCCGACCAAATTTAAACCCTAATCTCTATATTTTTCCGACACGATAAGCAAAAACCCTAATGTTGAGTCTAGAAAGTCAGAAATCTATATCTGGATAATTAGTTACCCTCTTGACCAAGCCTGACGATTCACGAACATTACATGTATTTACGATATATACTTATAACGTTAATGAAGCATTAGATATGTGGTTTTATTAAAAATAAATATGTAAACATATAAATATACATATGATATATACAAAAATATAAATATAAATATAAATGTATAGGTAATAGTTTGAGTTAATAGAATACACGTTAATTAATAATAACTAAGTTACTTTTGAAATGAATAATTATATAAATACAGTGTCTCTACATAATTAGTATTGTATGTAAATTATAATGTATAAATATTAATTGTTTAGGATATATTATTATAAAGATGAAATGTGAAAAAGTTATTATATTTTTTTTTATGTCAACAGTATTATTATCACTCTCATTATTATAATATATTAATATTATTATTTGTATTACTAAATATTATATATATGTAGGAAAAATATGATATGTAACTTATTATTATTATAATCATTATCACAAATATGTATTATCTGTGTTATTACTATAAGAACGATTAGAATTGATTAGGTTGTAAATTATTAATAATATTTAAATTTTATGATATCATTACTTGTATTATTATCATTATTACTTATATATTTATTAATTGATAATAATTATAAGTTGTAAATTTATAAATGCAGATACAAAAATTATATATAGATACATATACATACACAAATTACAGATATACGTATATAAATACATATACAAGTATATATATACATGTGACTATATGGTATTATGTAAATATATATATATATATATATATATATATATATATATATATATATATATATATATATATAAAAGAAAATATGTATTATGTTTCATATCACTCTCAATCTACAGGTTTTTTTTTTTGTTTCTGTCTTTAAATCAAAGAACATGTCGAATAAAATCCTTGATACAACAAAACCATTAGAAAAGTTTACGCCACCTGTTTTTTTTATATTTTTATTTTCTTCAATTGTATGTTCCTGATAATGATCTGTCGATCATGATCCTTATTTAAATTCACAGATTTTAGTGTATTGAGATAACAGATAATCATACTTTCTATTAACAATTACAGAGGCTCTTTACAGAATTCAAATGAATTGGATTAAATCAGAAATACGAGGACTAACAGGCCCCTGCCCTGTCCTTCGACTTTTTTTAAAAACAGATAATTTTGTGATAAATTCTAAATTGTGTAAATGTAATTAACTCAGAAAACCTTCGTTTAATCTATATGGAAAATCTCAAGTCTCGAATTTGTTTATCGATCCCCAATTTTACAAGTCAAATTTTTAATCAAAAATGTCAAACGAGATATTCTTGGCGAAATTTAAATCTGTGTCGATGATTCAAGTACAAATGGTGATTCCTAAAGTTTCTCTGTATGATTTAAAAGGTATTTCGTATTGTAACTATAGACTGAAACGATTTAAAATCAAAAAATTGGAAATCGGGTTCTTATTTTTCAAACGGGTTGCTGTTGCTGTTCTTTTTATAATTGTTTTGAGTCTGTTAAATTAAAGTATCAGAAACAGGCATTTATGTGATGATATTAAATCCAAAAACCGATTTCAAATTTAATGATTAGTTTAGTACCTAGCTGTTTAATCCCATGAAGAAGAAGAGAAATAAGAACAGATAGTTTAAACGGGTTAAAAGAAGTTAATATGGAATCTAAATCAGAAAACGAGCAGCAGCTCAATGGTTAAGGGTTTGTTTCGGTATACGAGAGGTCTTGGGTTCGAGTCTCGCTTGGAGCATTTTTTGAAAAGGCTTTTAAAAGGGTATATATTCTTGATTCTTATTTCTATTATTATTATTAGTAATTATTATGATTATTATTAATGTTATTATTATTATTATAAATATAATTGTTATTACTATCATTATTATCACTATTATTATTATTGTTAGAATTAGTATTATAATTATTGCTATAAGTAACATAATTGTTGTTAACATTATAAGTATAAGTATTTTATCTATTCTCATAATTATTAAAAGTATACATATTAATTATGATATTATTATTAAATTCAAAACTAAAACTATAATATTATTGTTATTATGGATAGGTGTATAATACAAATTATTATCATTTTCATAAATATTATTATTATTAACATAAGCATATTATTAAAGTTAGTATCATTATTTTTACTAATATTAACTTAGAATAATTAGAACTCCTGTTTTGTTAAAGTAAATGAAATACATAAATATATATTTAACACATATAACATAACAAAATATTTTATTATATAAGAGGAAATAGATGAAAAATAAATATATTATTAATATAAAAATAATATCATTAATAGGATATATATATATATAAACTTATTCAATTACGATTATGTGTATTAATATATATAAACACAAATGATATAGGTTCGTGAATCCGAGGCCAACCTTACACTTGTTCAATGATGTTATATGTATTTTTACTACAAAATACAGTATGGTGAGTATATCGATCCCTTTTAAACTCTAAATATTTTTGGGCTGAGAATACATGCGCTGTTTTTATAAATGATTTACGTTATGGACACAAGTGATCAAAAATAAATTCTACGTTGAGTTGTACCATGGCATATCTCTTTATACTTGGTAACTGCTAATTACGTGAGGAGCGTAAACGCGAATCCTGTTGATAGATCTATCGAGCTGACATCCCCAACCGGGCTGGACGACCAGCATTTAACGGTTGCACAGTACTTCGTTCTCGTTACTACACTTGGTACGGTGTAGGGTTTATTTAAGAGTATGCTGCTGTGACTTTTAGTTAAGTATGGTTACCAAGTGCTCAACGTCTTTTCTATACATGAGGAGTGTATTATGTATAAATATGAAATCTTGTGGTCCATTGTTATAACGCTGCTAGCATCAAACCTATATATCTCACCAACTTTATGTTGACATTTTAAAGCATGTTATTCTCAGGTCTTGAAAGAAATCTTCCGCTGTGAATTAACTCATATTAAAGATATTATTTGGAGTCGATCATCGCAATGGGACCAACTGTTGAAGACTTCGTCCGGGAGGATTAGTTCGGGTTATCACAGTTGGTATCAGAGCGTTGGTCTTAGTGAACCAGGCCTTGCATTAGTGTGTCTAACTGGTAATTGTTAGGATACATTAGTGAGTCTGGACTTTGACCGTGTCTACCTGCCAAAAAGTTTTGCTTATCATTTCTAGTCGGAAACCATCTGCTTATCATCCTTAGGGAATTGTCTGCTTATCATTCTTTAGTCTAGACACGTCTTACTACATTTAGTGCATCGATAGTGTATAGACAAAAATTCATATCTTAGCGCATCTGTAGACTTGCTTGTCATATGCCGTAAGATCCACTGTAGGCTACGAAATCTTTATTATTATAGATATTCTATGAAGTTAGAATATCATACTATATTCGAAAATCATTTCACGTCAAAGATTCTTCTCAAATTGCCCTCTTGGCGATGAACCTGAAAGCACTTACCGGCGAAACTGTTTGAGAAACCATTTACCCTCTCATTTCTAGAGTATCCCGTCACGATTATGTATTATCCTATATTTCGAATCTTACTCAACCGCTCGTCTCAACCGTCAATCATTCCGTAATACTAGAAGAAATTAACGAACTACGCGCTCGTGTGACGACTTTGGAGAACCTGGTGCGAAGGTTACGAATACCAGCAGCAGCACCAGCAGCATAATCAGTACCACCATTATCGACGTCGACAGTACCCTTATTATCCCTAAACCATAACCGCGCCGTAACTCTCAACATCACAACCTGTACCTAGAATATCAACATTTCACGCCTCAATATCACCATCTGTACTTCGAGTATGAACTTCGTTCTACACATCGATCTACATCGATTATCTTCGCTTTACGTATCATTCCACCTCATTTTACCTTCGTCCGACATGGCAATTATGTAATCTCTAAAGTTTTAGAGATCATGTAATCAAGTGCTAACAATAAATCAAATGGGTATAAAATCTTATTGACTCATTAAATCCATAATTACATCTGAAGAAAATATATATGCAAGTATATTTTCATAAAGATCGTAATTAAAAATTCTTTCGTACAAACTGTTAATGATGAAAATATTTTAACGGGTGGGTAGTACCCAAGGAATATTTAAAATTCACATTAACAAGTTACACTGTACATTCTTCGAATCTGATTCAACGGTCATTTATTATCCTACTTACAACCACCGATATTCATATCCGCTCACCCCGGAATAACCATTTTCATTCAAATTTCATATTCGGATTTTGACATATCGGAATCCAACAAGTGGCATAAAGAAGAAAACATTGGACAAAATAAAATTTGTTAGAAACAGACGAATTAACTAAATTGAAATATTGTTAGGAATCCACGCTAACTGTTCCTAGCTAACTGTTCCCGGCTAACATTTAATTTATCGCAATTTACATTCTTGCAATTTTAATTTCTGCACTGTACATACTGTCGGGACACATGTACAACAATACGTCGGATTAATTCTGAGACAACACGTTGTATAATGGGTCATGATATATATTTATTTATTTTACGCACTTTAAATAACGGGACACGTATGCAAGGTTTCGACTTATCATATCGACCCATCTATATATATATTTCGGAACAACCGCAGACACTCTATATGTGAAGGTGGGAGTTGGCTATACAGGGTTGGAGTTGATTCCAAAATATATATATGGTTTGAGTTGTGATCGACACTGAGACCGGTACACGGGTCACGATACGTATTAATTAATTCAAATATTATATATATTTAATTTATATATGAATTCATTGGACTATTGGACAATCGGACTATTGGACTGCTAACTTTGGATAATTAAAATGAATTAAAATGTTGATTATAACATATGAGACTAAAACTAATCTTCAAGTTTGCCACTTGATTTCATCTTAAACCTCATTTGTATCTTGATGATTACAACCCGCGTTCAAACCTATCATGATTCTTGAAAACACCTCGATCGAGAAGTTGAACCAGCTGCACCTCGTCTATGGAAGAAAGATTCATGCATACAGTTATGCACCCAAAAAACTCTCGAAACCAAATTCATAGTTTAACACACACCGTGTTGAATCCTTTACCATTTATTAGCAAAAACAATCCTACAATTCCTTTTCAAGAAGCTAATTTTGTCACAGCTCCAATTCGACTTTTCAGTGAGACTACTCCTATTATAACCTCGGAATTTATACCTTGTCCTTTCGCCGTCGTTACCGGAGAACCTTTTATATTTCACAACATCATCAGCAGATGTACCAGCAACTCGTTATCTTTCTGGTGAAATTCGCAACCAGTATTTTGAAAATCTCATAGAAATTCTCCTAGTTATATTGAAAACGTTTATCCCTAAAAATTTCATATTTCGAATGTGAAGTTTCTGAAAAAACACCCTAAACTATGAAGTAGTTCTTGAAATGCTGATGAAGCAGCAAAAACTGTAAACGACTTTAACAATCAAAAGATTGATGATAAAGAATGGTATGGTGGTAAAGCTAAGAAAAGAGAAGGATTGAAACCGGAAGACGGATTGAGCAAAGTATGAAAGAGGCTGTAGATAAATCACAAGGACTGAACCTGCTTTCAAAGAATCCAAACGATTCAGTGCCTGCTAAAATCATTAGTAAGAACCCTATTCCTCATTATAAACCTTCACAGACAAATCTTCCTCGTTATCCATCGATATCATTGTGCCTTTCATTGTAAATATCCTCAATATTTTTGAAGATATATTCACAACTTATCTGAGATCATGAATCCCTCCGTAATATCTGTGTTATAACATAAAAGAAACTGTGTAAGTTTCTAAATTCTGAAACCTCTGAAGTTAAAATATGAATGTTTTGAAGTAGTGTTGGGAACTGATGCATGAATTAGTATAATATAATGAAACTTGATCAACTTCATTATATTACAGTAAGTCATGTTAAGTTTCTAATGGAATGTGATGATTCACAGTACCATCATCATCTGCCATGTTACACGGCTCTTACATTTTATCCAATTCCGAAATGTATTAAGAACAAATCATCTTGATAGTTCTATTTTCCTGGATATTCTGGTAATTTGACAAATCAAAATCGTGCCATTACCATTCCTTTCTGAGAACATTAGCTATGTTCATTCCAAATCTTATACCTACGAATTCCGAACCATTGCTCGCTTGGCTTGAGGACGGGAAGAGGAAATAAAAGAATGAAGCTCCAAAATGGAAATTAGAATATAAATCGCAGCAAATAGGAGAAGGCATCAACTACGGATGACAATGATTATAGAAGAAAGGAGTATGAACATCGAAGTATAAGGGAAGATATAAAACTCAATAACCACCCAGAAATTTCAAACCATGTATATCAATACAATTAGCAATATAGAGACACGGGAGAATTAGAAACACTATAAATACAAGAGTATAGTAGAAGTAAATAGATTCTTCTGGTGGCAGATGAAAGAGAGGGATGACAGATGTGAAAATTAAGAATATATCAAGGATTAGAATAGGATGGAGCATATTGGCAAATATCTTTAAGTAAGAATTAAGGAGAAAGAGTAAAAGATGTGAGATATGGAAAAAAAAAGGGAACGAAGGGGTTAGTTTTATAAGTGAAATATCCGACAAAGAAATCACAACAGATGTGCCGCAGTAAATCAAAGGAGATCCTGTTTCTTAAATCACCAAAGAACCAAATCTTATTACGAAAGATTTTCTTTAAATCTCGTAAATTTCGGAAATCAATCATAACCACGTCAACAGTTAAAACGATACCATATTACTCATTTCACTCTTTTGTGATAGCTTCACTCGTACGCTTCACATGATCGGAATGTTTTATCTATATCTATCAATAATGATAAAACTCTGTTATTACCTCATATTCGTCATGAAAACATTTCTATTGTTATTTATGACAACCTCTACCAAATTTCGGGGACGAAATTTCTTTAACGGGTGGGTACTGTAACGACCCGGAAATTTCCGACCAAATTTAAACCCTAATCTCTATATTTTTCCGACACGATAAGCAAAAACCCTAATGTTGAGTCTAGAAAGTCTGAAATCTATATCTGGATAATTAGTTACCCTCTTGACCAAGCCTGACGATTCACGAACATTACATGTATTTACGATATATACTTATAACGTTAATGAAGCATTAGATATGTGGTTTTATTAAAAATAAATATGTAAACATATAAATATACATATGATATATACAAAAATATAAATATAAATATAAATGTATAGGTAATAGTTTGAGTTAATAGAATACACGTTAATTAATAATAACTAAGTTACTTTTGAAATGAATAATTATATAAATACAGTGTCTCTACATAATTAGTATTGTATGTAAATTATAATGTATAAATATTAATTGTTTAGGATATATTATTATAAAGATGAAATGTGAAAAAGTTATTATATTTTTTTTATGTCAACAGTATTATTATCACTCTCATTATTATAATATATTAATATTATTATTTGTATTACTAAATATTATATATATGTAGGAAAAATATGATATGTAACTTATTATTATTATAATCATTATCACAAATATGTATTATCTGTGTTATTACTATAAGAACGATTAGAATTGATTAGGTTGTAAATTATTATTAATATTTAAAATTTATGATATCATTACTTGTATTATTATCATTATTACTTATATATTTATTAATTGATAATAATTATAAGTTGTAAATTTATAAATGCAGATACAAATATATATATATAGATACATATACATACACAAATTACAGATATACGTATATAAATACATATACAAGTATATATATACATGTGACTATATGGTATTATGTAAATATATATATATATATATATATATATATATATATATATATATATATATATATATATATATAAAAGAAAATATGTATTATGTTTCATATCACTCTCAATCTACAGGTTTTTTTTTTTGTTTCTGTCTTTAAATCAAAGAACATATCGAATAAAATCCTTGATACAACAAAACCATTAGAAAAGTTTACGCCACCTGTTTTTTTTATATTTTTATTTTCTTCAATTGTCTGTTCCTGATAATGATCTGTCGATCATGATCCTTATTTAAATTCACAGATTTTAGTGTATTGAGATAACAGATAATCATACTTTCTATTAACAATTACAGAGGCTCTTTACAGAATTCAAATGAATTGGATTAAATCAGAAATACGAGGACTAACAGGCCCCTGCCCTGTCCTTCGACTTTTTTTAAAAACAGATAATTTTGTGATAAATTCTAAATTGTGTAAATGTAATTAACTCAGAAAACCTTCGTTTAATCTATATGGAAAATCTCAAGTCTCAAATTTGTTTATCGATCCCCAATTTTACAAGTCAAATTTTTAATCAAAAATGTCAAACGAGATATTCTTGGCGAAATTTAAATATGTGTCGATGATTCAAGTACAAATGGTGATTTCTAAAGTTTCTCTGTATGATTTAAAAGGTATTTCGTATTGTAACTATAGACTGAAACGATTTAAAATCAAAAAATTGGAAATCGGGTTCTTATTTTTCAAACGGGTTGCTGTTGCTGTTCTTTTTATAATTGTTTTGAGTCTGTTAAATTAAAGTATCAGAAACAGGCGTTTATGTGATGATATTAAATCCAAAAACCGATTTCAAATTTAATGATTAGTTTAGTACCTAGCTGTTTAATCCCATGAAGAAGAAGAGAAATAAGAACATATAGTTTAAACGGGTTAAAAGAAGTTAATATGGAATCTAAATCAGAAAACGAGCAGCAGCTCAATGGTTAAGGGTTTGTTTCGGTATACGAGAGGTCTTGGGTTCGAGTCTCGCTTGGAGCATTTTTTTGAAAAGGCTTTTAAAAGGGTATATATTCTTGATTCTTATTTCTATTATTATTATTATTAGTAATTATTATGATTATTATTAATGTTATTATTATTATAAATATAATTGTTATTACTATCATTATTATCACTATTATTATTATTGTTAGAATTAGTATTATAATTATTACTATAAGTAACATAATTGTTGTTAACATTATAAGTATAAGTATTTTATCTATTCTCATAATTATTAAAAGTATACGTATTAATTATGATATTATTATTCAATTCAAAACTATAATATTATTGTTATTATGGATAGGTGTATAATACAAATTATTATCATTTTCATAAATATTATTATTATTAACATAAGCATATTATTAATGTTAGTATCATTATTTTTACTAATATTAACTTAGAATAATTAGAACTCCTGTTTTGTTAAAGTAAATGAAATACATAAATATATATTTAACACATATAACATAACAAAATATTTTATTATATAAGAGGAAATAGATGAAAAATAAATATATTATTAATATAAAAATAATATCATTAATAGGATATATATATATATAAACTTATTCAATTACGATTATGTGTATTAATATATATAAACACAAATGATATAGGTTCGTGAATCCGAGGCCAACCTTACACTTGTTCAATGATGTTATATGTATTTTTACTACAAAATACAGTATGGTGAGTATATCGATCCCTTTTAAACTCTAAATATTTTTGGGCTGAGAATACATGCGCTGTTTTTATAAATGATTTACGTTATGGACACAAGTGATCAAAAATAAATTCTACGTTGAGTTGTACCATGGCATATCTCTTTATACTTGGTAACTGCTAATTACGTGAGGAGCGTAAACGCGAATCCTGTTGATAGATCTATCGAGCTGACATCCCCAACCGGGCTGGACGACCAGCATTTAACGGTTGCACAGTACTTCGTTCTCGTTACTACACTTGGTACGGTGTAGGGTTTATTTAAGAGTATGCTGCTGTGACTTTTAGTTAAGTATGGTTACCAAGTGCTCAACGTCTTTTCTATACATGAGGAGTGTATTATGTATAAATATGAAATCTTGTGGTCCATTGTTATAACGCTGCTAGCATCAAACCTATATATCTCACCAACTTTATGTTGACATTTTAAAGCATGTTATTCTCAGGTCTTGAAAGAAATCTTCCGCTGTGAATTAACTCATATTAAAGATATTATTTGGAGTCGATCATCGCAATGGGACCAACTGTTGAAGACTTCGTCCGGGAGGATTAGTTCGGGTTATCACAACAGTAAAACACTATTTGATGTCGACGAACTAGCAAACAAAAACGGAAAAGGCGGCCATGCGATCGCATGTCAAAAACACTGAAAACTCATGCGATCGCATGGGGTCAGAAATCTGGCCACATCTATAAATTCGAACGTTTTCTGATTTCTGATTTCATTTCAATTACTCCGTATTATTTATTTAATTATTATTTTTATTATTATTATTATTATTATTATTATTATTATTATTATTAAGATTAATATTATTATTAATCTTATTAATTATTAGTGTTATTAATTATTAATTAGTATTATACATAAAATACTATGAAACTGTGAAACTAGTCCTTCGAATTTTGGAAAAATGCTGATGAAGCAGCAAAAACTATAAACGACCTTAACAGTCGAAAGTTGGATGATAAAGAGTAGTGTGTTGGAAAAGCACAGAAAAAGAGAAGGTTTGGAACTGAAAAATGGATTGAGCAAGCTATGAAGAAGGCTGTGGACAAATCACAAAGACTAAACGTGCCTTCAAAGAATCCAAATGATTCAGTGTCTGCTGAAATCATTAGCGAATACCTTGCTCCTTACTCTAAAACCTTTGCGGACAATATTCTTTATCATCATCTTATCTTAAATATTATAAGATATCATCGTATCTTCCGTTATAAATATCCTCCATATTTCTGAAGATATTTTCATAACCATTCTTATTTGAAATCATTCATCTCTTCGAGCTATCTGTGTTATAACATAAAAGAAACTATTTTAGTTTCTAATATCTGAAAAATTCAAAAAAAATTAATGTTTTGAAGTAGTGTTGGGAACTGAAGCATGAATTAGTATAATATAATGACACTTGATCAACGTGATAATATTACAGTAAGTCATGCTGAGTTTCTAATGGAACGTGATAAGAGTTCACAGATTCCACCCTCATCATGTGCCATGTTACACGACTCTTACATTCTAATCTCTAAACATATCAAGAAAATATTTTTCTTGATGATTCGGTCTTTACCAGATATTCTGGTAATTTGACAAATCAAGATCGTGCCATTACAATTTCTTTCTTAGAACGTTAGTATTGTTTATCCAAAATTTCATACCTACGAATTCTGAACCATTATTCGCTTGACTTAAAGTCGGGAAGAGAAAACGAAAGCATGAAGCTCCGAAATATAAAGGAGAATATAAGCTCGATAACAACCCCGAAATTTACAAACCGTGTATATCAATGCGTATAGCAATATAAAGACACGGGAGAATGAATAACACTATAACCCCAAGGTAATGGTAGAAGAAAATAACTTCCTCTGGTGGCAGATGAAAAAGAAGAATGAATGATATGATAGCCAAGAAAATATCAAGAATCAGAACTGGATGAAGCATTTTCACAAATCTTTTGTAAGTATGAAATATGAAAGAAGATTATAGGAGTGGTGAGAATAAATGAAACGGAAGAGGTTAATTTATAGCAAAATATCAGACATAGCAATCGAGGCAGATTACGCATTTAATCAAAGGAAATCCTAATTTCCTTAAATTCCGAAGAATCAAATCTTATTTAAATCATGAAGATTTTCTATTCCTTAAATTCCGAAAATCGATCGTTACTACATCAAGAGATAAGACGAATCTCTATTCTTTCATTTCACTCTTTTACGATAACTTCTCTCATACGCTTCGAGAAATCGGATTGTTTTATCCATATAATTCAAAGGTGATAAAATTCTATTTATCAACTCATATCCGTCATGAAAACATTTTTATTGTTAGCCATGACGACCTCACTTAAATTTCGGAACGAAATTTCTTTAACGGGTAGGTACTGTGATGACCCGGAAATTTCTGACCAAATTTAAACTTTATCTTTAAATGATTTAATGTTTTCGACACGATAAGCAAAGTCTGTTAGATTGAGTCTCAAAATTTTAGAACTGTTTCATATATACAATTACCTTTGACTACTCTCGACGATTCATGAACAATTATATGTATGTATATATATATATATGTACAAATAAAAACGACTTTCCTACAGTAAAACATTATTTACTACAGTAAAAATGACTTTGCTACAGTAAAACACTATTTACTATAGTAAAACACTATTTGCTACAGTAAACACTATTTGCTACAGTAAAGCACTATTTGATGTCGACGAACTAGCAAACAAAAACGGAAAAGGCGGCCATGCGATCGCATGGCAACAACACTGAAAACTCATGCGATCGCATGGGGTCTGAAATCTGGCCACATCTATAAATTCGAACGTTTTCTGATTTCTGATTTCATTTCAATTATTCCGTATTATTTATTTAATAATTATTATTATTATTATTATTATTATTATTATTATTATTATTATTATTATTATTATTATTAAGATTAATATTATTATTAATCTTATTAATTATTAGTGTTATTAATTATTAATTAGTATTATACATAAAATACTATGACGAGGTTATGAGCGTGTCACCTTCAAAATGGGTTTTTGAGCGGGATAGAACTAAGGAAATTATGGGTTATTGCCAAGGAGGTTATGGGTAATGTTCGATGGTATATTTGTGAATCAAATCTAGTGTTTATCATCTCTGTTGTGTCTACGTACTTTCCTACAATATTGAATCTCAATATTGATACGTAAGCACTCATATTTTACCTTTTATACATTAATTGTGTGTCCATGTCTAGTGCTCGAGTATATATATTTGTACATGCTTGTATGTTAAATTTTGTCGTTAAACAGTTTATAATGAATCACGAATTAAATACATATATTACTGGTAAAAGGTATATGATATACATGTTTTTGGAAAGGTGGCGAAAAATCAATAACTTTTCATTTAGAAATCGAGTAATTTCGATGAACGAATTAAAAGATATGGTCAACTGAATTATGATTGACGTTAATTGGAATTGCTTTTGAATCTGCAATTAATATTTAAACAACTTTTTTGTAAGATTGATAAATTGGATTTTTGAATATTACCAACCGAGTAAATGAATCCTTATATAAGGCATGTCTCGTTTTGTTGAACTATAGTCAAAATTGACTTTTTGAAACGACTTTGGATAACTTTTGTATGTCGATCTCGAGCATTAAGATTGTGATACACTATGACCCGACCTAGCTTGATAGACATTTATTGACCAACATATGTTCTCTAGGTTGAGATCTACGGTTATTTGGTAATCCGAGTTTCGATCACATTTTGGTGAACGACTTTATATGCTACTAAGGTGAGTTTCATATGATCCCTTTTAATCAATATATTTTTGGGCTGAGAATACATGCGACTGTTTATAAATACTGAAAATACTAGATTTATATGCGTGAGTTTCATTTGCTCCCTTTTTATTTGCTTTTGTAATCTATATTTTTGGGCTGAGAATACATGCACTTTATTTTAAACGCAGTGGATACAAATACATACTAAATTCTACACTGAGTTTGAACCGAAAATCCCTTAGCTTTGGTAACTAGTAACTGCCAGTTATAAGAACTGGTGGGCGCGAGTAGTTGTATATGGATCCATAGGGCTTGATATCCCCGTCCGAGCTAGAGCACTAGCCTTTTAACGAACGTATACTATTTGAGAAGCGTACACGTTGGTTTGCGTGTATTATTAACATGATTATACAAAGGGTACAAATTATATACACGTTAAGTTTAGTTACCAGGGTGCTCAATTTTGTAGAATATTTTGATAAACGTTTCTGGATTGAACAACTGAAATCTTGTGATCCACCTTTATGTACAGATTATGCAAAACATTAAAACTATGAACTCACCAACCTTTGTGTTGATATTTGTTAGCATGTTTATTCTCAGGTTCCCTAGAAGTCTTCCGCTGTTTGCTTACATGTTAGACAAGCTATGTGCATGGAGTCATACATGGCATATTTTTCAAGGAAACGTTGCATCCACCAAATCATCACCATGTATCTTATTTTGACTGCATTATCAACGGAAGTATTATTGTAAATTATTATATTACGGTGATTGTCTATATGTAGAAATCATCAGATGTCGAAGACCTTTGATTTAAATGTTCATTTATGGTGTGCCTTTTCAAAGTAATGCAATGTTTACAAAACGTATCATATAGAGGTCAAATACCTCGCAATGAAATCGATGAATGACGTGTTCGTCCATATGGATTTGGAGCGATCGTCACAGTTGGTATCAGAGCGTTGGTCCTAGCGAACCAGGTCTTGCATGAGTGTGTCTAACTGATAGTTGTTAAGATGCATTAGTAAGTCTGGACTTCGACCGTGTCTGCATGTCAAAAGTTTTGCTTATTATTTCTTGTCGGAAATTACCTACTTATCATTCCTAGTCTAGACACGTTTTACTGCATTGATTGCATGAATAGTGTATAGACAAAATTTATATCTTAGCGTATCTGTTACTGTAAACTTTTCCTGACATCTTCCGAAAATTTCTCCGTGATTTATGAAATTTGGTATTATATATACATATGTAAATTATGTATTGAAGAATACCAAATTAAATTCTATAATCTAATTCATATCAAAAATCATCTCCCTAATTATACAAGATGGATCTCGTATCTAGTTCAAATTCTATAAACTCTGACAGCTATTCCGATATGGATATTCACCTGAATTCCGAAGACAGTGTAACCGGAATGGATCAACCAATTAGCCATCATCTATTCTGGATGAATTGGGGATGGGTTCGTAATCTACTTAATCATTGGAGACAAGAAGAAGGTGATCCCTTCCATCCACCACATTCACCTCTTGGCGAAGAACCTGAAGCACTTACCGGCGAACCCGTTCGTAACACCATTTTCATCCTCATTTCCAAAACAGCTCGCAACGACTATGTAATATCCAATATTGTAAATCTTATTCATCCGTTTGTCCGAACCGCCAATCATCCCAGTATAATAGAAGAAGTCAACGAGCTTCGTGCTCGGGTAGTGGCTTTGGAGAATATGGTGCAAGGATTACAAACACCAGCAGCAGCACCAGCAGCATAAACAGTACCACCGACAACAACACCAACAGTACCATTACCACCACCAACAACATCTGCATCGCAAACCTCAACTTCACAGTCTGTCCCACGAGCATCAACGTCATACGCACCGTAGTTACCAAGAAATACCATCAACAATAACCGATGAAGTATTAACTCATTTCCCCTGAAGAAATTTTATGTATATTTAATATATATGAATTTTGAAATCAAAATAAATCTTTTCGTACTAAGCTATTACGTGTGAATCTTAACTGGTAGGTACAACTCGGTTAGTTCATATTACTAATATGCAATGATGTACATCTTTCCTTAACAACTTAACCATTGTTAACTACAATCTCTGTTTCAACTTAATGAATTCCATTTCATAATAAACCAAGTGTATTATTCAATTACATAATTGATTTTACATTTTCATTTTCGATATACTCGAAACTTTCCAGAAAACATCATTTTTACCTTGCAAAGTTAGCAAGAGTTCCATAAGCACCAACATGATTCACTGAGGAAATATCAATAAAACTGAATAACGAAGTATTGATTACATTAGTAAAATACTCCACGAAGATTATGAAATCTTTAATATTTTAGATATTATTCATTTCTAATCCAGCCAAAAAATTAAATGAGCTTAATATGATATTAACTCATTAAATCCATGTTACATCTGAAGAAAATATACATACATATATTTTCATAAAGACGGTAATAAAAATTCTTTTGTACAAAGTATTAATTGTGAAATCTTTAACGGGTAGGTAATACCCGGAAAATATATAAGTTCGCAATTAATATGTTACACTGTACATTCTTCAACTTTGATTCAAAAATTATTAACAATGCTCACAACGATATACAATTGTTTTCATACAAATTCAATTACATATTCTGATATTGACGGATCAGAATCCAATTCATAACTCTGAACCGGTGACATCATTCTTAGATCTCTACATCTTTCAAATCTATCCTTTGACCTCAAAACTGTGCAAGATCCTTTAGCGTTGTTTTTACCGAAAATAACCTTGCAATTTCTTTTTCAAAGTATCCAGTTTTACTATACTTCCAACCAGTCAACTTCGACTTTTCAGATTAGCCTTATTATAACCTTGACATATACGTTCTTGTTACTGGGAAACCTTTCATGTTCCACCACATTAGCAGTAAATTTACCAACAACTTCATTGATCCTTGACCTTTCGAAAAATCCTTATACTCATTGAAACCCTATCATGTACTTATCCACATCTTGTAACGGTAATTGCCATACCAACTACCGGGAATTAGCAATCAGTATTTTGAATCTCGCAGCATTTTCTACGACAACAGTTATATATAGATAACATCTAGCTTCTAGACTTACATACTTCGAAGGTGAAGTTTCTGAAAAACAACCCCAACTGTGAAACTAGTCCTCCGAATTTTGGAAAAATGCTGATGAAGCAGCAAAAACTATAAACGACCTTAACAGTCGAAAGTTGGATGATAAAGAGTAGTGTGTTGGAAAAGCACAGAAAAAGAGAAGGTTTGGAACTGAAAAATGGATTGAGCAAACTATGAAGAAGGCTGTGGACAAATCACAAAGACTAAACGTGCCTTCAAAGAATCCAAATGATTCAGTGTCTGCTGAAATCATTAGCGAATACATTGCTCCTTACTCTAAAATCTTTGCGGACAATATTCTTTATCATCATCTTATCTTAAATATTATAAGATATCATCGTATCTTCCGTTATAAATATCCTCCATATTTCTGAAGATATTTTCATAACCATTCTTATTTGAAATCATTCATCTCTTCGCGCTATCTGTGTTATAACATAAAAGAAACTATTTTAGTTTCTAATATCTGAAAAATTCGAAAAAAAATTAATGTTTTGAAGTAGTGTTGGGAACTGAAGCATGAATTAGTATAATATAATGACACTTGATCAACGTGATTATATTACAGTAAGTCATGCTGAGTTTCTAATGGAACGTGATAAGGGTTCACAGATTCCACCCTCATCATGTGCCATGTTACACGACTCTTACATTCTAATCTCTAAACATATCAAGAAAATATTTTTCTTGATGATTCGGTCTTTACCAGATATTCTGGTAATTTGACAAATCAAGATCGTGCCATTACAATTTCTTTCTTAGAACGTTAGTATTGTTTATCCAAAATTTCATACCTACGAATTCTGAACCATTATTCGCTTGACTTAAAGTCGGGAAGAGAAAACGAAAGCATGAAGCTCCGAAATATAAAGGAGAATATAAGCTCGATAACAACCCCGAAATTTACAAACCGTGTATATCAATGCGTATAGCAATATAAAGACACGGGAGAATGAATAACACTATAACCCCAAGGTAATGGTAGAAGAAAATAACTTCCTCTGGTGGCAGATGAAAAAGAAGAATGAATGATATGATAGCCAAGAAAATATCAAGAATCAGAACTGGATGAAGCATTTTCACAAATCTTTTGTAAGTATGAAATATGAAAGAAGATTATAGGAGTGGTGAGAATAAATGAAACGGAAGAGGTTAATTTATAGCAAAATATCAGACATAGCAATCGAGGCAGATTACGCATTTAATCAAAGGAAATCCTAATTTCCTTAAATTCCGAAGAATCAAATCTTATTTAAATTATGAAGATTTTCTATTCCTTAAATTCCGAAAATCAATCGTTACTACATCAAGAGATATGACGAATCTCTATTCTTTCATTTCACTCTTTTACGATAACTTCTCTCATACGCTTCGAGAAATCGGATTGTTTTATCCATATAATTCAACGGTGATAAAATTCTATTTATCAACTCATATCCGTCATGAAAACATTTTTATTGTTAGCCATGACGACCTCACTTAAATTTCGGGACGAAATTTCTTTAATGGGTAGGTACTGTGATGACCCGGAAATTTCTGACCAAATTTAAACTTTATCTTTAAATGATTTAATGTTTTCGACACGATAAGCAAAGTCTGTTAGATTGAGTCTCAAAATTTTAGAACTGTTTCATATATACAATTACCTTTGACTACTCTCGACGATTCATGAACAATTATATATATATATTTATATATATATATATATATATATATATATATATATATATATATATATATATATATATATATATATATATATATATATATATATATATATATATATATATACAAGTAAAAACGACTTTCCTACAGTAAAACATTATTTGCTACAGTAAAAATGACTTTGCTACAGTAAAACACTATTTGCTACAGTAAAACACTATTTGCTACAGTAAAACACTATTTGATGTCGACGAACTAGCAAACAAAAACGGAAAAGGCGGCCATGCGATCGCATGGCAAAAACACTGAAAACTCATGCGATTGCATGGGGTCTGAAATCTGCCCACATCTATAAATTCGAACGTTTTCTGATTTCTGATTTCATTTCAATTACTCCGTATTATTTATTTAATTATTATTATTATTATTATTATTATTATTATTATTATTATTATTATTATTATTATTATTATTATTAAGATTAATATTATTATTAATATTATTAATTATTAGTGTTATTAATTATTAATTAGTATTATACATAAAATACTATGACGAGGTTATGAGCATGTCACCTTCAAAATGGGTTTTTGAGCGGGATAGAGCTAAGGAAATTATGAGTTATTGCCAAGGAGGTTATGGGTAATGTTCGAGGGTATATTTGTGAATCAAATCTAGTGTTTATCATCTCTGTTGCGTCTACGTACTTTCCTACAATATTGAATCTCAATATTGATACGTAAGCACTCATATTTTACCTTTTATACATTAATTGTGTGTCCATGTCTAGTGCTCGAGTATATATATTTATACATGCTTGTATGCTAAATTTCGTCGTTAAACAGTTTATAATGAATCACGAATTAAATACATATATTACTGGTAAAAAGTATATGATATACATGTTTTTGGAAAGGTGGTCAAAAATCAATAACTTTTCATTTAGAAATCGAGTAATTTCGATGAACGAATTAAAAGATATGGTCAACTGAATTATGATTGACGTTAATTAGAATTGCTTTTGAATCTGCAATTAATATTTAAACAACTTGTTTGTAAGATTGATAAATTGGATTTTTGAATATTACCAACCGAGTAAATGAATCTTTATATAAGGCACGTCTCGTTTTGTTGAACTATAGTCAAAATTGACTTTTTGAAACGACTTTGGATAACTTTTGTATGTCGATCTCGAGCATTAAGATTGTGATACACTATGACCTGACCTAGCTTGATAGACATTTATTGACCAACATATGTTCTCTAGGTTGAGATCTACGGTTATTTGGTAATCCGAGTTTCGATCATATTTTGGTGAACGACTTTATATGCTGCTAAGGTGAGTTTCATATGATCCCTTTTACTCAATATATTTTTGGGCTGAGAATACATGCGACTGTTTATAAATACTGAAAATACTAGATTTATATGCGTGAGTTTCATTTGCTCCCTTTTTAATTGCTTTTGCAATTTGCAATCTATATTTTTGGGCTGAGAATACATGCACTTTATTTTAAACGCAATGGATACAAGTACATACTAAATTCTACACTGAGTTTGAACCGAAAATCCCTTAGCTTTGGTAACTAGTAACTGCCAGTTATAAGAACTGGTGGGCGCTAGTAGTTGTATATGGATCCATAGGGCTTGATATCCCCGTCCGAGCTAGAGCACTAGCCTTTTAACGAACGTATACTATTTGAGAAGCGTACACGTTGTTTTGCGTGTATTATTAAGATAATTATACAAAGGGTACAAATTATATATACGTTAAGTTTAGTTACCAGGGTGCTCAATTTCGTAGAATATTTTGATAAACGTTTCTGGATTGAACAACTGAAATCTTGTGATCCACCTTTATGTACAGATTATGCAAAACATTAAAACTATGAACTCACCAACCTTTGTATTGACACTTGTTAGCATGTTTATTCTCAGGTTCCCTAGAAG
Source organism: Rutidosis leptorrhynchoides (assembly GCF_046630445.1). NCBI lineage: Eukaryota > Viridiplantae > Streptophyta > Magnoliopsida > Asterales > Asteraceae > Rutidosis > Rutidosis leptorrhynchoides. The sequence continues at coordinate 296,016,222 of NC_092338.1, read as the reverse complement.
TCTTCCGCTGTTTGTTTATATGTTAGACAAGCTATGTGCATGGAGTCATACATGGCATATTTTTCAAGGAAACGTTGCATCCACCAAATCATCACCATGTATCTTATTTTGACTGCATTATCAACGGAAGTATTATTGTAAATTATTATATTACGGTGATTGTCTATATGTAGAAATCATCAGATGTCGAAAACCTTTGATTTAAATATTCATTTATGGTGTGCCTTTTCAAAAGAATACAATGTTTACAAAACGTATCATATAGAGGTCAAATACCTCGCAATGAAATCGATGAATGACGTGTTCGTCCATATGGATTTGGAGCGATCGTCACATCTTAGCACTCTCATCTCAAGTCAAGCTATATCTTGTACTTTCTTGGGCCTAACTAAAAAAAGAGAACAATAGAAAAAAAGCAAAAACAAATACGACTTTTCAGTTAGGCTACTTCATTCAAGTTTACCACTTAGGCAAGACTTATAAATCGAGCAGTGCTTTAGTTATAAAGCAGTTACTCGCATCAACCATACTTATCAAAATCCCTCCTAATTAATTGACTCCTGCTAACCATACTTATCAAAATCCCTCCTAATTAATTGACTCCTTCCAAAAGCAGTTACTCGCAACAACCATACTTATCAAAGTCCCTCCTAATTGATTCACTCCTTCCAAACAAAAATATTGTAATTTAATTAAACTTGGATCTACTTCCAATTCAATCATTTAATACAAGAGTAAATGGAATCAAAGTCGTAGAAAAAAAATAATCAAAAATACCCTAATTTAACTCAAACAAAGGCTGACCCTGAACTCTAACTAAAACAGCAAAAAAACAACCTAAGCTACCCAGCCTGCATGTTCTTTCTCATTTCCATAATCTTTCTATGAGAATTTGAATGCAATGCCATTGAAAATGTTGGACTGTTCGCCGGCCTGTACTCCTCCACCAACCGCCCTGACTTGTACCGAACCCCACAAGCATTACACAGTGTCTTGGGCCCCATTGGCCCAGCCCGCCATTGTGGCGTTTTCTCAGCTAAGCAATGCTGGCACCTCCTACCAAGACCGGGACCCGCACCGGATGACGGTGGTTTAGGAAACGAAGACGGCGGCTGGAGTACTTGATTCCACCACCAACATTGCCTCCCTTTTCGTCTGCGATTGGACCTTTTACCAACTGGATAATTTAGGGGAACACGAAGATTGCCACAACAGCTTGTAACGCTATGACTATTGCCACTGCTACTACTGTTATTGTCAAGAACCGAAACAATAACAGTTTGGTTCGGGCTTGAGAGAATGTCGTCGAGTTTTGGAAATGCATCTTTGTTTGATAACCATTCCAGGTCTTCTTCTGCAAATTCCTGAAAGTGAATCAGATAGTACATAACTCAGTCTTCAACTCAAAAAGCTTCCATCTTTTTATATAATAACGGCAACCCTACAATCTATATCAGATATTATGTATAATCACACATAGTTTACAAATACTTTGACTCAAGCAAGACTTGAGCCCACAACATTTTTTGATTAATGGGTTCCTCCCATATTGCTAAAAAAAGTAAAAGCTCTCATCTTTATTTATTTTTTTCTTTTTACTAAAATAACGAATACCAGGCTATTTCATCTAAAGATGAAAAAAGCTAACAAAATACAACGATATAGCGGACAGGCTCGAAACTTTATCTAAATTTGACCCAAATTAGAAACATTAATAGCCAAAGAGGGTACAGTATTTCACATGGGACTACCAAGTTTGACTAATAATGCAAAAAGGTATAAACTTTTTTTCAATTCAACTCGTAAGTTACTCTATTAAGATAAAACTGAGTTGGGTTCTAAATAAGCCGAGTCAACTCAGCAGTCCATAACTCGGTACCAAATTAAAATGAAGTGGGTAATGAAGAAATATGTATAGAGATAAATGAGGTTTTGGGGGTGGACACTTACCGGAAATGAACGGGTATTATCATCATCGGAATGTTGAGGGTTAGGGTTTGAATAAGAACAGGGGGGTTTGTTATCGTCGTCTAAAGAAAAGTTAAGAAGGTCATCATCATCAATAACCAGACATGAATCAGGGTCTGAAGCCATGTTTTCAGTAGAATCTGCAAAAGGGTTTGTTTGTGTGTTTTTGGGTGTGAGAAAAAGGGTTGAAGAATAAAGGAGGGTTTTGTTTGATAAAGTTTTGGGTTGGGTTTTGATGTTGGGTTGGTGTTAAATTATCAAGATTGATTGATTGTATGTTGTCGACTAAAAGTAAGAGGATGAATGGCAAGGAAAGGATATGTTGTTTGGGGCATTACTTGCATTTTAATTTCTCCCCCTTCCAAATATTGAATTCTAACTTTACAATGTATCGCCACCAAACTTTAAAACTTAAAACCCTACTTACTGTTTGACCCTTTTAGTAGTTGATAATAATTTTTATGTTTTTTTAGCGGCGGTAGGGAGTCACCCTGATAGGGTCAGAAAGCAAGATTGTAATCTACTCACCTGATCATTTACTGTTACGAAAGTCCTACCGCCTCTCAGGAGAAAACTTTAACAACGAATTCATACATCGCGTGTGGTAGGACTACCTCGAGTGAAGTTCAAACGCAAGACGTCTGCAACCTCCAAAGTCAATAAAACGAGCAGTTAACCTCATAGAAAATATTTTGTATCTAATGTAAATCAAACTTCTGACCTCTCTCAGCAACAAAAACCCTTGATTTGATAATTTTAATGTAATTGGACTTACTTTTATAATATATAATAAATAAATCTTCCTATTTAAATTGCTGAAATGAGTCGACAAATATGTTTATCTTGAATTGTCATTAATAGTAAATCGTTATATGAGGCGTCTAGAGAATCAGACGTTTTAATCAATTTTCCCGTCAAAACAAGCATGTCTACTTATTGAACGATTTTGTTTTCTTCTAAATTGGTTACTAAATAGTGTACATTTTGTGTTTGGTTTGTAGAAATGGGAATGAATAAATGAGCATTTATGTTTGTCTAGTGTCGTTGAGTTTTGACTATTAGATATGTAGAGGACATATTGCATACATTAAATCTAACTTAAATTTGTTGTAAAGTAATAAGGTGAAATGGTTTGTCTTGATGTATTCGGAATCGGGTGATCGCCTCAAAACCCGTGTGTAGGTGTTCGGTATATATGACGATTGTAGGTTATATAGAAGCATGTCGGTTTGGGAGAGTTTCCGGGTTTTTTGGAATGTCAATCATTTTTCGCCTTCTCTATTTGGAGACATCATTTTTGATAAATCTTCAAGTGTGTTTATGTCAAGATACGAGTCCGGATGCTCATTGGTTTCATCGAATAGTTGGTGTACGTGTCATATTGGTTCAATACAATTGTTTAGTATGTAGGTCTAGTATCAATAAAGTCCAAATAAAGCGTAAGATTTTGTCATTCGGACGCAGTTTTAGTCTAAACAATTACGGAATATAACAAATTTTTATTTCTATATACCTGAGTATACTAAAAGAAACAAAATTTTTGGTCGTTTATATTATTTGATTTATATTAATTAAATTTATTATAGTTTTTGGAAAGAAAAAGTAAGAGGGTAAAGAATGTAAAAGCAATTATATAGAGGGCGTAAATCGCATTGTTAAGACTTAAAAAAAAAAATCGCATTGTTAAAAGATTGAAATTTCGGGCCGCCTACGATGCTCTAAAATCCAAACAGTGTTGGAGTATGATGCCACTCTCTTGACAATGAAACCAACTAGATGTTGACACGTGTCCTTTCAAAGGCATGAAATCGTTGACCCCCAATGCATGCGCTAATTTTCACTTCTTTATTGACTTTTAAATTCTAAATCCAGGCTCTTTCAGAAAAATTATCAAAACTATCAAAAAGAAAATCATTTTTCCTGACTGCCTTTAAATTCCATAAAATTCAAATACAATTCTCTTGAAATATTTTATTTGTCTAAGAAATTAAAACATGCTTATATGATATAACCACTCCATTTTAAATATAACTTTCATTAACATACAAAATATACTACGGGATAATATTTTTTTTACAAAAATTATGTCTTAAAAATAATCTTAAAAGTTGTCGCCCAATTATCTATTTTGTAATTATCATTATAAATTAAATATACAACCGCCATGCAAATAATTATTAACAATATAAATCGACATGCCAAACTCAAATGAACTAAAGCAAGTATGCGCCAGTGACGGAACGTGACATATTAGATTAGGAGAGTCAAAAAAAAAAAAAAAAAAAAGTAAATGTATTACATTGCAAAATAAGCATCATATCATAGTACACAAATAAAAGGCTGGCAATAACATATACAATTACAATACAATTATACAAATAAAAGGAATAACATATACAATACAATTATACAAATAAAAGGTTGGCAATTAGGGAAGCCCATTAAAATATAAAAGTTTTTGACCCGTGAAAAACTATAGATATTTACACTAATGGGCCAAAATGTTGGGATGGCCCAGACCCTCTTGGGCCTCCATTACCTTCCATCATTGAGTGTGCGTTTGATTAAATTGAATTATTTAACGCTAATTAATACATAATATGAATGATTCAGAGTCTCTGAATGAACTTGGTTCTAAATGAAAATAAGTTTTTTGATAATCATTTTGAATGAACGATTTGAAATGGGTCAAATTACTTTATTAACGTGTTACATGAATAAAAAAAAATCTGTTATAATTCAGTAGGCTTATAACTACCTTTAATGGTTATAAGAACAAAGAGAGAAAAAGAGAGAAGAATGAGAGAAGAAATATTGATATTGATATTTCAAGAGAAATGGTGCACCTTAAATGGTTACCATACATGTCTATTTATAGTATAAAATATTACTATGCAAGAAATATAATAATAATAAAATTAACATCCAATCTAGATATTTTATAACACAATCTAGATATTTTATAACACTCCCCCTTGGATGACAATTTTATTAGAGAATAACTATTACTGCCTCGTTAAAAACCTTGCTAAAGAAAACCCATTGGGATAAAACTTTAGCTAAGGGAAAAAGAGTGCAGCATAGAGTTGACTCCCCCTCAAATAGGCAACGCCTGAGTTGTTACATCTTCTGAATATGTCTCATGCCAATATTATGAACGTGTGTTCTGAAAATAGCAGTTGGCAGTGCTTTGGTATAAAGATAAGCAGAGTTGTTGATTGAACGTATCTCATTTTAATCTGGTTGTCTTTTACGAGATCTTGAGTATATGAGAAGAATCTGAGGTTTTCATCTGAAACTGTATCATCTAAATCTTTTATGTACAAGTTTAGCCCTTGTGATTTGTCTACAGTCTCCTTCATGGTTTGCTCAAACCCTTGTTTCAATTCCTATTCCTTTGTAGTCTTTTCTGAGCCTTACCAACATACCATTCTTTTCCATCAAACTTATGACCGTTAAGACCGTCTATGGCTTTGGCGCCTCGTCAGTATTTATATTTTGTTCAGTCACTTTTGATACTCTTCTTTCATTTGTATTATGCAAGCTGCATTATCTTCATATATAGTTGTTGGTGAAGATAGTTGTTAGTCTTTTATAGCGTTCTAGTCCACAAAAATCAATAATGATTTATGTCATTGATCTCAACCAAACACATTTTCGAGTAGTTTCATATAATGCAATCACTTCGTCATGATTTGATGATGATGTTGCAACAAGTGTTTGTTTTAAGAACGCCATGATTTTGTGGTATCTCCATTTAGGAATACATATCGAGTTTGAGATTTATCTTTATGAGGATTTGATGAATGACCTGCATATATATAATCAACCAAATCTTGTTTTGAAACGTTATAATAAAATAATTTTAAATCAGCAGTTTCTCAAGGGTATCAAAATATGTGTTTGATCCCGCTCCATTGTCATTTGAGCTGAATCTTGCCAACAAATTAACTGCAAGAGAAATGTCAGGTCTTGTACAATCTATAAGATACATAAGAACCTCAATTGCACTAAAATATGGAACTTCCGATCTGTTAAGATTTTCATGATCTTTCATTTCAAAATAATTCTTTAGAAGTTGAATGATTTCATAGATCTCTTTATTCGTTCATATGATGTTAAGAACATTGACATAAACAACTACGATCACATATCCGAACATTGTTTTTATAAAACATACGTGCAAAATAAGTTTATATGTATACCCCTTTTTTTCAAGTAGTCATTTAATCGGTTATACTATTGTATCAATCCATATAAAAATCTTTGTGATTCAATGGAATACATTTATTTGAGTTTTGCATTAGATACTTATGATACCTTAAACCCTTCAGATATATTCATATATATATCACTATCAAGTGATTCACATAGATAAGTAGTAACAACATCCATGAGATGCATTTAAGTAACTACCAGGTTGATTAAGTATCTAATAAGTAATTGTATCCATTACAGGAGGATAATTTTTCCTCCTAATTCATTTCTGGTCTTTGTGGGAAATATTGAGTTACAAGTCTAGTTTTGCCTTGTAACTTCATTTGCACATTTCTTTTCGGATAAAAATTCATTTGTATCCCATACGTTTCACATCTTTAAAAGTGATAACGATTGATCCGAAAACTTTTCTTTTATCGAGCGATTCTAATTCAGCTCTTATTGCTCCTTTCCATTGAGCTCAATCATGTCCATTTTGTATATTCAATGACAGATTTTAGTTCCAGATCATCATCTTTATTCATGATGTCATTGTAACATTATATGAAAATATCTCATAGAGATTTTAGTTTCATTTCGGTTCCATAATATTGCATAATTTATCGCAATTTTAGTATTTACATTTATCAATATCCTCTGCAGAAGGAATATTGATTTGTGGTTCTTCTTGAACACTTTCTCTTACCTCATTATCAGCTGATTTTCTTTTTCGAGAATTTTTATCTTCTGAACCAATTGATCTTCCACGTTTGATGCGTGGCAAAGACTCAACAGTGACATTATTGCCAGCTTTTGGAATTTCAGTTCGAGCTGGAGCATTTATCGCTGGTATATATGATTTAGTCACTTTTTTATATCTGTAAATGCATAAAGTAATTAATTTGCAAGTTCTTGCATATGCATTATTTTTGGACTTTCGTTTCACATTCTTTTGTGCGAGTTCAATATACCTTAATTGATGTTCACATCATGAAGCATCATTTTATTTTTTATTTTTATTTCTCCCCCTAATCTAGGGAACAATGTTTTATTAAAATGACAATCAGCAAAACGTGCTGTAAAAACATCACCCATCATGGGTTCAATATATCTTATGATTGAAGATGTTTTATATCCAAAATATATTATCATCTTTCTTTGAAGAACCATTTTATTGTGTTGTGGTGATACAATTGGAACATACACTGCACAACCAATGTTTTAAGGTAGAAAATATTTGGCTCTTGGCCAAAATCAAGTATTAAGTGAAAATATTTACGACTTCCACATGATATAATGCGAATTAATGTCGCAGCATGTAAATTTACATGTCCACATATAAATATTGAGAGATTTGTACTCATTATCAATTGTCTAGTTATTAGCTGTAAGCGTTTATCTATTGATTCAGCTAAACCAATTTTGTGTATGCACATGAGCAACTGGATGTTCAACAACAATCCCTGTAGATATATAATGATCATTAAATGCTTGAGATGTTAACTCACCAGCATTATCAAGTCTCATCCTTTTAATAGTGTAATCAGAATAATGTGTTCTCAATTTAATAATTTGTGCAAGAAACTTTGCAAATGCCATATTACGGCTTGATAACATACAAATATGAGACCATCCGCTAGATGCGTCTATTAGAACCATGAAATATCAAAATGGTTCACATGATGGATGAATTGGTTCATATATCTTACCTTGAATTCTTTCAAGAAACATTTGTGATTCTTTTTCACAATATACTTTTCATTAATCACCATATGTGCTTTCCATTAATCACCATATGTGTTTTTTTTTTTTTTTATAAATCACCATATGTGTTTTTTTTTTATCATATATCCTTTTCACCATATACGCTTTTAATCATATGCGCTGTGTTTTTCACCATATGCGCTTTTAATCATATGCGATTTTCATCATATGCGTTGTGCTTTTCATCATATTCGCTTTTTATCATATGCGCTTATCATATGCGATGCGCTTTTTATCATATGCGCTTTTTTATGTGAATAGTAAATTAATTAATTTCGTTTTACTATTCATATGAATTAATTTAGATTTACTATTTTGTTAATTGAGTAATATATATATACATCATATACTTGTGACTCCGAAGACTCAAATGAATTTGACCATATAGTTATACGTTGTACCTTGCACATTAATTTTCAGTAGAAGCTTTAGATGCATATTATTTTCAGTAGAAGCTTTAGATGCACTTTTTTTTTAATCACCAAATACCACAAACACTTTGTTTGCGTTTGTTCATAGTCATCAATGAAAACCATTTTCTTTAATTTTATTTTATACAATAAAATTAACGCATCATTATTCTTTTCAAAAACAATAATCTATTGTTATTGTTCACTTGTGCCATGTTTAACAACAAAAGTCAACAACCTCTGTCTTGTTTGTTGTGGCAACCAAAAACAACCTTTGCTTTTGTTACCGAGAATCCAAGACCAAAAAACAATTAATTTTTAATTAATCTTTTATCAAAACCATAAATGATTTTATTGATCTACGTTGATATGGCCATAAAGAATTGACGGCTGACCTACTTTTGTAAGTGTATTTCGGCTATCATCCCGAAAACGCACAATGACCTTTTTTTTTTATGAACTATTTGTTTCATATCTAGCTTAGGCAATTATTGTGAACATTTGGTCCCTATAAGAGCATTTATTTTTTAGACTTTTAGTTGATTTGTATTTGTCACAATTAGGGATAGCACCCGCGGGTCGTGAATGCGGATCCATTGGATCCATCACCCGTACCCGCGGATATTTTTTAAGAGACATCCAATTGAACCCTTATTCGTTGAAACAATCAGCCCAAAAATATATAATGCAAAAGCATTTAAAAGGGAGCTATGAAAACTCACTTAAACACTTTCTTTGTTTTTTTTTTTTTAAAAAAAACTTCCTTTTTTTTACGTTACCCGTAAATTATAAATATATAAAAAAAAAATTTGTTAAAATTTTTTTTCTAGTTTTTAAAAGGCCACTTGACCAATTTTTTAATTCTTTCACAACACCTGATATCGTGATCGTGACCTTTCACCGAAGCAAGAGATATTCTTGATAAACTAAACACGGACTCGTGTTTGAAATTGTCGGCCACAAAAAAAATTCATTTGATAAAAGTATATATATTTTTTTTTAGTTATAGAAGGAGACCACTTCATTTTCAATACTTCATTTTTGACAAAAAAAAACTATTCCATTTTACCATCCTTTTTTTTTCTTACTTTAACTTTTAAGATATACTTTTAATAAAAATACAAACTACTTTTTCTTATTTTAACTTTTAAGATTTACTTTTAATAAAAATACAAACTACTTTTTGTATTTTAACTTTTAAGATTTACTTTTAATAAAAGTACAAACTACTTTTTCTTATTTTAACTTTTAAGATTTACTTTTAATAAAAATACAAACTATTTTTTTATTTTAACTTTTAAAATTATAAATTTAAGAATAAACATTAGTATGCATGGAATAAATAATGATTAATTGCATAAGTAATCATAAATGTTAGATAACATATAAAGACCCCGTCGTATTCGTATTGATAGGAATTAATCTTGACCCATGGTACCGTGTTGTCAAATGACGTGTTGCGTACATAAAGTACCGTGTTGTCAAATGACGTGTTGCGTACAATCATGAGGTCTTATTAACATAAATATAAATGTTAGTGAAGTTAATAAGAGTTAGATTACAGAAAATATAATTCAGGCGGTATAACCGACCATATATAACTTAAATAACATAAATATAAATGTTAGTGAAGTTAATAGGAGTTAGATTACAGAAAATATAATTCAGGCGGTATAACCGACCATATATAACTTAAATAACATAAATATAAATGTTAGTGAAGTTAATAAGAGTTAGTAAACATAAATGATAGTTAGGCGACAGTGTCGACCATATATAATTTAGGTGGCAGAGCCAACCATATAATAAGAACAATACAAATGCACTAAGAACTTAATAAAAATTAGTAGTTCAAAATGTTAGTAGAAGTTTGATATATTCGAGTCTGAAAATTATTAATAATTTCATACCTTGATCACTGACTTGTGATCGTTTGAGATATCCTTTGATTACACTAAGCTCTTCGTGCTGATAACGTGTTATAATTCAGTAGGCTTATAACTACCTTTAATGGTTATAAGAACAAAGAGAGAAAAAGAGAGAAGAAGGAGAGAAGAAATATTGATATTGATATTTCAAGAGAAATGGTGCACCTTAAATGGTTACCATACATGTCTATTTATAGTATAAAATATTACTATGCAAGAAATATAATAATAATAAAATTAACATCCAATCTAGATATTTTATAATACAATCTAGATATTTTATAACAAAATCAATATACTTGTTTGTTAAGTATTCCAGGTATTATTTGAGGAGGATATTACAGAAAATTTACGTGCTTAATGATTAAAAGAGTGTTTCAACTCTGAATATTTCAGACTGAATGCTGAACCATTCATAAATGCACACATGGGAATTAAATGTCACATTTGAAAGTAAGAGTGCGTTTGATAAAACTGAATTATTTAACGCCGATTGATTCATAATCTGAATGATTCAGAGTTTGTGAATGAACTTGGTTCTGAATGAAAATAAGCTGTTTGATAATCATTTTAAATGAATGATTTGAAATGGGTAAAATTACTTTATTAAAATGTTACAAAATAAAAAATTCAATATACTTGTTTGTTAAGTATTCAGGATATGATATGAGGAGGATAATACAAAAAATTTACGTGCTTAATGGTTAAGAGAGTGTTTCAACTCTGAATGGTTCAGCACTGAATATTAAACCATTTAACATCATATGTCATTTAAAGGTCAGAACAAACGCTTTGAATGCTGAATAATTAAGCATTCAACGTTGAACTATTTAGTTAAGGGGTAAACAAACGCACCCTTAACTCAACCATGCGTTGCTCCAGCCTGTTAGCACCTGGACTAGGTTTCAAAACATCAGCATCACCCCAAAGGGTGCAAGGCTCTTCGCTAGATTCACCTAAACACCAGGCACTTTTTTGAATAAAAATAGTATAGTATGAAATCTTAATATCAGGGAAGGGATGAAGTAAATCTATTTTTTCGCTTAAAAAAAAAAAAAATTCACAAACATTATGATTATGTGAAAATATGAACATTTAAAAAGAAACTTTGTAATAAATGTTATTACCTTGACCAGAAAAAGCTCAAAGAAATAACATTCATCGTGATGATTATTATTCTTCGAGCGTTTTTTATCATCTTATTTGAAGTCTTTTTTCAAAATTTAGTCCAATTTAGAGTTTAGGGTTTAGTCCCTAAATTCAATACCATAAACTCTAATCGTTAGTGTTAAAAACTCAATCTATCCATAAATATACACCCTAAACCCTAATTTCTAAACCCTAATTTCTAAACCCGAATTTCTAAACCCTAAAAAAACGCTCGAAAAATAACATTCATCACAATGAATGTTATATGTTATTTCTTCGAACGTTTTATATGCCAACATAATACCATTTTTCAAAAGTGTCTTTTTTTAAATATTCATATTTTCACGTAATCTTAATGTTTGTAAAAAGAAATTTCAGAAAAAGAAAAAAAAAATTACTTCCTTAACTTGTCACCTCTCTCTCTCTCTCTCTCTCTCTCTCTCTCTCTCTCTGATGTATGTTAACGTGATGTAAAAAATATATTATCTTGTTATTTTTTCTGTATCTACACAATAAATAATACCTAGAATTTTTTTTTTTAAATCTAACAGTAAAAAAAATACATTCAAACCATATGTACATATAACATTTTAAAATACAGCATGACAAATATATAATATAGAAATCAGTAAGTGATATGAATAACAACAATAATCAGTTTATTAATATTAGACATATAATATAAACTTCTCAATCTAATGCAATAATAGAATTGTTAACTTTGTGTATAAAATTCGGAATTTTGACCCAGATGGCCAAATTAATCCTCATATACTAAAAGCCTAGTCGTTTTGTGTTATAAATACTATCGTTTTGGTCATGTAAAATATTATGTATCGCATTTTCACATGTGTATTGGTTTCGCCTGTATGGTACGCTGTCTAGTTTTATTAGACTGAAATTAATGAGGCGTCACTTTTCCTCCGTCATCTCAGTTGGTAAAATTTAACCCCCCTTGATGCTGTAATGCAGCTTCATAGCTGAAGCGCTAGGTGTATCAGTCAGCAATTCGATGTAAAAAAAGTTGGAGGACACGTGTCGAGCTATGATTGGTCCACGTATTTTGACCGTTTTAAACGGTCATATTACCATTTGATATGTTTTTTTTTGTATACAATCATATATTCATCTATAAATACCCAATATCACATTTCATTTTTTCACATCAAAATAAACATTTCACTATTTATTCTGTAATCGCATTTTATAATTTTTATATTTATGGAGTCGTATTTGAGACATTTTGAATCCGATTCGGAAGACGAACGTATTGCTGAATTTATTCAAGAATTAGAAAAAGAGTCTGTGCTCGAGCGTGTTCCAAGAGCTCGAGGTTATATTTCGAGGGAGTGTGAGGTTGACGCGCAACGCTTGTGAGATGATTATTTAGTGAGCCGACAAAGTATATGCCCGCAAAATTAAAATTTTTTTTTTGTATGTGGTGTCAAATATTCCTCCGATTTGCGCAAAGTAAAACTAATTTCTTTAGACCACTTATGTGTATGTATCATCACTTTATACAAAAGTCAATACATGAGAACTCCCGATTATCATGATATAGTGCACACGAAAGGCAACATGGTTTCAAGGGTATGCTCGGGGGTATCAATTCTATGCATTGAGAGTGGAAGATTTGTCCCGTCGCTTTGAAAGGACAATACACACGTGGTCATTAGTATACCAAAGGTTATTACCTTGTCATCGGTAAGAAATGATTTACATCCCTTCGCCAAAGACGTTTTCACCTTCATCATGGAAATCAACGGACAACTAAACCCACCTCGTTCCCCTCGGTCCACGACATAGGTTAACACCGTCGACAGAGATGAGCACAAGGAGTTAGCAAACACAACACTTAACACACACACTTGGAAGAATCAAAGTTCAACTCACAAATGGTAAATAATAACTGATTTCATATATTCTTATTATTTTTCTGCCTTTCAATGAGAACTTTGGCCAATAATATAGGCACAATAAGCAATAAATAAAAGACTTATTCATCTACCAGAACTTACATCTCAATTATTATTAAAACCCACCACTTATTAAAATCAAAGCAAATGATCAGCTGCTGAATTTAATGAAGAGCATGCCATCAGTCCAAAAAAATGTCATCAACTGATCAAATTCTTCCAGATACTTAATGGCCATAGGTTGTAGAGAATTTGTCTGGTTTCTAGAACTTTTGAGAACACGTTGATCCGAATCTTGAGCAGAAAGTTATGGTCAGAATAGTAACCAGTGGTCATAAACTTGACCACCTGAAGTCAGGTCTGCGCATAAGTTGATTTTGACTGTGTCATTCTCCCCCTGTTGAGAAGAACTCATCCTCGAGTTTAAATCGTTTTCACCAATATAAGGAGAAAGATCTTTTACATTGAAAGTAACCGATACTTTGTGATGCCCCGGCAATTTAACTTTGTAAGCATTGTCTCCCATACATTGTATAATTTTGAATGGTCCATCACCTCGCTGCTGTAACTTAGCATGTCGACCAGGCGGGAAGCGCTCTTTACTCATGTGAATCCAAACTAAGTCGCCCTCTTTGAAAATGACAGCTTTTTTGTGCTTGTTGGCTTGCTTTGCATACCTCTGATTTTGTTTTTCTATTTTCACCTTGACATGTTCATGTAACTCTTTAATAGCCTTGACACGTTCATCTGCATCTCCGCTATAATTTGAGTTTACGGGTAGCGGGACAAGGTCAAGAGGACTCAAAGGATTGCATCCATATACCACCTCGAATGGGCTGTGACCTGTAGTTTGGCTGCATGATCGGTTGTAGGAAAATTCTGCTTGAGGTAGCACAAGATCCCATTGTCGTATATTATCCCCCACTAAACTCCTTAGTAAATTCCCCAAACTTCTGTTCACTGTCTCAGTTTGCCCATCTGTTTGAGGGTGATAAGCTGAACTGAATTGCAGTTTTGTACCTAGCTTACGCCAAAGGGTATGCCAAAAATGCCCAACAAACTTTGGATCACGATCACTAGTAATTGTCTTTGAGATTCCATGCAATTTTACCACTTCTTTGAAGTATAGATCAACAACATTAGTAGCATCCATAGTCTATGAACATGGTACAAAGTGTGCCATTTTTGAAAACCGATCAACTACCACCATTATCGAATCTTTTTTTCGTTGAGTTTGTGGCAGCCCCACAACAAAATCCATGCTCACTTCTTCCCATGGTGAACTAGGGACAGGCAACGGGGTATAAAGCCCACTGTTTCGTGAGGTTGATTTGGCAAGATGGCAAGTGCGACATCTTAGGATATAGTGGTTAACATCCTTTGTCATTTTTGGCCAAAAGAAACGATCCTTTAGCAAAGCAATAGTTTTATCTCTCCCAAAATGACCACTAAGCCCACCTTCATGTGTTTCCCTGATTATTTCTAATCGAAGAGAACAATCTGGAATACATAATTGATTGCCAGAGAAAAGATATCCATCTAAAAGAATGAAATTTTTATATGGCCCATTGGTGCATAAAGTAATCACATTGCTAAAGTAACTGTCTTCTAGGTATAACTCCCTCACCTTTTCAAATCCAATAACAGTAGATTTCATGGTGGACACTAAAGAACGTCTTCGACTTAAAGCGTCTGCCACTTGATTTATAACCCCACTCTTGTGTTTGATGAGAAACATGTAAGCTTGTAAGAACTCTACCCAACGTGCATGTCTAGGTTTGAGCTTGTGTTGACCATTGATGTACTTCAGTGCCTCATGGTCAGAATAAAGAATGAATTCTTTGGAGATGAGATAATGCCTCAAGTGCTCGAGAGCTCGCACAATAGCATAGAATTCTTTATCATATGTTGAATAGTTTCTTCGAGAATCTGATAATTTCTCACTAAAAAATGAGATAGGACGACCATCTTGGCTTAGGACCGCACCTATGCCCACACCTGATGCATCACAATCAAGCTCAAAAACTTTATCGAAATCAGGTAAAGCTAGAACAGAAGCCATAATCATTTTAGTCTTAATTAGCTCAAAACTCTCTTGAGCCTCTTTTGTCCATTTGAAAACACTACCCTTCAAACATTCAGTAATTGGTGACACAATCGAGCTAAAGTTCCGAATAAATCTTCTATAAAACGAAGCAAGGCCATGAAAACTTTGAACTTCCTGTATTGTAGTTGGAGTAGGCTAAGAGGAAATTGTTTCTATTTTGTTTGTATCGACATGAATTCCTTCATCGGAGATAACATAGCCGAGGAACACCAAGCTATGGGTCATGAACTCGCACTTTTTCAAATTGACATATAGCTGCTGTTTTTTTAGAACTTCAAAAATTTGTTGAAGGTGCTCTAAGTGCTCGGTTTTCCCTTTGCTAAACACGAGGATATCATCAAAATACACAACCACAAACCTTCCAATAAAAGGCTTAAAAACAAGATTCATTAGTCTCATAAATGTACTAGGAGCGTTAGAAAGCCCGAATGGCATTACCAACCACTCGTACAAACCATCTCGAGTTTTGAAGGCTGTTTTCCATTCGTCACCGGGTCGTATACGAATTTGGTGATAACCACTCCGAAGATCAATTTTTGAAAACACACAAGCACCATGAAGTTGGTCCAACATGTCATCAAGGCGGGGAATAGGGAACCGATACTTAACAGTGATCTTATTAACAGCTCTACTATTCACACACATACGAAAAGACCCATCTTTCTTAGGAACAAGTAGGACCGGAACGGCACACAGACTCATGCTTTCTTGTACCATTCCTTTCTTCAACAGCTCATCAACTTGTCTTTAGAGTTCCTCATTTTCTTTCGGGTTCATTCGATAAGCAGCTTTATTTGGTAATGTTGCACCCGGAACCAAATCTATGCAATGTTGTATATTCCTCATAGGGGGGAGACCTGCTGGAATTTCATCAGGAAAAATAGATTGGAACTTTTCAAGTAAAGGGGTTAGTATGTCAGGTAGTTTCGGGTTACCATCTCCAACTTCTTTTACCATCAAAGCATATCCCACTTTAGATTCTTGCAAGGCTTCATTAAACTCAGATTTAGACAAAAATAGATTACCTTCACCTTTGTTAGATTTGACTATCTCCTTAAACTTCGAAGGACCTAAGACCACTTTGATCCCATTCTTCACAAATGATTAGGTATTTTTCAGCCCATCGTGTACGGTTTGCCTATCGAATTGCCATGGTCTTCCCAAGAGTAATTGACATGCATCCATTGGTACAACATCACACCATACTTCATCCTTATACTTATCTCCAATCGAAAAGTTCAGCAAGCATCGTTGGTCTACTTGTATGAACTTACCCCTATTCAACCATGAAAGTTTGTAAGGATGCGGGTGTTTTTCGGTCTTGAGAGGTAGCTTTTTCACCATGGTTTCGGATACCACATTTTCACAGCTCCCACTATCAACAATCACATCACAAACCTTTCCATTTGAAGTGCATCGAGTATGGAAAATGTTGTTGCGAAGCCATGACTCATTTTCTTTTATCTCAACAGGTAAAGCTCTCCGAATTACCAATAACTCGCCCGTGTCCCCATAAATGATATCATCTTCTGGTGACATGTCAAACTTTGGAGGTAAGTCATATTCTGCCTTCTCATCTTCACTTTCTTCCTCTACCATCGTGAAGACCCGCTGATTTGGGCAATCAGATGCAATATGCCCAAAACCCTTGCATTTGAAGCATTGTACAGATTTTTGCTTATAACGAGAAGAACCAGCCCCTACATCTTGGTTTTGTGGATTAGATACCGACTTTGTGGCTGTTGTTTTTGTGCTTTGAGAACCGCTTGCTCTGTTGGTTGAATAACCCCGATTTAGAGTTCGACTAACACCATATGTTGTTGCTTTTCGACTCTCTTTTTCCTTGAGCTGTTTTTCTAATTTTGTAGCAAGTTTGTAAACATCATTATAAGAGATAAAGGATTGTAGAATAACCACATCATGAATTTCCTTTTTGAGCCCGCGAAGATAACGTGCAATAGTTTGTTCCTCGGGTTCTGCTATACCACACTTTAACAATAAATGATCAAACTCCTCGGTATAATCCGCCACCGATAGATCACGTTGCGTGAGATCATGTAATTGGAGAAATGCTTCTTGTAAATATCCTTCTGGTAGAAACTTTTTTCGTAACTCCCGTTTCATCTTGTCCTACGTTCTAATTCGAGGCTTGTGATCATGAACTCTTCTCGACTTCAATTGTTCCCACCACACAGAAGCATGTTTCTTGAGTTTAATGGCAACAATTTTTACCTTCATATCTTCAGGGACTTGTTGGTAGTCAAAGACTCTCTCAACGGTGTGAATCCAATCAATAAACTCATCGGGTTGGATTCTTCCTTCAAAGACAGGAATATCTCTTAAATCAGCACGACGGTGGGAACGGTTGTTCCTTTGGTTATTGTGCTGATATCTAGTGTCTTCTTCACTAGATTGTGTCTGATGATTTTCATGAAAAGGGTTGAATTCTTCTTCATCATCTGAGTATTCTGGCTCATCTTGGTTTCTTCTAGGATTCTCCACGCGCTCAAGGCGCACCTGGAGTTGTTGTACTAGCTGTCTCAACTCATTCACCTTAATGTCTCGTGGGTCAGGTTCATCATGCAACTGTTGGACGTTGCGAGTACCACGTCTTCCAACCATATGCTCTGATACCAAATAACACCGTCGACAGAGATGAGCACAAGGAGTTAGCAAACACAACACTTAACACACACACTTGGAGGAATCAAAGTTCAACTCACAAATGGTAAATAATAACTGATTTCATATATTCTTATTATTTTTCTGCCTTTCAATGAGAACTTTGGCCAATAATATAGGCACAATAAGCAATAAATAAAAGACTTATTCATCTACCAGAACTTACATCTCAATTATTATTAAAACCCACCACTTATTAAAATCAAAGCAAATGATCAGTTGCTGAATTTAATGAAGAGCATGCCATCAGTCCAAAAAATGTCAACAACTGATCAAATTCTTCTAGATACTTAATGGCCATAGGTTGTAGAGAATTTGTCTGGTTTCTAGAACTTTTGAGAACACGTTGATCCGAATCTTGAGCAGAAAGTTATGGTCAAAATAGTAACCAATGGTCATAAACTTGACCACCTGAAGTCAGGTCTGCGCATAAGTTGATTTTTACTGTGTCATAGGTTCCATTGGTCAACGGGAAGGTAATAATCTTCCTATCACACTTAATGTTGGCCATATGGAGGCTCATCCAGTCTATACCTAGTAGTACATCAAAGCTAGTTATAGGCAACACTTAGCAGAACATAACGAAAGGTCTTCCATTGATTTTTATGCTAACACTAGACACATATGTTGTGATTGGGATCATCTTGCCATCAGATACCTCTACTCTTAAAGGCTCGAACATCACAGTAGCAGGCACCTTAAGTTTAGCACAGAATCCTAAAGACATGAATGTCCTATTAGCACCAGAATCAAACAATACTCTAACAGGTATTGAGTTGATTAAGAACATACCGGTAATCACATTGTCATATTCTATAGCTGTCTCAACTGACATTTGAAATGCTCCGGCCTCTGCTGTTGGAGGGTTCTTCCTCTTCTGTCCACTCGAGGCAGTAGACCCTCTGGTTGATGCCGAATGCGCCCCTGACCCTGACCCTGCATGATGCCCTGGCTGATGATAACTCCAGCACACACTACTACTCAGAAATGTTACACTTGAGACCAACAACACCACACCTTAAAAACACCACCTTATTGCATTTGTACACTGACCACTGTGTGAAGCATTACACATCCTACACCATTATGTCTTACCCGAACCTAACCCATATCCACTCTGACCACTTTTACCCTTTTTTATGAACCCACTGGACTTCTTTAACTTGGAACCCGAATGACTGGGTGTCTGCTCACCCTGGTACACCATATTTCTAAAGATCCTGTCTCTAGCAGCCTTAACATCACTCTCCATCATCTCGGCCATCACAATAGCCTGAAATAACGATGTAGTTGTCCTCACAAAAGTTCTATACTCTGGCAGAATTATGTTAACAATGTGCTCAATCCGAGATGGTTCATCTGGTACCCACTGCTGTACGAACCGCAACTTATCCATATGCTGTTCTACTACCTCATCAATTGTCAATTAAGGCATCATCTTCATTTATAGAAACTCGGTCTTGATACGGTTCATATCAAATTGTAACAACCCAACCCAATATCCAAACGAATACGCGTAATAAATTTTCTTTTTTTTATGTTAGAAGGGTGCGCCACGCTCACCACCTTAGGGTGCGCGGCGCGCAGACTGCCCTGGCAGCTTCTGTCCGGTTTTGTCATTTTTCAAATAAAGATCTCCCACTTTTCGACGTATTTAGACGAAACGCTTTTCACAACATGTTCAAATATGTAAAACTAACACATTTCAATGATAAAACAAGTTTTACGAACCCGAGCCCACATATGGCCGAAATACGAGTTAAGTACAAAATAAATAAGTTTCAACCGATTTAGTTTAAATTCCAAACGACACTAGAGCATGATGTTTGGGGGTTAAACTACCCAACTCTCGGTCAAACTTCAAAAGCTAACACATCCAAAAACGCCCCTTATCAAATAAGCGGGATCTCTAATCCAATCGAACGCCTTTACCCTTGTCAACGCCCGAGCCTATAAAAAGGTAAACAATGAGAGGGTAAGCAAAGCTTAGTGAATGAAATAATTATACATATATAAGCTACTTACTTGCAATCACTTACACAATACCGTATACAAGCTAGCAATTCGGCAACTATGCAACCATGAATGTACAAACCAATAACCGCAATTTGCAATAAGCTAGCGACACCGATAGCATATAGTTCACAATTAAATATGCTAATACAAAAATTCACACAACCATGGTTAACCAATCATACTAAGGAACGGTACTCGAAAAAGACCATCGAAGTTCATAACATCCATTAGTGTTACTTAAACACCGCGTAATCACTAATCCCCTGGGTGATGTCTTGAACACCGCGACAAACTCACCCCCATGACAATGTGGCGTCTTGAACACCGCGACGATTCCACATGTCAATCAAAATAATGAGTGGTGTCTTGAACACCGCGACAATTCCACTCCCATGACAATGTGGTGTCTTAAACACCGCGACAATACCACATGTCAATCAAACCAATGAGTGGTGTCTTGAACACCGCGACAATACCACTCGTTACTTAGAATGTGGTGTCTTGAAAACCTCGACAATTCCACATTCATACTACACAAATAAATACATTATATATGCACATGCATAATTATTCCACTCACCTTACGCCTTCGGTGAATTGATAAATCAAGCTCGCAACTTCAAGGTAACGTACCTATTACATTATGCACATATATCAATCATTCATTCAAGTTGGTTAATCAACTTATTCGTCATCTAAGTGCCACTTGGCCCCTAGTGTAAACGTGACCCATCACAAGGTTATCTCATTCAAGTTGGTCAACCAACTTATTCGTCATCTAAGTTGGTCAAACCCTTACCAACAATTTGATTATGGTCTTAGTACACCTTTAATCACAAGGTTATCTCATTGTCGCACCCATTAACCCACTTAGGTCATCAATGACTCATTTGACCCATTTCAAGGTTAACACACTCATTTGGGTCACTAACAAAACCCAAATACACATATTCACTTTAAACACTAAGTGTGCTAGTGGTTAACTACCATTTAAGACCCATAAACACCAATTAACACTTTGAAACCCTAGGTTAGTCATTCTTAAGTCTTCATGACTCAATCTTACCCAAGAACACCCAAAATCACCAAATATGGGTTTTATGTTCTTCATTTACCCAAACCCTAACCTATACATAAATCAAAGTAAGGAAATCAAAGTTAGAACATACCACTACACCCAAAACGTAGCTAGTGAGGAGATGAACAACTTTATAACTCGAGGTAAGACCCAAAACTAGCTCCTTCTTCCTTTACTTGAGCTTTCTCACACTAAGAATCTCTTTCTCTAAAATTTAAGTGGAAAGGATGAGGTTCTTGGAAATGGAGTAAATGATACCCCAAGATCTGATCTACAGGTCTTAAACTCGTTCATAAGTGAAATTACTAAAGAGCCCTTCAAAATATCTAACTAAAAGAAGCAGAACCCGGCTACAGTGGAAGTGTGCCACGCGCACCTTTAAGTGTGCGCTGAGCGCACATTGCTCTGATCAGTCTCTGACCTCAGTTTATTTACACAATGTCCCCCACACTTCATGTACTCTATATACATCTCTGTTTAATAAATATTAGGGCCTTACAACTCTCCCCCACTTGAATCAGAGTGCGTCCTCGAGATCCAAGCCGCATGACAAGAGGGAAGTTAAACCAACACGAACTCTTCGGGCTCCCAAGTAAACTCGGAACCTTTACTATGACGCCATTGAACCTTAAACGTTCTCACCCCTTTATTTCTTAACCTTTTGACCTTCTCATCGAGTATAGAAATCGGCTCCTCAATATACTCTAACTTATTGTTTAGCTCAATCTCGTCTAAAGGCACCCATGATGAATCATCCGCAAGACACTTACGGAGATGGGAAACATGAAATGTATTATGGATCCTCGCAAGCTCTTCAGGTAATTCCAAACGATACGCAACTTCACCAACACGAGCTAAAATTTTAAATGGTCCAATAAACCGAGGAGCTAATTTTCCCCGTTTTCAAAACCGAATAACACCTTTCCATGGGGAAATTTAAGCATCATCATGTCACCTTCTTGGAACTCAATCGGTCATCTACGCTTATTGGCATAAGATTTTTGTCTATCTTGGGCCTTTTTCAAGTGAGCCCAAATCATATCAATCTTGCTATTCGTCTCTAACACAGAATCGGTACTCCCGATTTCCCTTTGACTTACTTCATCCCAACAAATTGGAGTTCGACACCTTCGTACATAAAGCATCTCATAAGGTGGCATCCCGATACTAGTATGATAACTATTATTGTACGAGAATTCCACCAAAGGTAAGTGCTCATCCCAACTACCACCGAAATCAATAATGCACGCCCGTAGCATATCCTCTAATATTTTATTAGTACGTTCGGTTTGACCGTACGTTTGAGGATGGTACGCCGTGCTCAATTTCAATTGTGTACCCATATCTTCATGAAACTTTTCCCAAAACCGAGATGTGAAACGAGTATCTCGATCCGAAATAATAGATATAGGAACCCCATGCCTTGATTTCACTTCCTTGATAAACAACTTAGCTAAGGTTTCCCACGATATCGCTTCCCGAATGGGAAGAAACAAAGCACTTTTTGTCAATCGGTCAACTATCTCCCAAATCGAATCAAATTGGGTTCTCGCCGTCTTAGGTAACTTTGTGATGAAATCCATGGTAATGTGCTCCCATTTCCATTACGGGATTTCTAATGGTTGTAACATACCATAGGGCTTTTGATGTTCGGCTTTAACTTACAAACACGTGACACATTGTTCAACATACTTAACAACATCACGTTTCATGCCCGGCCACCAATACTCCTTCTTCAAATCAAGATACATTTTCGTAGCACCCGGATGAATAGAATACTTTGACTTATGTGCTTCATCAAGTAGCACCCGCTGGTAATCACCCATCTTAGGCACCCACACTCTTCCTTGAAAAGACAACAAACCATGCGGGCCTAAAGTAATGAACTCCGTTTGCCCCACGATTCGTTCCTCATGCTTGTTGTGAACGTAAGCTTCTATTTGAATCTCACTAAGCTTTACAAGAAAATTGTTAGTAATAATCATACGTAACAATCCTAATCGTAACGCCGGATGTTGACTCTTTCGACTCAACGCATCCGAAACCACATTCGCCTTGCCCGGATGATAAAGTATTTCACAATCATAATCTTTTACTACATCCATCCATCTACGTCGGTGATAATTCAAATCTCGTTGATCGAAAAGGTGTTTCAAACTCTTGTGATCCGAATAAATCGTACACTTGACACCATACAAGTAATGGCGCCAAATTTTCAACGCATACACAACTGCCGCCAACTCAAGATCATGAGTCAAATATCTCGTTTTGTGTTCCTTTAATTGTGGAGAGGCATAAGTGATGACTTTACCCCTTTGCATTAGAACACACCCGAGCCCATTTAAGGAGGCATCACAATAAACTGTCATGTTTTCCACCCCTTTCGGCAATACTAACACCGGAGCTCGACACAACTTCTCTTTTAACAATTGAAAAGCAATTTCTTGCTCGTTCTCCCAATTAAATCTCGTGTTATTTCTCGTCAACTTCGTCAATGGAGAAGCAATCTTAGAAAAGTCTTGGATAAACCAACGATAATAACCGGCCAATCCGAGAAAACTTCGGATTTCCGTAGGCGTAGTCGGTCGTCCCCAACTCTTCACCGTCTCTATCTTCCCCGGATCTACTTGAATACCCTCCTTGTTCACAATGTGGCCAAGGAATTGAACTTCCCTTAGCCAAAATTCACATTTGGAGAATTTAGCATACAACTTCTCCTTCCGCAATGTCTTTAACACACCACGCAAATGATGTTCGTGTTCCTTCATACTCTTCAAATAAACAAGTATGTCGTCAATGAACACAATTACTGACTTGTCCAACATAGGTTGGCACACTCGGTTCATAAGATCCATGAACGCCGCCGGTGCATTTGTAAGACCAAAAGGCATAACTACGAATTCAACATGCCCGTAACGCGTTCGAAAAGCCGTTTTCTCGATATCTTCCTTACGGACCCGCATTTGGTGATAGCCGGACCGTATGTCGATTTTAGAGAAATACGTTGCACCTTGGAGTTGTTCAAACAAATCGTCAATCCTAGGCAAAGGATAACGATTCTTGATCGTCACTTTGTTCAACTCCCGATAATCGATGCACATCCGCATACTACCATCCTTCTTCTTCACGAATAAAACCGGAGCGCCCCATGGCGAAGCACTCGGTCGAATAAAACCCTTTTCAAGCAACTCTTGGGTTTGATTTAACAACTCTTGCATTTCCATCAGCGCTAAACGATAAGGAGTTTTAGCAATGGGGGTAGCCCCCGGAACTAACTCAATGCGAAATTCAACTTGTCTTTCCGCCGAAACACCCGGTAACTCATCCGGAAAAACTTCTTCAAATTCATTTACCACCGGAATTTCACGAATGGGTGGTGGCTCATCACGAGTATCAACAACCTGGGCAAGAAAAGCCATGCCACCACTAACAAGCAAACGACGTGTCCGTGCAAAAGTGCATATCGGCACAAGTCTTCTTCGCTTATCGCCATGAATAATTAACTCTCCCCCACTTGGGGTCTTCATACAAATAGATTTTTCATGGCATGCACTATCGGCTCTATTACAATCGAGCCAATCCATACCAACTACTATATCAAAATCATCCAAAGTCATCGGGATGAGATCAATGTTAAAGTTTTCGGCACCAAACACAACATTACAATTTTTACACACATCAACCACTAGCACCGTCTTGCCATCCGCTATTTCGACTTCTACCGGACGACTTAACTTAGCTAACGGTTTATTAAGCTTAGGCACAAATTTTGGACACAAACGACAAGTTAGCAACGCTATCAAAAAGTATCCTTGCCGGATTAGAATTAACCATGAAAGTACCTGAGACCACTTCATTAGATTGCTTGGCTTCATCATTGGTCATCAAATAATTGCGACCCCTAGCCGTACCCGCCGCCTTCTCTAGCTGCTTAACATTATCATTGCACAAATCGGGACACTCCGGCCTTCGGTGCCCTTCCTTACCACAATTATAACAAGTGAGTTTGGTTGTAGAAGATGGGTTGGTGCAATCACGGGCCACATGCCCCTTTCGTCCACAATTGTGACATGAATAACGGAATTCTCCGGGAACACTCTTCTTCACACTACCGACACTCTCGATTGCACCTTTACCCTTCTTGTTCGAATGACTAGTAGCTTCGAACTTCCTCTTACTAAAAGTAAAGCCACTCTTTCTCAACACGAGCGCCTCAAAACCTTTGGCCATATTGAACAACTCATCGAAACTTTTCACCACGTTCACACTAATCTTCTCTTGATAACTATCATTCAAGATTCGATAGAAATATTCCTTCAACATTTTATCATTCCGGACATACTCCGGGCAAAATTGGGTCTTGGACAAGAAAACGGATTTGAGAGTGTTCAAATCCATTGACCCTTGCCTCAAGTAGCGCAACTCGTCCTTAAGCCTAGTAAGGTCGGCCGAAGTTCGGTATTCGTTGAAAAATTCCACCTTGAATTCATCCCAAGTGAATTACATGCATTGTTCTTCACCATAAACTTGGATCTTTGCGTCCCACCACAAATTTGCATCGCCCCTCAACATACTACACCCGTACCTTGTCTTCTTATCGAGAGGGGATTCACAAGTACGGAAAGCCCCCTCCATATCGGAGATCCAATGGGCACTCTTAAGAGGGTCTCGTTCACCATCGAAGGTGGGAGGTTGAGAATCCTTGAAATTCTTATAAAAGAAGTCCCGTCTCCCCACATTATCTTCTTGTAGAACAAGCTTAACTTGTTCCTTAACCACATTGACTAGTTGCTCGTCGATCGTATCTAGAAACATCTTCTTAACGTCTTCGAGAAACCCCGCTTTTTTGACGTTTAAAGATGGCCTCAACTTTGGCCGTGAACTCAACGTTTTCACTCGTACTTCCGTCATTGGTGTCGTATCCATTTCTCATCTTCATTTTATAAAACGGAAATAGGTTAAACAATGAACGAAAAGACATGACACATATACATATTCACCTCACCGCCCCATCTTGCTCAACAATCGTTGTACATCGCTTGTTTGGCACGACTTGAACCCGTAACAATGGTAGCTAATCATTGTTACGCGAGCATGTCACGTTAACTTGCTAGTACAATGTCTATCTCGCTTGATGATTGCAAATACAACACAAAATAATTAGCGCATAGTTAGTTCACCTAAACCTAGGCATTAACCAATTCCCGGTCTGACCAGTCTCCTACAAGTCCCGCATAAAGCGCATACACAATAAAGTCTAAGTCTAGGCACCTATCTCAAGTCGCCTAAATCCCTTAGACCATGCTCTGATACCACTTGTAACAACCCAACCCAATATCCAAACGAGTACGCATAATAAATTTTTTTTATGTCAGAAGGGTGCGCCACGCGCACCACCTTAGGGTGCGCGGCGCGCAGACTGCCCTGGCAGCTTCTATCCGGCTTTGTCATTTTTCAAATAAAGATCTCCCACTTCCCGACGTATTTAGATGAAACGCTTTTCACAACATGTTCAAATATGTAAAACTAACACATTTCAATGATAAACAAGTTTTACGAACCCGGGCCCACATATGGCCGAAATACGAGTTTCGTACAAAATATATAAGTTTCAACCGATTTAGTTTAAATTCCAAACGACACTAGAGCATGATGTTTGGGGGTTAAACTACCCAACTCTCGGTCAAACTTCAAAAGCTAACACATCCAAAAGCGCCCCTTATCAAACAAGCGGGATCTCTAATCTAATCGAACTCCCTTACCCTTGTCAACGCCCGAGCCTATAAAAAGGTAAACAATGAGAGGGTAAGCAAAGCTTAGTGAATGCAATAATTATACATATACATATATAACCTACTTACTTGCAATCACTTACACAATACCGTATACAAGCTAGCAATTCGACAACTATGCAACCATGAATGCACAAACCAATAACCGCAATTCGTAATAAGCTAACGACACCGATAGCATATAGTTCACAATTAAATATGCTAATACAAAAATTCACACAACCATGGTTAACCAATTATACTAGGTAACGGTACTCGAAAAAGACCGTCGGAGTTCATAACATCCATTAGTATTACTTAAACACCGCGTAATCACTAATCCCCTGGGTGATGTCTTGAACACCGCAACTAACTCACCCCCATGACAATGTGGCGTCTTGAACACCGCGACGATTCTACATGTCAATCAAAACAATGAGTGGTGTCTTGAACACTGCGACAATTCCACTCCCATGACAATGTGGTGTCTTAAACACCGCGACAATACCACATGTCAATCAAACCAATGAGTGGTGTCTTGAACACCGTGACAATACCACTCGTTACTTAGAATGTGGTGCTTGAACACCGCAAAAATTCCACATTCATACTACACAAATAAATATATTATATATGCACACGCATAATTATTCCACTCACCTTACGCCTTCGGTGAATTGATAAATCAAGCTCGCAACTTCAAGGTAACGTACCTATTACATTATGCACATATATCAATCATTCAGTCAAGTTGGTCAACCAACTTATTCGTCATCTAAGTGCCGCTTGGCCCCTAGTGCAAACGTGACCCATCACAAGGTTATCTCATTCAAGTTGGTCAACCAACTTATTCGTCATCTAAGTTGGTCAAACCCTTACCAACAATTTGATTATGGTCTTAATACACCTTTAATCACAAGGTTATCTCATTTTCGCACCCATTAACCCACTTAGGTCATCAAGGACTCATTTGACCCATTTCAAGGTTAACACACTCATTTGGGTCACTAACAAAACCCAAATACACATATTCACTTTAAACACTAAGTGTGCTAGTGGTTAACTACCATTTAAGACTCATAAACACAAATTAATACTTTGAAACCCTAGGTTAGTCATTCTTGAGTCCTCATGACTCAATCTTACCCAAGAACACCCAAAATTACCAAATATGGGTTTTATGTTCTTCATTTACCCAAACCCTAACCCATACATAAATCAAAGTAAGGAAATCAAAGTTAGAACATACTACTACACCTAAAAAGTAGCTAGTGAGGAGATGAACAACTTTATAACTCGAGCTAAGACCCGAAACTAGCTCCTTCTTCCTTTACTTGAGCTTTCTCACACTAAGAATCTCTTTCTCTAAAATTTAAGTGGAAAGGATGAGGTTGTTGGAAATGGAGTAAATGATACCCCAAGATCTGATCTACATGTCTTAAACTCGTTCATAAGTGAAATTACCACAGAGCCCTTCAAAATATCTAACTAAAAGAAGCAGAACCCGGCTACAGTGGAAGTGCGCCACGCGCACCTTTAAGTGTGCGCTGAGCTCACATTGCTCTGATCAGTCTCTGACCTCAGTTTATTTACATAATGTCCCCCACACTTCATGTACTCTATATACATCTCTGTTTAATAAATATTAGGGTCTTACACAAATGGATTGCAGTACTGTACACAGACGTTTCCATGAAATTGTTCCCACGTGATTAAGTTGACTTGTTCCCTCGGAATACTAGAAAGCAAGAAATCCCACCAAACCATCACGCTACCTTTCAACAATTGTTTGGAATAAGTGTAACATCCTCAATCAGGCCTAGCTGTAAGATTACTAAATTTCCCTTTAGTTGGTGTTGCGTTAATATATGCTTTTATTTTTAATTAATATTTATTATTAATTAATGATGTGGTTAGGACCATTTTGTGGCAAGGGTCACAGAACAGGTTTGTTTATTTAATTTGGACTTCGTTTGGGTTACCAAATGATGTACGAAAGATATCAGATAACTGATAAATACCCGTGTGTTGCACAATGTGGGAATTAAACCCAAATATGATGACTAGTGTTGCCCATTTCTTGTATTTTCTAGATTATTCTCAAATCACACCTCGTTCTTCCTTCCTCCCAACTACCAAACCCTAGATCTTTAATCCTTGTTTTAGAGCTCAAATCTTTTGCATATTTGTGTTCTTTGTGATTTACTGACTCTATCAAGGTAAGAATCAAAACATTTCATGCTTTAATGTTTGAGAAAATTGGGTTTTTGTGTAAAGTTTTACTAAGTGAGTAATTTGGGTCAAAGTGGTTAGATTTGATGTTGTTTGAGTCCAAATCTTGTGGGTTTATGTTTCTACGTGTTTAGTGTCTTCGATTTGGTCAGTTTTGAGGTCATAATCGAGCTCTAGAGCAAGAATTGATCGATTTTGGGTGAAACCCATAGCTTTATTCTTCAGCTTCTGCAGATAAACACAGTCGGCCGAGTGTCTCTTGACACTCAACCGACTGACTCGACCATCGATCGAGTGTGTATGACCCACGGCCGAGTGTGTCTATGAGAGACCATCGATCGAGTGACTAGACACTCAGTCGAGTGAGTGTAGACAGTCGATCGACTGCCTCCGACAGTCGATCGAGTGTCTTTGGCAGTGAAATATTTTACTAAGTGTTGATTTTTAGCCGTTATGCTGCCCGTTTGTATATTGATGATCAGGATGTAAATTTTGAAAATGCATAAGTGTAAAGTAGAAATTTTTAGCGACGCTCTTTGATACTAAAATTTCTCTATTATGTTGTTTGGTGTTAAAGGACAGAAACTAACTTGATTTGCGTTATGTTCAGGTGATAAGGATAAGGAAGCCGCTCAGGAGTAGATTTTCTGAGCTGGTTGCTGGTATTTGGTGAGTGGGACTAACTGGAGTATATAGTATAGAGTAGCATGTTATATTATGATTGCCATGCTTGTTAGGTATACTTACTATTGTGGTTAGTTAGTACGTTGTGATGACTGCATGGTAGTTGATGCTTGTCTGCTGGAGCCCAGTGCATCCCTATTATGTGGTAGCCTCGGTAGGAGAGATCAACCTGCGGGTTGTGTTTCTCATGTGGAAGCCTAGTCAATCGTGGGGTATATATATGTGAATGACACGTCCGTCGCGTGTGGATTATATATATACAATATGGTGGTGGAGGAACTGCTGGTAAGCCCAGTCCGATCAGCTGGTGGTTAATGGTTTGGTCAAGCCGTCAGAGTCTTTGTAGACAGCACTTGGGTGATGATTATGTGTTAGCCTTTGTGACATGATTAGTATAACAGTTCCTGTATACAATTGCATGTAGTTAGTTGTACTCACTTAGCTTCATGGTAATTCCCTCCATCCTCTCCCTGCAGGTTGTTAGCTTTTGTAAGTGATGTTTTTTGGGGAGAAGACGGGCATGGTGATGTTATGTTTGACAGGAGTCAACTCTGATGTGATCTTGCTTTGTTTAAATAGTGATCTTTTGTAAACATATTGTAAATACGTCTTCTTCGTATAAACATGCATTTTGTTGAAATGACACGTAACACTGGTTGTACTGAATGATCAATATTTAAAGTGTGTTCTGTAACTAATTAATAAATGCTTCCGCCACATATAAAAAAAATTTATCGGTGTCTCAATAAGTAACTCTTAACTCGGGCTCACACTGACAGGCTTTAAATGCCCGCTCACCTTCCCGCAAACCAGTTAAGGGTTACTGTCAGATCAGTACTTCCTGAATATTCAGGGGGTTTACAATCGCGAAATTTCTTGTAGGTGCTCTTCTTTTGAGGTTGGATAAATTGTTCGGGAAACATCGGCATTTGATACGGATTCATCATTTGGGTTTTGGTAAGGGAAAATGTTTTATGGTGGCATGAAATACTGAGGTGGCATTGGGTTTTGCACCAGGTATTGAAACTGGGGTTGGTTCACTTTAGGTAAGGTTTGAGATTTTGTGGTTGGGTATCCTGGTGGTGTATCATCGTTTCCCGTAGGTTGTGGCAATTCAAGCTCAGCCATTCTATATTGAGTTCTTTCAACTTACTTTCCAAATAATAGATATAGTATTGTTGGTCATCATCTGACTTATAACCCTCAGCAGGTGATCTAAACATTTCGGGGTTTGAAGGGCCAGTAGCGTTCGCATCTTTGTCAGCCATACATGAGCTACATAACAGTTCACACAAAATTTTACTGGATAATAGGTTAGCAAAGCATTACTAACACACACGCATCCCTACATTCAGTTAACCCCACCCCACAGACATGTTTGACACCACTTGAGGATTGGGACCAAGATACACGCATGTACTTGCTACCAATCCTATGATCTGATACCAACTTGTAACACCGACCTTTTTTTATTATTAATATTATTACACAACAGAAGACAATTATATTTCAACCACATAAATATACGTCATATCATTAACGGTTACAAACAGTGTTACTTAATACAAAACGTCTGTTACAAAAGTCCACATCAGAGTTATGTGTCAAACATATCATCAGAACCTGCACCCAGCAAAACATTAATACCTAAACCTGCAAGGGTGAAATGTGGGGGATTAGCACATGGCTAAGTGAATGTAATCTATCTAAAAGACTAAGCTTAAACACCAAACATGCAATCAGTACCACAAACATGCTAACAACCAACTAGCATATAAACAATACAATACAAGGATCGACGTCTTGTACAGGCCTATGACCCTAGCTAATCGGCTAGTGTCTACCGATAGTCCTTCATGTTGAATCAGGTTACAAACAATAAGACATGGACCCAACCTCCACAAGCTAGGTTGACCTCATACGTACTCTAACCTCCGCATGCCCGGTTATGATTCGTCAGTCTCCACAGGCCCGACTAGTGTCAAATACAGTTCACAGATAATATTACACAACAATAACAAGCATGCATTATCCAACTAGCATGTCAACCATTATATAAACATGGCAATAATATCGATTACCAGTAACAGTTCAGTTATCTAACTTTTGAGTTTCTTCCTTGTTCTTATCACCTACGAACAATATAAACTAAGTCAGTACATTGTTCTAACTAAAATTAGACACACGGGTAGCATAATGGCTAGAAAACTGACACTTAAACAACAATAAATAGAAACACACACTGCTGATGCACATCTGTACGGATACATGCATTTTTGTACGGATCCACTGCCCATCCGTACGGATCCACTGCCCATCCGTACGGATATGGATCTCATCCACACGGATCCTCTGGGTTTACATCCTTACGATTGCACTCCATCCGCACGAATACAATATCAATCTATGCGGATGCAAGCTGCACCCGTACGGATGCAATTCATCTACAGCAGGAGTAGTTTCACAACAGGGTTTCGAGCCAAAATCACCAAATCTCATTCTCGGACCTGTTTTTTTTATCTCAAAACTCACCACATCTTCTTTCACAAAATGTTTTGGGACTTGTACCCACAAGTATTACACTCAAAAAACATCAAATTTGAACAAATTTGATACTAGAACAGGCTTTTGCAAAACCTAACTCAAAACTTCAATTTTACACAGATTAAAACACGAATTGACACAAATCTTATCTTGTTTGAACTCTGGAAATCACTAGACACTAATTTCCAACTCAAACAAGAATCAAAAATGAGGTTTGAGATTTAGGGTTTCAAAGTTGTGAGAGTTTGGTACGATTTGAGTATGTGTGTAAAGAGTCTGGAAAAGAAATGAAAGAAGTAGTTCACTACACTAATATGGGGGTTAAAAACCCACACCCCACATCACACAGGTATATACCAGTTATCTGATATCTTGCGTACTTCGTTAGACGGACCTAACGGATTTCATATTAAATAAACAAAGCTTTTATGTGACGCTTGTCACAAATTGGTCTTAACCAAACAATCAGATTACCTTTAACATAAAATTAAAATAAATCCACATATATTCACAAACATAAACCTAAGGGCAAAAAGATCATCTTACGTCTAGCTCAGGTTTCTGTCTGTTATATAAAACTTCTTTCATACACGTTTGAAGAAACACGTTGTTAAGCTCATGAGTTAACATTTTATCAAGAGACGTTTGAACTGACGAAATTAATACATCAATGTTTCCCAAGACCACTTGTTCTTGAAGTGATTGAACTGCTCAAAAAATAAAACCAAGGTTCAACACATTTAGATCAGGACTACTGGTGGTTGAAAATGACGACGTATATCAAATCCATTTTGAGAGGATTAAATTCTTCATCATTAACATCAATATGTAGGGTGTTGCATTGTCTTGTTGATTAAAAATCAGACCCGCATGACCTTGTGGCCATTTATTTCTAATAGCAGTAGAACTTTGTCAATCAACCTTGATCTTTTTACCCCTTTAGTGGCAGATAAAATAGGCTTAGTTTCAAACGTTCCCTTCGAACGATTATTATTCGAACGTTTTGCAGGTTCTAACATTGTAAAAGGAAATTTCCCATTCTGTCTCGAAAATACTTCATTACCCGATGAATTGAATCTAAGGCGTGTTACTATTTGAAACATAACTTTCGTGATACTTCTTCGATTGACACATCCTTTAGGGTACATCTTCACCGGGAACAAGATAGTAACGTTTCATTGATTTGAACATGTAAAACAATTTTTCATCAGTAGGCCTAATGTCAATTATATAAGAGAATATTGGTTTTGTACTTGACAATGATGGTATGACCATCGATAAAAAAATCTAACCTTACCCTGTTATTTTCATTATTGAGATTTGGCTTAACGACATTTATGTGCGGCTTGAGATTACCATCTTTAATTCGCCTATAGATGTTTGCCTTTAAAATATTTAACGATTTTGCAAGAGGCCATATGTTCGTTATACGACGTAAATGAGCTTCACGAAATTGAGCCATATTAATTTGTATCTTTTTCAGTTTAATCATGTGCATCTTCTTTCAAGATACATTAACCGTTAAACCCTTGAGAGTTTGGACCTTTGCTTGACGCTAAACGCGACCTATAGTTTTCTTGGAAACGCAGAATAATGCAGCTAGATTGCTTAAGGATCCTTTTTCACTTTTCCATGCACACTTTGTTGTAATAATAATTCGTAAATAGCTTGATGTTGCACGTTGGTTAAGCTGGCCTTTTGACTTGAATTTGTGTTGTATTCAATTTATACTGGAATGACAATGTTTTTATTTTATTTTATTTTTTTTAGAACAACACAATCACGCACCCAAGGACAATTTTAGATCTACATGTATGAGGATGTATTGAATGGATATTCACATAAATTCTAGTACCTTATATTGAATGAGTTTGTAGTAGTCAATTGAATAAGTAGGAAATATGAATGGCAAAAAAACTCGTACCCAATATGGAAACCCAAAATCTGATATTTCTGGGCCAGGTTCGGGCCGAGTAAATGGGTCAAGGGCCGGGTATGGGGATAGTTTTAAATTTTTTCACGGCACCAAGTTTGGGGATGGTTTTTGACTTAAACCCGATTACCCGGCCCGTATACCTAAAAAAAGACCTGAACATATACCCATTCTGTAAACCAGCTAACCCGACTCGTAAACTCCGATTACTCTGCCCGTACACCTATTTATGCGGCCCATATACCCGAAAAGAGTCGAATACCCAAGGGGAAACCTGTTTACCCGATAGTTCGTAAGTAAATGGGGAGCTGGATACTTATGGAAAAACCCTTTTACCTGCTATTTAGTAACTAAATGGGGACCCGGTGGATCCGGGTTTTGGACGGTTTGTTTTAATCGGGGTCGGGTCTGAGATTACCTAAACACGGCTCGATGCCATCTCTAGTAGAATATAAGTTTTGATTGTGAACACATAATTTTTTTTAATTGTGAATAAGTTAAATGAATTCAGTGATTGTGAATTTATAAAATATTTGGCGCTATATTTTGCCTCTATATTTTCACAATATAATTTGAGATATTTCATGTATTTTATTTAAGTTACAATATATGAAGTTTTACTTTCACAAATTTGTAATGTGAAATTTCATATTGTCAGAATGTTCCATTACTTTAAAATACTCCGTATATTAATGTACTTGTTGCAGAGTAACAATGCGGCATATAGGTCATTTTTATCTCCACCAAACACTTTGTGCAAAATGGTGAAGGACATTTGTTAATGGACAGAGGGAGTATCATTCATGGTGTTGTAGATTATAACAATGTGATGCATAATTAGTTGTGTATGTCAAATATTTAATTGTGTACATATTAATACCTAAAGATACTAGGATTTTATACGGAGTAATTGTTGGATGTGTGAAGGTTATCAAAACAACAAGAAAAGTGCGTTTTAGTGTTAAGGCACGTCGTGGCTCATTAAGACGCGTCATGGCTGAACACTTGGATTGAGGTTTGAAGGTTGCAATGCTGTCAGTTTCGAAATCATGCTTTAAGCCACGGCGCGGCTTAAGCGTATCCGGGAGCCTGGCGAGGAAAAACGCGTTTTCTTGCTCTTTAAGTTGTTTCCTTGTTTAGATTTACCTATATAAACACCCTATTGTAACCCTAACATATGTGCACGAAAATAATAGTGAAAAATCTTTGGTTTGCGCCCGTGGACTAAACCTTTCTCCATGTTTTGGAGTTGGGATATAACCACGTTTAATCCCGTGTCGTTTATTTATCGTTATGCTTTAATTATTCGTTTGTCGTTCGTGGGTATGGTGATTAGTATAAATCACCTGTCTTGTTTGGGTCCTAAATCCTATGGTATCATGAGCTTAAGGTTTCGACTTTGGGAGCGATGGCGAATTTGAAATCAAGTTTCTTCGATATGGTTGATAATTCGGTTTTTCATCAAGGTTAGATCAAACGAAGGGCTAAGGGATTTGTTTGCAACATGAGTTAGTTGGTCGCAATGAACTCATGGATATGTCTATGTATCCAGTAGAGTTGATAACACAAGATTCGGGTGACGGTTCTTGAAAGTTATTTTGTAATCGGGACACTGATTGCATTATGATGGTGATTTATTTTTCACGAAGGGTTACAGAGTCAAGGTCAGGTCGATGGGTTCGCTGCGGAAAGATTTTTCGGGAGATCCGGGTGTCGGATCTGAGTTCTCGTTCTTCGTGATCCCATGTGAAAGAATGATTGAACTATCAAATTCGGAATTCCAGGAGTTGCTGTAGTAGAAAATTCATAGCGGGTTGGTTAATCGTTGGATCGACTTGATTTTTTGTGTGATGATAGTAGACTTACTGATCTACATGTGGTAAACATTTGAGGTGATCTGACCGTTGGATCTTGAGATATAATTTTTCGAATCTGGGCAGTTTTCAGGATGAAGTTTTTCGGGTTTGATGACGCGAGTGCGAGATGGTTTTTTACTCGAAAACTTTGAGTGATGCGAGCTATGTTTTTAGAGATGTGGCTTTGTTATGGAAGCTCAGGAGGGTGTTTTTCTCTCGGGTTATGAGATGACCCGTCCTAATCCATAAGGACAAATACAAAAACATATGGATACATTGCGAGGTATTTGACCTCTATATGATACATTTTACAAACATTGCATTCGTTTTTAAAAGGCAACTTTCATTACATCGAAAATGACAGGCATGCATACAATTTCATAATATCCAAACTATAAATTACCTAATCTGTCATTTACTTAATAATAATCTTTATTGAACTCAACGACTTGAATGCAACGTCTTTTGAAATATGCCATGAATGACTCTAAGTAATATCTTTAAAATGACCAAATGCACAGCGGAAGATTTCTTTAATACCTGAGAATAAACATGCTTTCAAGTGTCAACCAAAAGGTTGGTGAGTTCATTAGTTTATCATAAACAATCATTTTTATCATTTTAATAGACCACAAGTTTTCCAGATATTTAATTGTACACGTAACCCGAGTACAAAATAACACGCGTAACCCGAGAATTAAAAATCATTCATATGGTGAACGCTTGATAACCGAACTAACAGGATGCATATAGAATATCCCCATCATTCCGGGACTCTCATCGGATATGATAATCGAAGTACTAAAGCATTCATACTCCGAATGGGACTTGTCAAAGTCCATTGATCTATCTTAAGGATTCGCGTCAACTGGTGGCAATTATAATAAACACCAATTCTTAGGCTACCAAGCTAAAAAGGGGCATATTCGATTCGATAATCAAACCATAGAATGTAGTTTCGATTACTTGTGTCTATTTCGTAAAACATTTATAAAAGCAGCGCATGTATTCTCAGTCCCAAAAATATATATTGCAAAAGCATTTAAAAAGGGAGCAAATGAAACTCACTATACAATATTTTGTAGTAAAAATATTCATACGACGATACTGAACAATGCAGGGTTGGCCTCGGATTCACGAACCTATATCATTTGTATATTTATTAATATACATAATTGTAATCGAACACACATATATATAAATTTATTAGTTATATCTTTTTTATATTAGTAGTATATATATGTTTCGTATATTCATTTTGTATATAATAAAATATTAATTTTTGTTATGTTATATGTATTAAATATATCATTTTTATATTATTAATAATAGTTATAATGATACTAAAATAATATTAATAGTGGTAAAAATAATTATAATACTTAATATTATTAATAAGATAATAATATTAGTAATTCTATTAATAATAATAATAATGATATTAATGATAATAAATGTAAAAATATTAATTTTATTGTTAATGATAGTTATGATAGTGATTTTAGTAACTACATAATAATACTGATAACAATAATAATAATAGTTTTAGTGATATTGAAATAATAATTTTAGTAAAAATGATAATTTTAATAATATTAATTTTTAATAATAACAATACTAATAATTGTAATCATATTAATAATAATGATAATATTTATAATAATACATATGTTAATAATAATAATAATAACTCTAATATTTATATAATGATACTAATACTAATGTTTATGAAAATAATAATATATTTTTATTATATTCATAATAATAATAATAATAATAATAATAATAATAATAATAATAATAATAATAATATACATAATCGTAGTAATGATAATAATACTAAAATGATAAA
This sequence comes from Rutidosis leptorrhynchoides, assembly GCF_046630445.1. Taxonomy (NCBI): domain Eukaryota; kingdom Viridiplantae; phylum Streptophyta; class Magnoliopsida; order Asterales; family Asteraceae; genus Rutidosis; species Rutidosis leptorrhynchoides. The sequence goes on along the minus strand of NC_092338.1, from coordinate 295,978,135 downwards.
TTAATAATGATAACATTAATAATACTTATAATAATAATAATAATAATTGTTTTAATACTTATAACTATGATAATAATAATAATTATTATAATTCTTATAATAACAATAATAATAACAACAACAATAATAATAATCATGGTAACAATAATAATAATAATAATCATAATAATAATTAATAATAATAATAATAATAATAATAATATTATTATTATTATTATTATTATTATTATTATTATTATTATTATTATTATTATTATTATTATTATTATTATTATTATTATTATTATTATTATTATTATTATTATTATTATTATTATTAGAAAACTACCTCAATTGAAATGGGTTCCTAAAATATAACAGCCCCTGGACTCGAACCCGTGACCACACGCTAACCCGAACCAACAACCAACCACTTGACCACTTCTGTTTTTTTGATTTATTATATCTTTATATTTTTATAACCCGTATTTATTTTCTGTAAAATTTCTTATTCATCTTCAAGAAATCAAACGATCGTAATTCAAATGACAACCATAATAGTTACATTGTAAAATGAAATTTAAACAGAAACATTCCTCAGAGAAAGATTGATTAATTTAAAACAGAAAAATCAGACTCGAGCTGTAAAAAAAATAAAAATAAAAAATAAATCACGATGAACAAGTCATCATGTGATCTTGAATTTAAAAGGGTTTTAGCTTTCGATTTCTACATGACTTAGGTTCTAAATGACTCCTAGAAACTTTCCAAATCATCAATTTAACCCGAATAACAATAGAGAACTCGAATTTAATCAAAGAACATCGTTTGACTTTTTGAGTTTAAAACTTTGACTTCGAAATTCAAACTCGATAGATGAAATTGGACCTTGAAACTTTGTAGTTAGATTAAATGAAAGTTTTCTAACTTCACTGCATTAATAGATTTTAAAATTTATTGAAAATTCGAAAACTTTAATAAATGTACATGAAACAGAGGACTAGCAGTGTTCTTCGACTTTTCTGTATTAAATTCGATTTAGTAAAAAGCTTTGAAGGTTGTTTGTGATTAATAAAAGTAGTAGTAGATTGAATGATGTATAAATCAACTGAATTGATCAATTAAATAGAGGATATGGTTCTCGATTTCTCAATCAGACAAAATAGAACAGAAATTAATTAAAATAAAATAAAAACGAATCCAGTTGTTATCTGATTTGTACTAACGATTAGGATGTTTAACAATTTAGAGGATTCAAACAAAAAATCAGATATAGTAATTGATTGAGATGTGAAACAGAATTTGATCCTTTTATGCATATATACGTATAATTATATTATTAATTATTAATACAATAATAATACTAATTTATGTATATATATCAGTATATATATACGTTTGGGGTCAGTTTTTATGTATATATGTATATACATATATATACTTATTAGTATTTATATATGGTATGCATATCATAATTGTATATTTATTATATTTATATTTATAGATTATAATTAATCTTATTAATAATTATAAATATAATATTAATACTCTTAATATTATAAATAATAGTAATACAAATATAATAGTAATAATAAAAATGTTATTACTAATGATAATGATGATAATTTCTATAATATGTATAACAATAATATTATTAATAACAATTATACTAATTTTAACAATAATATATATATATATATATATATATATATATATATATATATATATATATATATATATATATATATATATATGTCAATTTTTCATATCTATATATCATCTATTGATAATAATAATAATAATAATATATCTAATACTGATTTTAATAATGATAATAAGATTAATATCATTAATGGTACGAACAATATTATAATAATTTTTTTTAATTTTATTGATAATAATAATATTAACAATAATAATATAACAACTTATTCTTATCAATTTTCGTATGTATATATATATATATATATATATATATATATATATACTTGATATAATAATATTAATGATACAAATATTAATATTAATATTAAAAATAATATTAATGAAAATAATGATAATAATATTTATATAGCATTTATAATTGTAACTTGTAATTACATATAATATATTACCATTTATTATACCATATCTATATACACATATTCGTGAATCGTCGAGCACAGTCAAAGGGTACTTGGTTGCATATATGAAACAGTTTAAAATTTTTGAGACTCAACATTACAGACTTAGCTTATCGTGTCGAAATCATATAAAGATCAAGTTTAAATTTGGTCGGAAATTTCCAGGTCATCACAGTACCTACCTCTTAAAAAATTTCGTCCCAAAATTTGATTGGGATGGTCATGGCTGACAATAAGTATGTTTTCATGACTCATATGTAGTGACCCGAACTTTTCCATGTTTATATATATTAATTGAGATTGATATTTACATGATTAAATGTTTCCAACATGTTAAGCAATCAAACTTGTTAAGACTTGATTAATTGAAATATGTTTCATATAGACAATTGACCACCCAAGTTGACCGGTGATTAACGAACGTTAAAACTTGTAAAAACTATATGATGACATATATATGGATATATATATAGTTAACATGATACTATGATAAGTAAACATATCATTAAGTATATTAACAATGAACTACATATGTAAAAACAAGACTACTAACTTAATGATTTTTAAACGAGACATATATGTAACGATTATCGTAGTAAAGACATTTAATGTATATATATCATATTAAGAGATATTCATACATGATAATATCATGATAATATAATAATTTAAAATCTCATTTGATATTATAAACATTGGGTTAACAACATTTAACAAGATCGTTAACCTAAAGGTTTCAAAACAACACTTACATGTAACGACTAACGATGACTTAACGACTCAGTTAAAATGTATATACATGTAGTGTTTTAATATGTATTTATACACTTTTGAAAGACTTCAATACACTTATCAAAATACTTCTACTTAACAAAAATGCTTAAAATTACATCCTCGTTCAGTTTCATCAACAATTCTACTCGTATACACCCGTATTCGTACTCGTACAATACACAGCTTTTAGATGTATGTACTATTGGTATATACATTCCAATGATCAGCTCTTAGCAGCCCATGTGAGTCACCTAACACATGTGGGAACCATCATTTGGCAACTAGCATGAAATATCTCATAAAATTACAAAAATATGAGTAATCATTCATGACTTATTTACATGAAAACAAAATTACATATCCTTTATATCTAATCCATACACCAACGACCAAAAACACCTACAAACACTTTCATTCTTCAATTTTCTTCATCTAATTGATCTCTCTCAAGTTCTATCTTCAAGTTCTAAGTGTTCTTCATATATTCTACAAGTTCTAGTAACATAAAATCAAGAATACTTTCAAGTTTGCTAGCTCACTTCCAATCTTGTAAGGTGATCATCCAACCTCAAGAAATCTTTGTTTCTTATAGTAGTTTATCATTCTAATACAAGGTAATAATCATATTCAAACTTTGGTTCAATTTCTATAACTATAACAATCTTATTTCAAGTGATGATCTTACTTGAACTTGTTTTCGTGTCATGATTCTGCTTCAAGAACTTCGAGCCATCCAAGGATCCGTTGAAGCTAGATCCATTTTTCTCTTTTCCAGTAGGTTTATCCAAGGAACTTAAGGTAGTAATGATGTTCATAACATCATTCGATTCATACATATAAAGCTATCTTATTCGAAGGTTTAAACTTGTAATCACTAGAACATAGTTTAGTTAATTCTAAACTTGTTCGCAAACAAAAGTTAATCCTTCTAACTTGACTTTTAAAATCAACTATCCACATGTTATATATCTATATGATATGCTAACTTAATGATTTAAAACCTGGAGACACGAAAAACACCGTAAAACCGGATTTACGCCGTCGTAGTAACACCGCGGACTGTTTTGGGTTAGTTAATTAAAAACTATGATAAACTTTGATTTAAAATTTGTTATTATGAGAAAATGATTTTTATTATGAACATGAAACTATATCCAAAAATTATGGTTAAACTCAAAGTGGAAGTATGTTTTCTAAAAATGGTCATCTAGACGTCGTTCTTTCGACTGAAATGACTACCTTTACAAAAATGACTTGTAACTTATTTTTCCGACTATAAACCTATACTTTTTCTATTTAGATTCATAAAATAGAGTTCAATATGAAACCATAGCAATTTGATTCACTCAAAACAGATTTAAAATGAAGAAGTTATGGGTAAAACAAGATTGGATAATTTTTCTCATTTTAGCTACGTGAAAATTGGTAACAAATCTATTCCAACCATAACTTAATCAACTTGTATTGTATATTATGTAATATTGAGATACCATAGACACGTATGCAATGTTTCGACCTATCATGTCGACACATCTATATATATTTCGGAACAACCATAGACACTCTATATGTGAATGTTGGAGTTAGCTATACAGGGTTGAGGTTGATTCCAAAATATATATAGTTTGAGTTGTGATCAATACTGAGATACGTATACACTGGGTCGTGGATTGATTCAAGATAATATTTATCGATTTATTTCTGTACATCTAACTGTGGACAACTAGTTGTAGGTTACTAACGAGGACAGCTGACTTAATAAACTTAAAACATCAAAATATATTAAAAGTGTTGTAAATATATTTTGAACATACTTTGATATATATGTATATATTGTTATAGGTTCGTGAATCAACCAGTGGCCAAGTCTTACTTCCCGACGAAGTAAAAATCTGTGAAAGTGAGTTATAGTCCCACTTTTAAAATCTAATAGTTTTGGGATGAGAATACATGCAGGTTTTATAAATGATTTACAAAATAGACACAAGTACGTGAAACTACATTCTATGGTTGAATTATCGAAATCGAATATGCCCCTTTTTATTAAGTCTGGTAATCTAACAATTAGGGAACAGACACCCTAATTGACGCGAATCCTAATGATAGATCTATTGTGCCTAACAAACCCCAACCAAAGTACCGGATGCTTTAGTACTTCGAAATTTATATCATATCCGAAGGGTGTCCAGGAATGATGGGGATATTCTTATATATGTATCTTGTTAATGTCAGTTACAGGTGTTCACCATATGAATGATTTTTATCTCTATGTATGGGATGTGTATTGAAATATGAAATCTTGTGGTCTATTATTATGATTTGATATATATAGGTTAAACCTATAACTCACCAATATTTTTGTTGACGTTTTAAGCATGTTTATTCTCAGGTGATTATTAAGAGCTTCCGCTGTCGCATACTTAAATAAGGACAAGATTTGGAGTCCACGCTTGTATGATATTGTGTAAAACCTGCATTCAAGAAACTTATTTTGTTGTAACATATTTGTATTGTAAACCATTATGTAATGGTCGTGTGTAAACAGGATATTTTAGATTATCATTATTTGATAATCTACGTAAAGCTTTTTAAACCTTTATTGATGAAATAAAGGTTATGGTTTGTTTTAAAATGAATGCAGTCTTTGAAAAACGTCTCATATAGAGGTCAAAATCTCGCAATGAAATCAATTAATATGGAACGTTTTTAATCAATAAGAACGGGACATTTCAGTTGGTATCTGAGCGTTGGTCTTAGAGAACCAGAATTTTGCATTAGTATGTCTTATCGAGTTTGTTAGGATGCATTAGTGAGTCTGGACTTTGACCGTGTTTACTTGAAAAATGATTGCTTAACAAATTTTGTTGGAAACTATATATTTTTAACATGTGAATATTATGTGATATATTAATCTCTTAACGCGTTTGATATTATGTGATAGATGTCTACCTCTAGAACAAGTCCCATTGACTCATCTAATAATAATGAAGAGTCAAATGTAAATTGGAATGATTCGTGGACTGATTCACAAGTTCCCGAAGAGGAACCGGAAGAAGAGTCGGAACCGGAAGAAGAATCGGAACCGGAAGAAGAATCGGAACCGGATGAAGAAATAGAACCGGTGGGGGAAATAATAAAACGGTTAAGTAAAAGAAAATCCTCAACTAACCGACCAAGGTTAATTATGGTCAATGGTGTTTCCGCCAAGGAAGCAAAATATTGGGAGAATTACCAATTCTCCGATGAATCGGATTCCGACGAGAATTCCGATGATGTTATAGAAATTACCCCAACTGAATTTAAAAAGGCAAAAGAAAATAATAAGGGAAAGGCCATAAAAATAGAGAAATCTAATTCCAACCCCGATGAACTTTATATGTGTCGTCAACCCCCGAAGTCCTTAAGTTGTAACAATGACCCGGGAACCTCTAAACCACCAGGTTTTTCTAAACCAATGTGGAAAACGACAACTCGTATTAGGGGAACATCATATATCCCTAGAAACTTGGCAAAACGAACCAAAACCGAAGAAGAAGAAACAAGCGAGTCGGAATAGGATAGTTGTATTCGTGTGGTGTAATATATGTAATATAGTGTGCTTATGCTTTATGATATATGTAAAAATTGCTTGTATTAATAAGTATTTTTTTTTATGAATCTAACTCTTGTCTATTTTACAGTATAAAAACACAAAATGGATAGACAACCCAATATTTTAAGAGACCTACCCGGAGACATGATTGATGAAATCTTGTCTAGAGTCGGTCAGAATTCTTCGGCACAACTATTTAAGGCGAGATCAGTTTGTAAGACATTCGAAGAACGTTCCAAGAATGCCTTGGTTTATAAAAGGCTTTCGTTCGAAAGATGGGGGATATCACATTGGGAAATCCATAAGTTACGATGTATTTACTTTGACGCATATATTGCGGGGAACCCAAATGCTATTTTACGCAATGGGTTAAGAAATTATTTTGACTCAATATATCCGAATATTGGACTTCGTGATTTAGAAAAAGCGGCTAACATGCAACATAAAGAAGCATGTTATGCTTACGGATTAGTAATGTTCGCTTCTCACCAAAGTGAGAACAAGAACATCGGGCTACAACTATTAAACAAAACGTTCCCACAAGTGACGGAGTCGGTAATTGGGGTAAGAAATGAGGTTTTTAGATTGTTACGGGACTGTTGGACATTACGTAACCCTCGTCCCTTTGACGACGTAACAACACGATGTCTTATCAACGGCCATAACGGTTATGTTCCACAAGACCAAGGATTGGAAGTAATCCTAGTAAAACCAGAATGCATGACTTGTTTCTGGACGTATGAATTACGTGTCTTTATTGCCTTTGCTGAACGACTTGTGTACTAGCTAGAATTATCTTCACAACCATCTTGTATCAAATTTATTGTGTGCTATATTTCATGCTATATGTAATATAAGCGGTATTGTAAGTTTGTAAAATATTGTGTAAAAGTTTGAACGCGAAATATTATTATAATCAGTTTTTCATATAGAATTGTAGTAGTTGAATTGTATATTAGCTACTAAGTATGAACTTAACAGGTAGGTATTACCCGAATTTAAACTTATAAAACACTAATATGAAGAAAAAGCTTTTATAAATGAGTTCATATTATGCTACGAAATACTATTAACTACTCTTAATATTCTGTATGATTAACTTGTTCCATTTGACTATTTTGAAGGAAATGGCACCGATTACTCGACACACCGTGAATATGAATGAAGAGGAATTCCGTACTTTTCTAGCTTCAAACATAGCCGCAGTACAGGCTGCGCTACATACCAACAATAACCTTGGATCTAGCAGTACAGGAAATCGTGTAGGATACACCTACAAAGAATTCACTGCCTGTAAACCTTTGGAATTTGATGGAACCGAAGGACCGATCGGATTGAAACGGTGGACCGAGAAGGTCGAATCGGTGTTTGCCATAAGTAAGTGTACTGAAGAGGACAAAGTGAAGTACGCAACGCATACCTTCACAGGTTCTGCGTTAACATGGTGGAATACCTATCTAGAGCAAGTGGGACAAGACGATGCGTACGCACTACCGTGGTCAGCATTCAAGCACTTGATGAACGAGAAATATCGTCCCAGAACCGAGGTCAATAAGCTCAAGACAGAACTTAGAGGGTTACGAACCCAAGGATTTGATATTACCACGTACGAAAGACGATTCACAGAATTGTGCCTATTGTGTCCGGGAGCATTCGAAGATGAGGAAGAGAAGATCGACGCGTTTGTGAAAGGATTACCGGAAAGAATCCAAGAAGATATAAGTTCACACGAGCCCGCCTCCATACAACAGGCATGTAGAATGGCTAACAAACTAGTGAACCAGATTGAAGAAAGAATTAAAGAACAGACTGCTGAAGAGGCCAATGTGAAGCAAGTCAAAAGAAAGTGGGAGGAAAACGGTGATAAGAATCACCAATACAACGACAACAGCAACTACAAAAATCATCCCAACAACAATAATAACCGCAACAACAACAACAATCAGAAGCAGCTATGCCAAAGGTGTGAAAAGTATCACTCGGGGTTCTGCACCAAATTTTGCAACAAGTGTAAAAGAAATGGTCATAGCGCGGCGAAGTGTGAGGTCTACGGACCAGGGGTTAATAGAACGAAAGGAACAAATGGTGTCAGAACGAGTAATGGCGGAGCAAGTAGTGTCGGAGCAAGTTATGCCAATGTAGTTTGTTATAAATGTGGAAAACCGGGCCACATTATTAGAAATTGCCCGAACCAGGAGAACACGAATGGACAAGGCCGCGGAAGAGTTTTCAATATTAATGCGGCAGAGGCACAAGAAGACCCGGAGCTTGTTACGGGTACGTTTTTTATTGACAATAAATCTGCTTACGTTTTATTTGATTCGGGTGCGGATAGAAGCTATATGAGTAGAGATTTTTGTGCTAAATTAAGTTGTCCATTGACGCCTTTGGATAGTAAATTTTTACTCGAATTAGCAAATGGTAAATTAATTTCAGCAGATAATATATGTCGGAATCGAGAAATTAAACTGGTTAGCGAAACACTTAAGATTGATTTGATACCAGTAGAGTTAGGGAGTTTTGATGTGATAATCGGTATGGACTGGTTGAAAGAAGTGAAAGCAGAGATCGTTTGTTACAAAAATGCAATTCGCATTATACGAGAAAAAAGGAAAACCCTTAATGGTGTACGGAGAAAAGGGCAACACGAAGCTACATCTTATTAGTAATTTGAAGGCACAAAAACTAATAAGAAAAGGTTGCTATGCTGTTCTAGCACACGTTGAGAAAGTACAAACTGAAGAAAAGAGCATCAATGATGTTCCCATTGCAAAAGAATTTCCCGATGTATTTCCGAAAGAATTACCGGGATTACTCCCACATCGATTCGTTGAATTTCAAATAGATCTTGTACCAGGAGCTGCACCAATAGCTCGTGCTCCTTACAGACTCGCACCCAGCGAGATGAAAGAACTGCAAAGCCAATTACAAGAACTTTTAGAGCGTGGTTTCATTCGACCAAGCACATCACCGTGGGGAGCTCCTGTTTTGTTTGTCAAGAAGAAAGATGGTACATTCAGGTTGTGTATCGACTACCGAGAGTTGAACAAACTTACCATCAAGAACCGCTACCCACTACCGAGAATCGACGACTTATTTGATCAACTACAAGGCTCGTCTGTTTATTCAAAGATTGACTTACATTCCGGGTATCATCAAATGCGGGTGAAAGAAGATGATATTCCAAAGACTGCTTTCAGAACACGTTACGGTCATTACGAGTTTATGGTCATGCTGTTTGGTTTAACTAATGCACCAGCTGTGTTCATGGACCTTATGAACTGAGTGTGTGGACCATACCTTGACAAGTTTGTCATTGTTTTCATTGATGACATACTTATTTACTCAAAGAATGACCAAGAACACGGTGAACATTTGAGAAAGGTGTTAGAAGTATTGAGGAAGGAAGAATTGTACGCTAAGTTTTCAAAGTGTGCATTTTGGTTGGAAGAAGTTCAATTCCTCGGTCACATAGTGAACAAAGAAGGTATTAAGGTGGATCCGGCAAAGATAGAAACTGTTGAAAAGTGGGAAACCCCGAAAACTCCGAAACACATACGCCAGTTTTTAGGACTAGCTGGTTACTACAGAAGGTTCATCCAAGACTTTTCCAGAATAGCAAAACCCTTGACTGCATTAACGCATAAAGGGAAGAAATTTGAATGGAATGATGAACAAGAGAAAGCGTTTCAGTTATTGAAGAAAAAGCTAACTACGGCACCTATATTGTCATTGCCTGAAGGGAATGATGATTTTGTGATTTATTGTGACGCATCAAAGCAAGGTCTCGGTTGTGTATTAATGCAACGAACGAAGGTGATTGCTTATGCGTCTAGACAATTGAAGATTCACGAACAAAATTATACGATGCATGATTTGGAATTAGGCGCGGTTGTTTTTGCATTAAAGACTTGGAGGCACTACTTATATGGGGTCAAAAGTATTATATATACCGACCACAAAAGTCTTCAACACATATTTAATCAGAAACAACTGAATATGAGGCAGCGTAGGTGGATTGAATTATTGAATGATTACGACTTTGAGATTCGTTACCACCCGGGGAAGGCAAATGTGGTAGCCGATGCCTTGAGCAGGAAGGACAGAGAACCCATTCGAGTAAAATCTATGAATATAGTGATTCATAATAACCTTACTACTCAAATAAAGGAGGCGCAACAAGGAGTTTTAAAAGAGGGAAATTTAAAGGATGAAATACCCAAAGGATCGGAGAAGCATCTTAATATTTGGGAAGACGGAACCCGGTATAGGGCTGAAAGGATTTGGGTACCAAACTTTGGAGATATGAGAGAAATGGTACTTAGAGAAGCTCATAAAACCAGATACTCAATACATCCTGGAACGGGGAAGATGTACAAGGATCTCAAGAAACATTTTTGGTGGCCGGGTATGAAAGCCGATGTTGCTAAATACGTAGGAGAATGTTTGACGTGTTCTAAGGTCAAAGCTGAGCATCAGAAACCATTAGGTCTACTTCAACAACCCGAAATCCCAGAATGGAAATGGGAAAACATTACCATGGATTTCATCACTAAATTGCCAAGGACTGCAAGTGGTTTTGATACTATTTGGGTAATAGTTGATCGTCTCACCAAATCAGCACACTTCTTGCCAATAAGAGAAGATGACAAGATGGAGAAGTTAGCACGACTGTATTTGAAGGAAGTCGTCTCCAGACATGGAATACCAATCTCTATTATCTCTGATAGGGATGGTAGATTTATTTCAAGATTCTGGCAGACATTACAGCAAGCATTAGGAACTCGTCTAGACATGAGTACTGCCTATCATCTACAAACTGATGGGCAGAGCGAAAGGACAATACAAACGCTTAAAGACATGCTACGAGCATGTGTTATTGATTTTGGAAACAGTTGGGATCGACATCTACCGTTAGCAGAATTTTTCTACAACAACAGCTACCATTCAAGCATTGAGATGGCGCCGTTTGAAGCACTTTATGGTAGAAAGTGCAGGTCTCCGATTTGTGGGAGTGAAGTGGGGGATAGACAGATTACGGGTCCGGAGATTATACAAGAAACTACCGAGAAGATCATCCAAATTCAACAACGGTTGAAAACCGCCCAAAGTCGACAAAAAAGCTACGCTGACATTAAAAGAAAAGATATAGAATTTGAAATTGGAGAGATGGTCATGCTTAAAGTTGCACCTTGGAAAGGCGTTGTTCGATTTGGTAAACGAGGGAAATTAAATCCAAGGTATATTGGACCATTCAAGATTATTGATCGTGTCGGACCAGTAGCTTACCGACTTGAGTTACCTCAACAACTCGCGGCTGTACATAACACTTTCCACGTCTCGAATTTTAAGAAATGTTTTGCTAAAGAAGATCTCACTATTCTGTTAGATGAAATCCAAATCAACGAAAAACTTCAATTCATCGAAGAACCCGTCGAAATAATGGATCGTGAGGTTAAAAGACTTAAGCAAAACAAGATACCAATTGTTAAGGTTCGATGGAATGCTCATAGAGGACCCGAGTTCACCTGGGAGCGTGAAGATCAGATGAAGAAGAAATACCCGCATCTATTTCCAGAAGATTCGTCAACACCTTCAACAGCTTAAAATTTCGGGACGAAATTTATTTAACGGGTAGGTACTGTAGTGACCCGAACTTTTCCATGTTTATATATATTAATTGAGATTGATATTTACATGATTAAATGTTTCCAACATGTTAAGCAATCAAACTTGTTAAGACTTGATTAATTGAAATATGTTTCATATAGACAATTGACCACCCAAGTTGACCGGTGATTCACGAACGTTAAAACTTGTAAAAACTATATGATGACATATATATGGATATATATATATAGTTAACATGATACTATGATAAGTAAACATATCATTAAGTATATTAACAATGAACTACATATGTAAAAACAAGACTACTAACTTAATGATTTTTAAACGAGACATATATGTAACGATTATCGTTGTAAAGACATTTAATGTATATATATCATATTAAGAGATATTCATACATGATAATATCATGATAATATAATAATTTAAAATCTCATTTGATATTATAAACATTGGGTTAACAACATTTAACAAGATCGTTAACCTAAAGGTTTCAAAACAACACTTACATGTAACGACTAACGATGACTTAACGACTCAGTTAAAATGTATATACATGTAGTGTTTTAATATGTATTTATACACTTTTGAAAGACTTCAATACACTTATCAAAATACTTCTACTTAACAAAAATGCTTACAATTACATCCTCGTTCAGTTTCATCAACAATTCTACTCGTATGCACCCGTATTCGTACTCGTACAATACACAGCTTTTAGATGTATGTACTATTGGTATATACACTCCAATAATCAACTCTTAGCAGCCCATGTGAGTCACCTAACACATGTGGGAACCATCATTTGGCAACTAGCATGAAATATCTCATAAAATTACAAAAATATGAGTAATCATTCATGACTTATTTACATGAAAACAAAATTACATATCCTTTATATCTAATCCATACACCAACGACCAAAAACACCTACAAACACTTTTATTCTTCAATTTTCTTCATCTAATTGATCTCTCTCAAGTTCTATCTTCAAGTTCTAAGTGTTCTTCATATATTCTACAAGTTCTAGTTACATAAAATCAAGAATACTTTCAAGTTTTCTAGCTCACTTCCAATCTTGTAAGGTGATCATCAAACCTCAAGAAATCTTTGTTTCTTATAGTAGGTTATCATTCTAATACAAGGTAATAATCATATTCAAACTTTGGTTCAATTTCTATAACTATAACAATCTTATTTCAAGTGATGATCTTACTTGAACTTGTTTTCGTGTCATGATTCTGCTTCAAGAACTTCGAGCCATCCAAGGATCCGTTGAAGCTAGATCTATTTTTCTATTTTCCAGTAGGTTTATCCAAGGAACTTAAGGTAGTAATGATGTTCATAACATCATTCGATTCATACATATAAAGCTATCTTATTCGAAGGTTTAAACTTGTAATCACTAGAACATAGTTTAGTTAATTCTAAACTTGTTCGCAAACAAAAGTTAATCCTTCTAACTTGACTTTTAAAATCAACTAAACACATGTTCTATATCTATATGATATGCTAACTTAATGATTTAAAACCTGGAGACACGAAAAACACCGTAAAACCGGATTTACGCCGTCGTAGTAACACCGCGGGCTGTTTTGGGTTAGTTAATTAAAAACTATGATAAACTTTGATTTAAAAGTTGTTATTCTGAGAAAATGATTTTTATTATGAACATGAAACTATATCCAAAAATTATGGTTAAACTCAAAGTGGAAGTATGTTTTCTAAAAATGGTCATCTAGACGTCGTTCTTTCGACTGAAATAACTAAATTTACAAAAACGACTTGTAACTTATTTTTCCGACTATAAACCTATACTTTTTCTGTTTAGATTCATAAAATAGAGTTCAATATGAAACCATAGCAATTTGATTCACTCAAAACGGATTTAAAATGAAGAAGTTATGGGTAAAACAAGATTGGATATTTTTTCTCATTTTAGCTACGTGAAAATTGGTAACAAATCTATTCCAACCATAACTTAATCAACTTGTATTGTATATTATGTAATCTTGAGATACCATAGACACGTATACAATGTTTCGACCTATCATGTCGACATATCTATATATATTTCGGAACAACCATAGACACTCTATATGTGAATGTTGGAGTTAGCTATACAGGGTTGAGGTTGATTCCAAAATATATATAGTTTGAGTTGTGATCAATACTGAGATACGTATACACTGGGTCGTGGATTGATTCAAGATAATATTTATCGATTTATTTCTGTACATCTAACTATGGACAACTAGTTGTAGGTTACTAACGAGGACAGCTGACTTAATAAACTTAAAACATCAAAATATATTAAAAGTGTTGTAAATATATTTTGAACATACTTTGATATATATGTATATATTGTTATAGGTTCGTGAATCAACCAGTGGCCAAGTCTTACTTCCCGACGAAGTAAAAATCGGTGAAAGTGAGTTATAGTCCCACTTTTAAAATCTAATATTTTTGGGATGAGAATACATGCAGGTTTTATAAATGATTTACAAAATAGACACAAGTACGTGAAACTACATTCTATGGTTGAATTATCGAAATCGAATATGCCCCTTTTTATTAAGTCTGGTAATCTAACAATTAGGGAACAGACACCCTAATTGACGCGAATCCTAAAGATATATCTATTGGGCCTAACAAACCCCATCCAAAGTACCGGATGCTTTAGTACTTCGAAATTTATATCATATCCGAAGGGTGTCCCGGAATGATGGGGATATTCTTATATATGCATCTTGTTAATGTCGGTTACCAGGTGCTCACCATATGAATGATTTTTATCTCTATGTATGGGATGTGTATTGAAATATGAAATCTTGTGGTCTATTATTATGATTTGATATATATAGGTTAAACCTATAACTCACCAACAGTTTTGTTGATGTTTTAAGCATGTTTATTCTCAGGTGATTATTAAGAGCTTCCGCTGTCGCATACTTAAATAAGGACGATATTTGGAGTCCATGCTTGTATGATATTGTGTAAAAACTGCATTCAAGAAACTTATTTTGTTGTAACATATTTGTATTGTAAACCATTATGTAATGGTCGTGTGTAAACAGGATATTTTAGATTATCATTATTTGATAATCTACGTAAAGCTTTTTAAACCTTTATTGATGAAATAAAGGTTATGGTTTGTTTTAAAATGAATGCAGTCTTTGAAAAACGTCTCATATAGAGGTCAAAACCTCGCAACGAAATCAATTAATATGGAACGTTTTTAATCAATAAGAACGGGACATTTCATCAAACGAGCTGAAAATTAGAGTTTTATCATCATCGAGTAATATAGACAAAATAATTTGATTTTTTGAAGAGTGCGAGTGAAGCTATCACAAAAAGTGAAATGAATAAATGCGGTTTGTCTTAACCGGTGACATAGTCACGGTTGATTTTCAGAAATCAAGGAATTTAGAGGAAATCTTCATAATAAGCTTTGGTTCTTCGGTAATTAAGGAAATTAGGATCCTCTTTGGTTAAATGCGATAATCTGTCTCGATTGCTCTGTCTGATATTTTACTATAAATCCACCCCCTTCGTTTACCTATTTCCACAACTCACATCTTCTATTCTTTCTTCCTCAATTCATACTTTAAAACATTCGTCACTATGCCCCATCCCGTTCCGATCCTTGCTATACTCCTAACTTTCATTTCTGTCATTCTTCTCTTTCATCTACCACCGGAGGATTTTATTTACTTTTACTATTACCTTGGGGTTATAATGTTTTTAATTCTCCAGTGTCTTTACATTGCAATACGTATTGATATACACGATTTGTAATTTATGTGATGCTGTCGGGCTTTATGTCTTTCCTTATTTTTCGAAGTCCCTGCTTCTGTCTTTCTATAATTATTAACATCTACAGTTAATGATCTTTTCTGTTTGCTATGATTTATACCCCCTTTTTATTTTGGAGCTTCATGCTTTTGTTTTCTTTTCGCAAGTAATGGTCTAGAATTCGTAGGTATGGAGTTTCGAATGAACATGACAAATGTTCTAAGAGAGAAATCGTAATAGCACGATCTTGATTGGTTAAATTACCAGAATTCAAGAGAAAAGATAGAACTACCAGGAAGATATGTTCTTGATATGTTTGGAGACTAGATAGAATGTATGAGTCGTGTAACATGGCACATGATGACGTTATAGCCTGTGAATCATCATGTTTCATTAGAAAACTCAGCATAACTTACTGTAATATAATCACGTTTATCAAGTGCAATTATATTATATTAACTCATGCTTCAGTTCCCAACACTACCTCAAAAACATTCATATTTTAAACTCGAAGGTTTAAGAATTTAGAAACTAAAATAGTTTCTTTTATGATGTAACACATATAGAACGAAGAGGTAAATGATTTTGGATAACAATAGTTATGAAGTTATCTTCAAAAATATCGAAGATATTTATAACGAAAGATATGATGATATCTTAGAATTTCTAACATCGATGGATGATGATGAAGATTTGTCCGTAAAGGTTTAGAGTCAGGAGCAAGGTATTTGTTAATGACTTCAGCAGACACTGAATCATTTGGATTCTTTGAAGGCAGGTTTTGTCTTTGTGATTTGTCCATAGTCTCCTTCATGGTTTGCTCAATCCATTTTCTAGTTCCAAACCTTATCTTTTTCTGAGCTTTGCCAACACACTATTCTTTATCACCAAACTTTTGGCTGTTAAGGTCGTTTACAGTGTTGCTTCATCAGCATTTTTTTCACAATTTCGAGAACTAGTTCGCAGTTTAGGGTGTTTTTCAGAAACTTCACATTCGAAGTATGTGAGTCTTAGAAATAGACATTATATGTATATATAAAACTGTTGGCGTAGAATTGCTGCAAAGTTCAAAATACCGATTGCTAATTCCCGGTGGTTGGTATGGCAATTATTGTTACAAGATGTAGGTGAGTACTTGATAGAGTTTCAATGAATGTAATGATTTTTCGGAAAGTCAAAGATCAATGAAGATGTTGATAAGTTTACTGCTAATCTGGTGGGATATAAACATTTCCCCGGTAACAATGATGGAGGACAAACTTATATTTCAAAGTTATAATAAAGCTTATTCGAATGAAAGATCGATGTTGATTTGCTGGAGTTGTGACAAAACTGTCTACTTTGAAAATGGATTGAAAGGTTATTTTTGATAATAAATGCCAAAGGGTCTGACACGGATACGTGCTGAACTATGACTTTGTTTTCGAGAGTTTTTCAGGTACATGACTGTGGGTAACATGTGGTTGGATCATCATCTCAATTGTTTCTTAATTGAGAGGTTTCAAGAATCATGAAAGGTTTGAACGCAGATTGTAATCGTCAAGATACAAATGAGGTTTAAGATGAAATCAAGTGGCAAATTTGAAGAAAATGTTTAGTTTCATATGTTATAATTAATATTTTAATTCATTTTAATTGTCCAATGTTAGTAGTCCACAGTTAGTAATTCAATAATTCATATATAGTTTAATATACAATATTCAAATTAATTAATACGTGTCGTGACCCATTGTATACATGTCTCAGACTCGATCACAACTCAAAGTATATATATTATTTTAGAATCAACCTCATCCCTGTATAGCTAACTCGAACATTACCGCATATAGAGTGTCTATGGTTATTCCAAATAATATATATAGATGCGTCGATATGATATGTCAAAACCTTGTATACATGTCCCGATATTTAAAATGCGTAAATAACAGTATTTAAATGACGATAAATAAAGTGCGTAAAATAAATAACAGAAATTAAATGACGATAAATAAAATTGCGAGAATTAAAATTGCGATAAATAAATTGCGATAAATAAATGTAATAAGGAATTAACAGTTAGCTAGGAACAGTTAGCTAGGATTTTGTTAGCGTGGATTCTTAACAAAATTTCTCATAGTTAATTTGTTTGTTTCTAACCAATTTTATTTTTGTCCAATGTTTTCTTCATTATGCCACTTGTTGGATCCTGATAAGTCAAAGTCCAAATATGAAATTGTATGAAAATGGTTATTATGCGGTGAATGGATACGTATATCTGTGGATGTAAGTAGGATAGTAAATGATTGTTGAATCCGATTCAAAGAATGTACAGTGTAAAAAATATTAATGTGAAATCTAAATATTCCTCAGGTATTACCTACCCGTTAAAATATTTTCACCATTAACAGTTTGTACCAAAGAATTTTTAATTACAATCTTTATGAAAACATATATACATATATATTTTCTTCAGATGAAATCATGGATTTAATGAGTCAATATGATATTAATTTCATTTGATTTATCGTTAGAACTAGAACACATAATCTCTAAAACATTAAAAATTATATAATTGTCATGTAGAACGAAGATAATTGATGTAGAACGATTCGTAGAATGATGATTATGCTCACGGTACAGATTGTGATGTTGAGGCGTGTGTTGTTGATGGTACGGGTGCTGTTGCTGGTGGTGCTGTTGATGTCGGTGATGTTGCTGAAGCTGGTAAGTTATGCACCATATTCTCCAAAGCTATTACTCGAGCACGAAGTTCGTTGACTTCTTGTATTACTCCGGGATGATTGTCGATTCGGACGAGCGGATGAATAAGATTCATAATTTGAGATAGTATATAGTCATAATGAGATACTCTGGAAATGAGAGAGAAAATGGTGTCTCAAACAGGTTCCCCGGTGAGTGCTTCAGGTTCATCGCCAATAGGGCAATATGGTGAGTGAAAAGGATCACCTTCTTCTTACCTCCAATGATTAAGTAGGCTACGAACCCATCTTCAATTCATCCAGAATAAATGATGGCTAATTGGTTGATCCATTCCGGTTACACTGCTTTCAAAGCTCGAGTGGAAATCTATATTGAAATAACTGTCGGAATCCGAGGAACTTGAACTAGTGACGAGTTCCATTTCGTACGAGCGAATAAAGGATTTTTCGATATGAAATGATTTCCGGCTATCGGATGGTATTCTAATTACATAGAATATCTATATATATAGCATAAAAATTTCGCAGATTAGGGAGAAAATTTCGAAAGCTGTCAGGCAAAGGTAACAGTAACAGATACACTAAGATATGAATTTTTGTCTATACACTATTCATGCAATCAATGCAGTAAGATGTGTCTAGACTAAGAATGGTAAGCAGGTAATTTTTGACACAAAATGATAAGCAAAACTTTTGACATGCAGACACGGTCGAAGTCCAGACCCACTAATGCATCTAAACAACTATCAGTTAGACACACTAATGCAAGACCTGGTTCGCTAAGACCACCGCTCTGATACCACATGAGACGACCCATCCTAATCCATAAGGACGAATACAAAAACATATGGATACATTGCGAGGTATTTGACCTCTATATGATACATTTTACAAACATTGCATTCATTTTTAAAAGGCAACTTTCATTACATCGAAAGATGACAGACATGCATACCATTTCATAATATCCAAACTATAAATGACCTAATCTGTCATTTACTTAATAATAATCTTTATTGAACTCAACGACTTGAATGCAACGTCTTTTGAAATATGCCATGAATGACTCCAAGTAATATCTTTAAAATGAGCAAATGCACAGCGGAAGGTTTCTTTAATACCTGAGAATAAACATGCTTTCAAGTATCAACCAAAAGGTTGGTGAGTTCATTAGTTTATCATAAACAATCATTTTCATCATTTTAACAGACCACAAGTTTTCCAGATATTTAATTGTACACGTAACCCGAGTACAAAATAACACCCGTAACCCGCGAATTAAAAATCATTCATATGGTGAATGCTTGATAACCGAACTAACAAGATGCATATAGGATATCCCCATCATTTTGAGACTCTCATCGGATATGATAATCGAAGTACTAAAGCATTCGTACCCCGAATAGAACTTGTCAAAGTCCATAGATCTATCTTTAGGATTCGCGTCAAATCATGGCAATTATAATAAACACCAATTCTTAGGCTACCAAGCTAAAAAGGGGCATATTCGATTCGATAATCCAACCATAGAATGTAGTTTCGATTACTTGTGTCTATTTCGTAAAACATTTATAAAAGCAGCGCATGTATTCTTAGTCCCAAAAATATATATTGCAAAAGCATTTAAAAAGGGAGCAAATGAAACTCACTATACAATATTTTGTAGTAAAAACATTCATACGACGATACTGAACAATGCAGGGTTGGCCTCGGATTCACGAACCTATATCATTTGTATATTTATTAATATACATAATTGTAATCGAACACACATATATATAAATTTATTAGTTATATCCTTTTTATATTAGTAGTATATATATGTTTCGTATATTCATTTTGTATATAATAAAATATTAATTTTTGTTATGTCATATGCATTAAATATATCATTTTTATATTATTAATAATAGTTATAATGATACTAAAATAATATTAATAGTGGTAAAAATAATTATAATACTTAATATTATTAATAAGATAATAATGTTAGTAATTCTATTGATAATAATAATAATGATATTAATGATAATAAATGTAAAAATATTAATTTTATTGTTAATGATAATTATGAGAGTGATTTTAGTAACTACATAATAATACTGATAACAATAATAATGATAGTTTTAGTGATATCAAAATAATAATTTTAGTAAAAATGATAATATTAATAATAGTAATTTTTAATAATAACAATACTAATAATTGTAATCATATTAATAATAATGATAATATTTATAATAATACATATGTTAATAATAATAATAATAATAACTCTAATATTTATATAATGATACTAATAATAATATTTATGAAAATAATAATAAATTTTTATTATATTCATAATAATAATAATAATAATAATAATAATAATAATAATAATATTAGAAAACTACCTCAATTGAAATGGGTTCCAAAAATATAACAGCCCTTGGACTCGAACCCGTGACCACACGCTAACCCGAACTAACAACCAACCACTCGACCACTTCTGTTTTTCTGATTTATTATAACTTTATATTTTTATATCCCGTATTTATTTTCTGTAAAATTTCTTCTTCATCTTCAAGAAATCAAACGATCGTAATTTAAATGACAACCATAACAGTTACATTGTAAAATGAAATTTAAACAGAAACATTCCTCAGAGAAAGATTGATTAATTTAAAACAGAAAAATCAGACTCGAGCTGTAAAAAAAATAAAAATTAAAAATAAATCACGATGAACAAGTCATCATGTGATCTTGAATTTAAAAGGGTTTTAGCTTTCGATTTCTACATGACTTAGGTTCTAAATGACTCCTAGAAACTTTCCAAATCATCAATTTAACCCGAATAACAATAGAGAACTCGAATTTAATCGAAGAACATCGTTTGACTTTTTGAGTTTAAAACTTTGACTTCGAAATTCAAACTCGATAGATGAAATTGGACCTTGAAACTTTGTAGTTAGATTAAATGAAAGTTTTCTAACTTCACTGCATTAATAGATTTTAAAATTTGTTGAAAATTCGAAAACTTTAATAAATGTACATGAAACAGAGGACTAGCAGTGTTCTTCGACTTTTCTGTATTAAATTCGATTTAGTAAAAAGCTGTGAAGGTTGTTTGTGATTAATAAAAGTAGTAGTAGATTGAATGATGTACAAATCAACTGAATTGATCAATTAAATAAAGGATATGGTTCTCGATTTCTCAATCTTTGACCCGGAAATTTCTGACCAAATTTAAACTTAATCTTTAACGTTTCCGACATGATAAGCAATGAATTTTGACAAGTTTTAAAACTTTTGAAAATGATTTTTTTATATAACGGTTGACCACCCTGTTTGTCCAACGATTCACGAACGTCATAACATGTATTATATACATATTTTATTAAATATAAGAGTTTTCGATATATACGGAATCATGCGAATAATATTTATATACGAAATGATTAAAAATTTACTATTAAACGATGATATTTCAAATTAAAAATTTTACGTATTAAGTCATTTTATTTTTATGATATAATTTATGTATTTTTTTTTAAGAAACGAAGTTAAATTAATAATGTACAATTTGTAAAGCACAACGTATAACGTGTAGCTTAAATAGTTGAATTTAAATTAATTCATTTACTATTCACATGAAAACGACATTATAGAAATTATTAATTATAAGATACATAGAATACCCCTGAAGTATTTAATAAATACGACTTTTTAAAATTTTAAATTCGATTTACGTAATATAAAAACATGTCGACGCGTAGGACAAAAGGGATTGTGAGCTGGCAATGGGGTTCATGCGATCGCATGAGATCCCCCACATATTCTCATGCGATTGCATGAGGTGTGTAGACAGGCCAACTCCTATAAAGTTCGAACGTTTTATATTTTTCTGATTCATTTTCATCTCTCTCTCTCTCTCGTACCTATATGTATATTTATATTTAAATTATTATTATTATTATTATTATTATTATTATTATTATTATTATTATTATTATTATTATTATTATTATTTATATTATTAAGATTAATATTATTATTAATCTTACTATTATTAGTAGTATTAATTATGTATTATACATAAAAAAACTACGACGAGGTCTTGAGTGGGATATTTTCAAAATGGTTTTCAAGCGGGATAGAGCTAAGGAAATTATGGGTTATTGCTAAGGAGGTTATGGGTAATGTTCGGGGGTATATTTGTGAATCAAACCTAGTGTTTATCATCTCGGTTACGTCTACGTACTTTCCTACAATATTGAACCTCAATAATGATACGTAAGCACTCATATTTTATCTTTTATATATTAATTGTGTATCCATGTCTAGTGCTCGAGTATATATATTTATGCATGCATGTATGCTAAATTTCCTCGTTAAATAGTTTATGATAAACCACGAATTAAATACATATATTACTGGTAAAAGGTATATGATATACATGTTTTTGGAAAGCTGGTGAAAAATCAATAACTTTTCATTTAGATATCGAATAGTTTCGATGAACGGATTAAAAGATATGATCAACTGAATTATGGGTGAAGTTAATTGAAATTGCTTTTGAATCTGCAATTAAGATTTAAACAACTTGTTTACGGGATTGATAAATTGGATTTTTGAATATTACCAACCGAATAAATGAATCCTTGTAAAAGGTACGTCTCGTTTTGTGAATTATTGTCAAAATTGACTTTTTGAAACGACTTTGGATAACTTTTGTATGTCGATCTCGAGCATTAGGATTGAGATACACTATGACCTGACCTAGCTTGATAGACATTTAATGACCAACATATGTTCTCTAGGTTGAGATCTACGGTTATTTGGTATTCCGAGTTTCGGTCACATTTCGGTGAATGACTTAATGTGCTGCTAAGGTGAGTTTCATTGTTCCCTTTTTAATTGCTTTTGCAATATATATTTTTGGGCTGAGAATACATGCACTTTATTTTAAACGCAATGGATACAAGTACATACTAAATTCTACACTGAGTTTGAACCAAAAATCCCTTAGCTTTGGTAACTAGTAACTGCCAGTTATAAGAACTGGTGGGCGCGAGTAGTAGTATATGGATCCATAGGGCTTGATATCCCCGTCCGAGCTAGAGCACTAGCCTTTTAACGGATGTATGCTATTTGAGAAGCGTACACGTTGGTTTGCGTGTATTATTAAGATGATTATACAAATGGTATTAATTATATATACGTTAAGTTTAGTTACCAGGGTGCTCAATTTCGTAGAATATTTTGATAAACGTTTCGGATGAAACAACTGAAATCTTGTGATCCACCTTTATATACAGATTATGCGAAACACTAAAACTATGAACTCACCAACCTTTGTGTTGACACTTGTTAGCATGTTTATTCTCAGGTTTCCTAGAAGTCTTCCGCTGTTTGCTTATATGTTAGACAAGCTATGTGCATGGAGTCATACATAGCACATTTTTCAAGGAAACGTTGCATTCACCAAATCATCACCATGTATCTTATTTTGACTGCATTGTCAATGGATGTATTATTGTAAAATACTATTTACGGTGATTGTCTATATGGGTGATTGTCTATATGTAGAAATCATCAGATGTCGAAAACCTTTGATTTAAATACTCATTTATGGTGTGCCTTTTCAAAAGAATGCAATGTTTACAAAACGTATCATATAGAGGTCAAATACCTCGCAATGAAATCGATGAATGACGTGTTCGTCCATATGGATTTGGAGCGATCGTCACAGTTGGTATTAGAGCGTTGGTCCTAGTGAACCAGGTCTTGCATAAGTGTGTCTAATTGACAGTTGTTAGTATGTATTAGTAAGTCTGGACTTCGACTGGGTCTGCATGTCAAAAGTTTTGCTTATCATTTCTTGTTAGAAATTACCTGTCTATCATCTTAAGTCTAAACGCGTCTTATTGCATTGATTGCATAGATAGAGTATAGACAAAATTCATATATTGGCATATCTATTACAGTAAACTTTGCTTGACATCTTCCGTAAAATCCTCCGTAACTTATGGGATTCTAGTATTATAAATACATATGTAAACTATGTATTGAGGAGTACCAAATTAGTCCTATGATCTATTTCATTCCAAAAATCTTTTCCTTGATTACACAAAATGGATCCTGTATATAGTTCAAATTCCTTAAACTCCGACAGCTATTCCGATATGGATATTCATCTGAACTCCGAAGATAGTGTAACCGGAATGGATCAACCAATCAGCCATCACCTATTCTGGATGAATTGGGGATGGGTTCGTAGCCTCCTCAATCATTGGAGACAAGAAGAAGGTGATCCCTTCCATCTACCACATTGACCTCTTGGCGAAGAACCTGAAGCACTTACCGGCGAACCTGTTCGAGACACCATTTTCTCTCTCATTTCCAGAGTATCTCGTCACGATAATATACTATCTCAAATTCTGGATCTTATTCATCCGCTCGTCCGAACCGCCAATCATCCCGGTGTAGTAGAAGAAGTCAACGAGCTTCGCGCTCGGGTAGTGGCTTTGGAGAATATGGTGCAAAGGTTACAAGCACCAGCAGCATCACCGGCATCAACAGTACCACCGACAACAACACCAACAGTACCATTACCACCACCAACAACAACCGCATCGCAAACCTCAACTTCACAAAAATTCCACGAGCACCAACATCCTTCACCGAGGAATATCAATAAGAATAAATAATGAAGTATCGATTACATTAGCGAAATACTCCGCAAAGATTATGTAATCTTTAATGTTTTAGAGATTAATCATTTCTAAGTCAAGCCAAAAATTAAATGAGCTTAATATGATATTAACTCATTAAATCTGTGTTACATCTGAAGAAAATATACATACATATATTTTCATAAAGACAGTAATAAAAATTCTTTTGTACAAAATATTACTTGTGAAATCTTTAACGGGTAGGTAATACTCGGGAAGTATATAAGTTCACAATTAATATGTTACACTGTACATTCTTTAATTTTGATTCAAAAATCATTAACTATACTCACTATCTTCACAATGATACACAATCATTTCATACAAATTCAATCACATATTCTGATATCGATGGATCAGAATCCAAGCTATAACTCTGAATCGGTGACATCATTCTTAGATCTCTACATCTTTCAAAGCTATACTTTGACTTCAAAACTATGCAAGATCATCTAGCATTGTTTTTATCGAAAATAACCTTGCAATTCCTTTTCAAAGTATCTAGTATTATCAACCATTCAACCAGTCAACGACGACCTTTCAGACTTGTAACTTTGGCATATACGTTTTTGTTACTGGGGAACCTTTCATGTTCCACCACATTAGCAGTAAATTTACCAACAACTTTATTGATCTTTGACCTTCCGAAAAATCCTTATACTCATTGGAACCGTATCATGTACTCATCCACATCTTGTAACGGCAATTGCCATACCAACTATCTGGAATTAGCAATCAGTATTTTGAAATCTTGCAGCACGTCTACGTCAACAGTTATATGTGTACATATAACGTCTACTTCCTGGACTTACATACTTCGAATGTGAAGTTTCCGAAAAACACCCCAAACTACGAAACTAGTTCTCCGAATTTTGGAAAAATGTTGATGAAGTAGCAAAAATTGTAAACGACCTAAACAGTCAAAAGTTTGATGATAAAGAATAGTATGGTGGTAAAGCTGAGAAAAAGAGAAGGTTTGGAACTGAAAAACGGATTGAGTAAAGTATGAAAGAGGCTGTGAATAAATCACAAAGACTGAACCTGCCTTCAAAGAATCCAAATGATTCAGTGACTGCTGAAACCATTAGTAAGAACCTTACTTCTTATTCTAAACCTTCACAGACAGATTTTCTGCATCATCCTTTGATATTAGAAATTCTAAGATATCATCGTATCTTTCATTATAAATATCCTCGATATTTCTGGAGATATCTTCATACCTATTCTTTTCGGAAATCATTCATCTCTTCGCACTTTCTGTGTTACATCATAAAAGAAACTATTTTAGTTTCTAAAATCTGAAAAATTCGAAAAAAAAATGGATGCTTTGAAGTAATGTTAGAAACTGAAGCATGAGTTAGTATAATATAATGACACTTGATCAACGTGATTATATTACAGTAAGTCATGCTGAGTTTCTAATGGAACGTGATAAAGGTTCACAGATCATACCCTCATCATGAACCATGTTACATAACTCTTTCATTTTATTTAACCTCTAAACATATCTAGAAAATATTTTCTTGATGATTCGGTCTTTTCCAGATATTCTGGTAATTTGACAAATCAAGATCGTGCCATTACAATTCCTTTCTTAGAACATTAACTATGTTCATTCCGAAATGTATGGCTACGAATTCTGAACCATTATTTGTTTGACTTAAAGTCGGGAAGAGAAAACGAAAGCATGAAGCTCCGAAATATAATGGAAAATATAAAGCCCGAAAATAAACCCGAAATTACAAACCGTATATATCAATGCGTATAGCAATATAAAGACACGGGAGAATGAAAAATAATATAACCCCAAGGTAATAGTAGAAGAAAATAACCTCCTCTGGTGGCAGATGAAAAAGAAGAATGAATGTTATGATAGCCAAGAAAATATCAAGAATCAGAACTGGATGAAGCATTTTCACAAATCTTTTGTAAGTATGAAATTAGGAAGAAGATTATAGGAGTGGAGAAAATAAATGAAACGGAAGAGATCAATTTATAGCAAAATATCAGACATAGCAATCGAGGCAGATTACACATTTAATCAAAGGAAATCCTAATTTCCTTAAATTCTGAAGAATCAAATCTTATTTAAATTATGAAGATTTTCTATTCCTTAAATTCCGAAAATCAATCAATAATACGTCAAGAGTTAAGACGAATCTCTATTCTTCATTTGACTCTTTTACGATAACTTCTCTCATACGCTTCGAGTAATTGGATTGTTTTATCCGCATTATTCAATGGTGATAAAATTCTATTTACCAACTCATATTCGTCATGAAAACATTTTTATTGTCAGCCATGACGACCTCACTCAAATTTCGGGACGAAATTTCTTTAACGGGTAGGTACTGTGATGACCCGGAAATTTCTGACCAAATTTTAACTTAATCTTTAACGTTTCCGACATGATAAGCAATGAATTTTGACAAGTTTTAAAACTTTTGAAAATGATTTTTTTTATATAACGGTTGACCACCCTGCTTGTCCAACGATTCACGAACGTCATAACATGTATTATATACATATTTTATTAAATATAAGAGTTTTCGATATATACGGAATCATGCGAATAATATTTATATACGAAATGATTAAAAATTTACTATTAAACGATGATATTTCAAATTAAAAATTTTACGTATTAAGTCATTTTATTTTTATGATATAATTTTTGTATTTTTTTAAGAAACGAAGGTAAATTAATAATGTACAATTTGTAAAGCACAACGTATAACGTGTAGCTTAAATAGTTGAATTTAAATTAATTCATTTACTATTCACATGAAAATTACATTATAGAAATTATTAATTATAAGTTACATAGAATACCCCTGAAGTATTTAATAAATACGACTTTTTAAAATTTTAAATTCGATTTACGTAATATAAAAACATGTCGACAGCGTAGGACAAAAGGGATTGTGAGCTGGCAATGGGGTTCATGCGATCGCATGAGATCCCCCACACATTCTCATGCGATCGCATGAGGTGTGTGGACAGGCCAACTCCTATAAAGTTCGAACGTTTTGTATTTTTCTGATTCATTTTCATCTCTCTCTCTCTCGTACCTATATGTATATTTATATTTAAATTATTATTATTATTATTATTATTATTATTATTATTATTATTATTATTATTATTTATATTATTAAGATTAATATTATTATTAATCTTACTATTATTAGTAGTATTAATTATGTATTATACATAAAAAAAACTACGACGAGGTCTTGAGTGGGTTATTTTCAAAATGGTTTTCAAGCGGGATAGAGCTAAGGAAATTATGGGTTATTGCCAAGGAGGTTATGGGTAATGTTCGGGGGTATATTTGTGAATCAAACCTAGTGTTTATCATCTCGGTTACGTCTACGTACTTTCCTACAATATTGAACCTCAATAATGATACGTAAGCACTCATATTTTATCTTTTATATATTAATTGTGTATCCATGTCTAGTGCTCGAGTATATATATTTATGCATGCATGTATGCAAAATTTCCTCATTAAACAGTTTATGATAAACCACGAATTAAATACATATCTCACTGGTAAAAGGTATATGATATACATGTTTTTGGAAAGCTGGCGAAAAATCAATAACTTTTCATTTAGATATCGAATAGTTTCGATGAACGGATTAAAAGATATGATCAACTGAATTATGGGTGACGTTAATTGAAATTGCTTTTGAATCTGCAATTAAGATTTAAACAACTTGTTTACGGGATTGATAAATTGGATTTTTGAATATTACCAACCGAGTTAATGAATCCTTGTAAATGGTACGTCTCGTTTTGTGAATTATTGTCAAAATTGACTTTTTGAAACGACTTTGGATAACTTTTGTATGTCAATCTCGAGCATTAGGATTGAGATACACTATGACCTGACCTAGCTTGATAGACATTTAATGACCAACATATGTTCTCTAGGTTGAGATCTACGGTTATTTGGTATTCCGAGTTTCGGTCACATTTCGGTGAATGACTTAATGTGCTGCTAAGGTGAGTTTCATTGTTCCCTTTTTAATTGCTTTTGCAATATATATTTTTGGGCTGAGAATACATGCACTTTATTTTAAACGCAATGGATACAAGTACATACTAAATTCTACACTGAGTTTGAACCGAAAATCCCTTAGCTTTGGTAACTAGTAACTGCCAGTTATAAGAACTGGTGGGCGCGAGTAGTAGTATATGGATCCATAGGGCTTGATATCCCCGTTCGAGCTAGAGCACTAGCCTTTTAACGGACGTATGCTATTTGAGAAGCGTACACGTTGGTTTGCGTGTATTATTAAGATGATTATACAAAGGGTATAAATTATATATACGTTAAGTTTAGTTACCAGGGTGCTCAATTTCGTAGAATATTTTGATAAACATTTCGGATGAAACAACTGAAATCTTGTGATCCACCTTTATATACAGATTATGCGAAACACTAAAACTATGAACTCACCAACCTTTGTGTTGACACTTGTTAGCATGTTTATTCTCAGGTTTCCTAGAAGTCTTCCGCTATTTGCTTATATGTTAGACAAGCTATGTGCATGGAGTCATACATGGCATATTTTTCAAGGAAACGTTGCATTCACCAAATCATCACCATGTATCTTATTTTGACTGCATTGTCAATGGAAGTATTATTGTAAACTACTATTTACGGTGATTGTCTATATGGGTGATTATCTATATGTAGAAATCATCAGATGTCGAAAACCTTTGATTTAAATACTCATTTATGGTGTGCCTTTTCAAAAGAATGCAATGTTTACAAAAATTATCATATAGAGG
The DNA here is from genome assembly GCF_046630445.1 of Rutidosis leptorrhynchoides. Classification (NCBI taxonomy): domain Eukaryota; kingdom Viridiplantae; phylum Streptophyta; class Magnoliopsida; order Asterales; family Asteraceae; genus Rutidosis; species Rutidosis leptorrhynchoides. The sequence continues at coordinate 295,948,020 of NC_092338.1, read as the reverse complement.
TCAAATACCTCGCAATGAAATCGATGAATGACGTGTTCGTCCATATGGATTTGGAGCGATCGTCACAAAAGGGTACTTGGTTGCATATATGAAACAGTTTAAAATTTTTGAGACTCAACATTACAGACTTAGCTTATCGTGTCGTAATCATATAAAGATCAAGTTTAAATTTGGTCAGAAATTTCCAGGTCGTCACAGGTTAGAGTGGTTGAGTAACGAACAAGATGCATCGCGTTGAAAGTCGATAGTAGAAGTATCAGGGAAGTTTGGTGCTTGCGGGGTTTGGAAATGGGATGACCAATGGTGTTGGTCAATATTCTAGGGTTTATGGAGTATGCGGGCTGATTTGAGCTTCTTGTCACTAAGGGTAATTGGTTGTCGAAGGGTGTTGGATAAAACGCGTTCGACGGCTGCTCGGATTTGGTTGATGTTCAACAAAAGGAGCGGTTTTCTTCGAGGGTGATCAATTAGAAGTCTTTAGGTGATGGAAGAGGGGTAGATAATCTTGTAAGTCCCGGAACTTGAGCTTTCTAGGATCGTTGAGGGTGTCTGGAACTTAGTGGGAGTTAGTCAACTAGTAGAGTTGTGGAGATGTTTATGCGACGTTGTCTCCAATGTTCTCAAGATTAGTGTGATGATTCCGGTTAACACTAGGGCTTTGAGTACTTGTTTTACTCTCCGATGGGAAAGAAATTTGTAACCGACTGGTGGTACGAACCAAGTTTCTTCTCGAGTAGTCGCGGTTTTATTTCTTACTTGTACAGTGAAATTCATAGCTATGAGGAGGTCAGTGAACCAGCGAGAAATGAAAAGTTGAAAAGTAAGTAGATTTCAAGGTTGCGACTGCGTTCTCATTGGAGCCTTAGGGTGTCTGTTGGATTTTCTGATTGCTGGGAAGGAAAATCATAGATAGTGAAAGTACCCGTTCATACCGATTATAAACGATTCACAATAGTTGATTACATCGCGAGGTACTTGACCTCTATATGATACATTTTACAAACATTGCATTCGTTTTTAAAAGACAGACTTTCTTTACATCGAAAGTTGACGGCATGCATACCATTTCATAATATATCCAACTATAATTGACTTAATAATAATCTTGATGAACTCAACGACTCGAATGCAACGTCTTTTGAAATATGCCATGAATGACTCCAAGTAATATCTATAAAATGAGCAAATGCACAGCGAAAGATTTCTTTCATACCTGAGAATAAACATGCTTTAAAGTGTCAACCAAAAGGTTGGTGAGTTCATTAGTTTATCATAAGCAATCATTTTCATTATTTTAATAGACCACAAGATTTTCATTTCATTTTTCATAAATATCATGCATCTACATAAAAATCATTCATATGGATTGAACACCTGGTAACCAACATTAACAAGATGCATATAAGAATATCCCTTATCATTCCGGGACATTCATCGGACACGATAAAACAACATCGAAGTACTAAAGCATCCGCAACCATGGATGGGGTTTGTTAGGCCTAATAGATCTATCTTTAGGATTCGCGTCAATTAGTAGATCGGTTTACTAATCTTTAGGCTACCAAGCAAAAGGGGCATATTCGGCTTCGATCATTCAACCATATAATGTAGTTTCGATTACTTGTGTCTATTTCGTAAAACAGTTATAAAAGTGCATGTATTCTTAGTCCCAAAAATATATATTTACAAAAGCATTTAAAAAGGGAGTAATGAAACTCACAATACTGTATTTTGTAGTAAAATTACATATGACGACACTGAACAATGCAGGGTTGGCCTCGGATTCACGAACCTATATCATTTATGTATATATTAATACATATCCTTGTAATCAAACACATATATATATAAATATATTAGTTATATTCTCTTTATATTAATAATATATATTTTCATATATAAAAATATTAATTTTGTTATGTTATATATATTAAATTTATTTGTATATATATATATATATATATATATATATATATATATATATATATATATATATATATCATTTGTTTGTTAAAACTTTACTTTTAATATTACTAATGATAATATCTGAAATAATACTAATGATAATAATAATATCAATAAAAATGCTAATATTATTTATAATTCTATTAATAATATTATTAATGCTAGTTTTTAATAATAAATCTCATGATAATGATAATATCAGTAGTTTTTAATAATTTAATAATAATGATTATGAATATAATACGGTTTGATATTAATACTTAATAATAATAATTGTAACAATCTTATTACTAATGGTAAACTTAATAATAATTCTTTTATTAATAATAATGATAACAATTCTAAAATGATACTAATACGAATATTAATAAAAATAATAGTAACTTTTATTGTTTTCATCATAATACTAATAATAATAATAATAATACTAATACTTAATAATAATAATAGTATTAGTAACATTGGTAATAATACTACTGATAACATTAAGAATGATACTACTCAATAATAATATTAGTAATGATAATAATATAAACTATATTAATGATACTAATTTTAAATAATAACGTTATTAATAATAATATCAATAATAATTAATAATATCATAATACTAATCAATAATAGTAATAATAATAATAATAATAATAATAATAATAATAATAATAATAATAATAATAATAATAATAATACTAAATAATAATACTTGAAAATAGTAATAATAATCATAACATTCTTAATAATTAACAATAATCATACAAACAACAATAATAATATTAATACATAATAATAACATTAATAATAATAATAATAATAATAATAATAATAATAATAATAATAATAATAATAATAATAATAATAATAATAATAATAATAATAATAATAATAATAATAAAAGAACATGAAACTACCTTTGATGAGGCTTTTTTTTTAAAAAAAACTGCCTAATCCTAGAATCGAATCCGAGACCTCTCGTTAACCCTTCAACAGCCTAAACTAGCTGCTCTAACTCGTTTTTTCTGTTTTTAACATAGAATTTATTTTCATATAGCATCTTTTCTGTATTTCCCTTCTTCTTCACCTCAAACTATAATTCGACCTGGGTTCAATTCCTTCTGATTAACAAATTACTCCTTAAATTTTAAGACTTAATGATGACCGAAAATAATCTTAATGTGAAGAGTTTAATTATGTAACAGAATAAATAAAAATTTTGAACAGAACATGAAAAGAATACGATGAACAACACGATCTTGGTTTTTGAATTTGAGGTTGTTATAGGCCACGATTACTATACGAAAAAGGTTCCAATTCAATCCCATAAACTTTTAGGATCATCAATTCAACTTAAAACATCAAAACAAATTCGAATTTTTTCATGAACAAAATCTTCGACTTTTTGGATTTTAACTTTGACTCAAAAATTTGGAATCGATAGGAAGAATTGGAGGTTAAAACTTTTCAGACAGTTTACATTGAGTAGTCCTAACACTTCTGCAATTCTATTTTTTGAAATTGGTTTTGAATTCAAGCTTTGAGAAAAAAACGCAATTACAGAGCAGTATCTGTTCTTCCTTCCCTTTTCTTTTTTTTTATAATTCGATTAAATTTAAGGCTGTAATGGACTTGGTGTGATTGATAAAAGTAGTAGTAGGTCGAGTGATTTGTATATCAGTTGAATTTGATCAATTATAAAGTGAACGTGTTCGATTTTTCTCAATAAGCCAAATTGAAACAGAATAATTATATAAAAAAACCATTAAATCGTACGCCACTTTCTCCTGATTTGTACTATGATAAAGATAGGGAATATCAATTTAATACAGTATGACAATGATCTAAAACTGATTTTGGATCCTTATGAGTATATAATCATATTTATTTATATTGATTCATGTATATAATCGTACTTATAAATATATAAATATATATCTATATATGAATTTATATATATTTAACCGTTTGTATATATATATATATATATATATATATATATATATATATATATATATATATATATATATATATATATATATATATATATATATATATATATATATATATATATATATATATATATATATATATATATATATATATTTGTATTTTGTATATGTATTTATATATATCTGTACATATATCAATATTTATTTATATCCGTATTTAATATATATTCATATATATAATATTGATTACATAATACGTTTTTGTATATATATATAACAGTATATATGTATAGATATATTTATTTTTATATATCTGTATATATATTTTCTGTATATTATAATTAATCTTTTAATTAATAAATATAACTATAATAATATTCTTAATGTTATAAAAAAAATTAATAATAACCTTTTATCATAATATAATAATATTATTGATAATAATATCTACAATATTATTAATAATAATGATAATAATATTAATTTATACTGTTACTAACATTTTTAATAATAATATTATTACTAATATTAATAATAATAATAATACTATAACAATTTATATTTATCACACTTCATAACTATATATCAAAATAATAATTTTATTTTAACTTGTAATTTTTAATATATTAATATTACATGTTATTGTTTATGTAAATTTATAATTTATATTATGTAATAACTTATATTGAGTAATAATTCCTTATATTTATATATCACAATATAAATAGTAAATATTAACAGAAATCACATATATGCATATAGATTCATAATAATATCATGTATCTAATTATATATAAATACTTAATTGTTTATTATTTTATATATTTAATTCTAATTGATTAAAGTTTATTTTATTAACTCAAAATATCATATATACACTTTTATATTTATATTTTTATTTACATATTTACTTACGCACAATGGTCCGTGAATCGTCGAAAACAGTCAAAGGGTAATTGCATAAATGATAACACTTCAAAATATTTGAGATTCAACATTACAAACTTTGCTTATTGTGTTGGAAGCATATAAAGATTAAGTTTAAATTTGGTCGGAAATTTCCGGGTCGTCACAGTACCTACCCGTTAAAGAAATTCCGTCCCGAAATTTGATTGTGATTGTCATGACTAACAATAAAGATGTTTTCATGACGAATATGAGTTGTGATAATGCTAAAAACGAACATATATTTCATAGCATTATCCCTCAAGAAAGACAAGCTTTTATTTGCAATTGTTCAATTTACAAGTGATATTCGTTTAAATAATAAAAGGTGAAGACAAAAGACAGATTCAACGAATTGAAGACGCAAACGACCAAAAAGCTCAAAAGTACAAAGTACAATCAAAGTGGTTCAAATTATTGATGAGAAACGTCTAAAAATTACAAGAGTACGAGCCGCAAAACGCAAAGTACAAGATATTAAATAGTACGAAAGGACGTTCGAAAATCCGGAACCGGGACCAGAGTCAACTCTCAACGCTCGACGCAACGGACTAAAAATTACAAGTCAACTATGCACATGAATATAATATAATATATAATTAATTCTTAAAATTATATATATATTATATTATTTAATAAAACCGTCGGCAAATAAAAAACAAAAGATCCTGAGCTGTAAAAAGTGGCCATGCGATCGCATGGCCAGAAGGCACAATTTCCAAGCGATCGCATGGCAGTGAAAGGGTGGCCACATCTATAAATTTTGTAGTTTTTGGTCGAATGTTTTATACCTAATTCAATCTCTCACTCTCTACGATATATATATATATATATATATATATATATATATATATATATATATATATATATATATATATATATATATATATATATATATAATTTATAATTTTAATTTTAATTCAATAATAATAAGGGTATGTTAGCGAATGTTGTAAGTGTGTAAGTCGAAATTCTGTCCGTGTAAAGCTACGCTATTATTAATCATTGTAAGTTATGTTCAACCTTTTTAAATTAATGTCTCGTAGCTAAGTTATTATTATGCTTATTTAAATTGAAGTAATCATGATGTTGGGCTAAAATATTAAAGACGGGGTTATTAGGCTTTGTACCATAATTGGGGTTTGGACAAAAGAACAACACTTGTGGAAATTGGACTATGGGCTATTAAGAGACTTTATATTTGTTTAATTGAATGATAGTTCGTTAATTTAATATAAATATTTACAATTGGACGTACCTATAAATAACCACATACACTCGATCGGACACGATGGGCGGGATATTTATAAGTACTAATAATTGTTCATTTAACCGGACACGGGAATGGATTAATAGTTAATGGACTTATTAAAACAGGGGTGAATTACATACAAGGAAAATTGGTGTAATTATAGTTTAAGTCCCCAATTAGTTAGAATATTTGACTTCGGATATAAGAATAATTCGACGAGGACACTCGCACTTTATATTTATGACTGATGGACTGTTATGGACAAAAACCAGATGGACATATCGAATAATCTAGGACAAAGGACAATTAACCCTCGGTAATAAACTAAAATGAACACGTCAAACATCATGATTATGGAAGTTTAAATAAGCATAATTCCTTTATTTCATATTTCATCGCACTTTTATTTACTGTCATTTTATTTATCGCACTTTTTATTATCGTACTTTTTAATTATCGCAACTTTTATTTACTGTCAATTTATTTATCGCACTTTTAATTATCGCACTTTAATTATTGTCATTTACTTTACGCTTTAAATTAAGTTATATTTTATTTTTAATATTTTACATTAGGTTTTAACTGCGACTAAAGTTTTAAAATCGACAAACCGGTCATTAAACGGTAAAATCCCCCTTTTATAATAATAATACTACTTATATTTATATATATATTTATATACAAATTTAGTTTTAAATATCGCGTTAAACTTGGCTAGATCCGTGTGGAACGAACCGGACTTACTAAAAACTACACTACTGTATGATTAGGTACACTGCCTATAAGTGTTGTAGCAAGGTTTAGGTATTTCTACTCTATAAATAAATAAATAACTTGTGTAAAATTGTATTGTATTTAATAATATTTCCTAGTAAAATATAAGCTATTTCGTATACACCCCTACGCACATCAAGTATTTTTGGCGCCGCTGCCGGGGACTCCTAAACGCCGAAAGCGCAACGCTATAAAAAAGGATTTTTTTAGTTTTAATTAAGTTTTTGTATAAAATATAAGTTTTAAATTTTAAAAAAAAATACAAAAAAATACAAAAACAAGAAAAAGAAAAATATATCTATATTTTAAAGTTTAGTTAAATTAAAAAGTTTATATTTTTTATTTATTGTGAAAAGTTATAAAAACTAATAAGTAATAATTATTTTTTTTATTTACTAATAATTTATATTTATATTTTATATATATTAAAAACAGAAAAAAATATAAAAATCAATCGGGCCTGAGAACTGTAGCAGACCAATTTTTGAACCGGATCCGAGGCTCATGCAATCGCATGAGATTTTAACTATCAACCCATGCGATCGCATGGTTTGAGTTGACAGCCCTGAAACCTTTGACTGCCGAATAGGTTTAGGGTTTAATATTAATTATTATTATTAATTAAAACCTAATTAGGGTTTTATTTATTTATTAATTAGTTTTAGTTTTATTAATTTGTATTTTTAAGTTTAATAAGTTTTATTAATATATAAAAATTAATACTTTTATAAAATAAATATAAAAATAATATTTTTATAAAAATAAATAATTTTATCACTTTTTATATCTTTTTATATTTTGTTTTTTTTATCTTTTATTCGTAAATTGTATATTTTTCGCTCGTAATTAGTTTTTAATCTAGTATTTTGGCATAGTTATTTTTATTTCTAGACTCTTAGGCTTTGACGTAAAATCCCTTAAGTGCTTTTTCTTTAGATTAAAATTTAGACGCTTTAGAATTTTACGACGTCGCTCATCGCTTTAATACTTAATAGACTTTAGTACCTTTTTAAGTTATTGCCGTTTTGGATATAGAATTCCTTTTAAGCTTTAATATCTTTAGACGTAACTTTTAAATTTTAGTTTTTAGATTTTTAAGTTTCGATGCTGCATTTTATTATTTTTTTCGACCTTTTATTTTTCGACGTTTTTCGACGCACTCTTTTTCTTTCTTATTTCTCGACGCTCTAGTTTTTAGGATATAGAATTTTCTATTTCTTCTCTAAAATTTCTAAAAATTTCGACGAAAAATTATTTTAAGTGGTTAAATTAATAGACATCCAAAATTTTCTAGTTCGTAGTAATAGTTGGATTTGTTAGTGGAGAGTTGTGGGCTTCCGATTTAAAGGGTCCTGGCTACCTGCTGCATCTATTGGCTATTCGAAACGTGGGCAAAATCAAAAAAGTCTATTAATTTGATAACTTATATAATTTTTATTTTTATAACTAATAGGATATTCAGTGAATGCACCGAGGAAAACGTTCACCACCTTTTATACGTTCACCACCTGTAACTCGATCAAGACATCTAGCCAATATTGTCGCCGTTGATTTTTCTTTAGAATCGTCAACCCGTCGACCAAGTACTCCAATTCAAATTTTCGATAATCCATTTTTTGAACCCGACCTCACAATTGAGAATCCGGAGTCAATTCGGAGATCCTGAACCACTAATCATTCCTCCTGAACCACAAATCACTCATCCAGAGATTTTCGAGGAAGGAACCATTAAATCAGAATCCTCTAGTGATTCAGATTCAACAAATTCAATCATGGAAAATCTGGAACCTCTAAGTATGGAAGACCGAATGAGAGCTAAATGCACTGGCCAAGGTCACGCAATTACTCAACCAGACATTAATGCGCCAGATTATGAAATCAAAGGAAAAATCCTACACATGGTAACTAATCAATGCCAATTTAGTGGTGCGCCGAAGGAAGATCTAAATGAACATCTTCGTACCTTTAATAGGATCTGTACTCTATTTAAAATTAGAGAAGTGGAGGATGAATAGATATATCTCATGTTATTTCCCTGAACTTTAAAGGGAGAAGCCAAAGATTGGTTAGAATCGTTACCTGAAGGGGCGATTGATACATGGGATGTTTTAGTTGAAAAATTTCTTAAACAATTCTTTCCGGCATCTAAAGCCGTGAGACTTCAAGGAGAAATTGTTACGTTCACACAAAAGCCAAATGAAACTCTATATGAGGCGTGGACAAGATTTGGAAAGTTATTGAGAGGATGTCCGCAACATGGTTTAGACACTTATCAAATAGTACAAATATTCTACCAAGGATGCGACATCACTACACGAAAAGACATCAACATAGCAGCTGGTGGTTCCATTATGAAGAAAACCGCAACTGAAGCTTACAAAATTATTGATAACACTGCTTCCCACTCACATGAGTGGCACCAAGAAAAAGATATCGTTAGATCATCTAAAGCGGCTAGAGCCGATTCTAGCCATGACTTAGATTCCATTTCCGCAAAGATAGATGCTGTCGAGAGACGAATGGAAAAGATGACTAAAGATATTCACTCAATACGAATTAGTTGTGAGCAGTGTGGAGGACCACATTTGACAAAAGATTGTCTCAGCATTGAACAAACAATGGAACAAAGTGAGAATGTTTCATACATGAACCAAAGGCCTAGAAATAATTATCAGAATAATTATCAACCGCCAAGACCAATCTACAATCAAAATCAGAATTATAACCGAAATGTTCCATACAACAATCAACAAGGTCCTAGCAATAAACAAGTATCTAATAATACTTACAATCAGCACAGACCTATTTTTCAAAACAAATCACCACAAGCCGATGATAAAAAGCCAAATTTAGAAGACATGATGTCAAAGCTAGTTGAATCTCAAACTCAATTTTTCACATCTCAGAAACAAACGAATGAACAAAATGCTCAAGCATTTAGAAATCAATAAGCTTCTATTCAAAATCTGGAACAAGAAGTAAGCAACCTAGCAAGGTTGATAGGTGAAAGAAAACCTGGAAGTTTACCTAGTTATACAAATGCTAACCCCCGGAATGAAACAGCTAAAGCCATTACCACAAGAAGTGGTATTACACTTAAACCACCTGAAATACCTGTAATTTCTGATGACTCTATTCCTACTCCACAAGAACCACAACCTGAGCAAGATAAGGAATCAGAACCGGTAGTTGAAAAGGTTAATGAAGATAACACAGTTAAGGCTAAACCTTATGTTAAACCATACCAACCACCGCTTCCTTACCCGAGTAAAATGAGAAAAGAAAGACTTGAAGCCGAGCAATCCAAATTTTTGGATATGTTTAAATAAATAAATGTAAATCTTCCTTTCATTGATGTAATTTCAAGAATGCCAAGATATGCTAAATTTCTGAAAGATCTAATCACAAATAGAAAGAAAATGGAAGAACTCTCGGCTGTTACTATGAATGCTAATTGTTCTGCAGTGCTGTTGAATAAGATACCAGAAAAATTATCAGATCCAGGAAGTTTCACAATTCTATGTTTTCTGGGCAGTATTAGTTCAATAGAAGCATTGGCAGACTTAGGTGCTAGTATAAATTTAATGCCGTATTCACTATACGCTAAACTAGACCTTGGAGAATTGAAACCAACACGAATAAGCTTACAACTAGCCAATCGATCAGTAAAATATCCTAGAGGGATAATGGAGAACATGCTAGTTAAAGTTGGTACTTTAGTATTTCCAGTAGATTTTGTTATTCTGGACATGGAAGAAGATTCTCGAGTTCCTCTCATATTAGGAAGACCATTCTTAAACACGGCTAAAGCAATAATAGACGTGTTCTGTAAGAAACTGACCCTAAGTATAGAGGACGAGAGTGTTACCTTTTCTGTTGATAGAGCCATGCAACAACCGCAATCTGCAGATGATACATGTTATTATATTCAAACTATAGATTCACATGCAGAATTGTTAGAAAAATTTCCATAATTATAAGGAACAGGAGAATGTTCTTTAGGAGAAGGAACTGAACCAATTGATGAAGCTGAAATGTTAGCCGCACTTATAGCTAATGAATATGAACCAACAACAGAAGAAATTCAAATGCTAAAAGAGGAAGACATATATCGATATAAATCATCGATAGAAGAACCACCGACATTAGAGTTAAAGCCACTTCCAAACCATTTGGAATACGCTTATTTACATGGTGAATCTGAATTACCTGTAATAATATCATCTTCTCTTACTGAAAATGAAAAATCTCGACTCATTTATGTGCTAAAAGCTCATAAACCAGCTATTGCATGGAAGATTCATGACATTAAAGGCATAAGTCCTTCGTATTGCACACATAAAATCCTTATGGAAGAAGGTCATAAAACATATGTGCAACGCCAACGAAGACTAAATCCTAATATGAAAGATGTTGTTAAGAAAGAAATTATTAAACTGCTTGATGCAGGTTTAATTTATCCAATCTCTGATAGTCCATGGGTAAGCCCAGTTCAATGTGTACCTAAGAAGGGTGGCATGACTGTCATCACAAATGAAAAAAATGAGCTTATTCCTACAAGGACTGTAACAGGATGGCGTGTTTGTATTGATTATAGAAAATTAAATGACGCCACCAGAAAAGATCACTTTCCCTTACCTTTCATTGATCAAATGTTGGAAAGATTAGCCGGAAATAGTTACTATTATTTTCTTGATGGTTTTTCCAGATACTTTCAAATTCCAATAGCACCCGAGGATCAAGAGAAAACCACGTTCACATGCCCTTATGGTACTTTTGCTTACAAACGCATGCCATTTGGACTTTGCAACGCCCCTGCAACCTTTCAAAGGTGCATGATGGTGATTTTTCATGACATGATAGAAGAATGCATGGAAGTTTTCATGTATGACTTTTCAGTCTTCGGTGATACTTTTGAAACATGTCTAGTTAATCTTGAACGAATGCTTATTAGATGCGAACAATCAAATCTAGTTCTTAATTGGGAAAAATGCCATTTCATGGTTAAAGAAGGCATCGTTCTTGGTCATAAAATTTCAAAGAAAGGAATTAAAGTGGATAGAGCTAAAGTAGATGTAATTGCTAAACTTCTACATCCCACCAATATTAGAAGAGTTAGGAGTTTTCTAGGGCATGCCGGTTTTTACCGACGTTTCATAAAAGATTTTTCCAAAATTGCCACTCCTATGAATAAACTCCTAGAAAAGGATGCTCCATTCATATTTTTGGATGAATGCATCAAATCTTTTAATATTCTTAAAGAAAAACTCACTAATGCGCCGATCATGATAACACTAAATTGGAATCTAACATTTGAACTTATGTGCGATGCAAGTGATTTTGCAATGGGAGCCGTTTTAGGACAAAGGATTGAAAAACGATTTCAACCTATTTATTACGCTAGTAAGACGTTACAAGGAGCACAAACGAATTACACAACTACTAAAAAAGAACTCCTTGCTATTGTCTTTGCTTTTGACAAATTTCGTTCATATCTCGTTCTAGCTAAAACGGTGGTTTATACTGACCATTCTGCTCTTAGATACCTATTTTCAAAACAAGATGCCAAACCACGATTAATCCATTGGATCTTACTCTTACAAGAATTCGATATTGAAATCCGAGACAAAAAGGGAGCAGAAAATCTCGCAGCTGATCATCTTTCTCGTCTTGAAAATCCTGAATTAGAAGTTCTAAATGAATCGGCTATACAAGATAACTTTCCTGATGAATATCTATTGAAGATAGATTATAATGAAATTCCATGGTTTGCAGACTATGCAAACTATTTAGTATGTGGATTTCTTGAAAAAGGGTTGTCGTACCAAAAACGAAAGAAATTCTTTAGTGATATAAAACACTATTTCTGGGAAGATCCACATTTGTTTAAAAGTTGTCCCGATGGAATAATACGCCGATGTGTATTCGGGGATGAAGCCAGTCAAATCTTAAACCATTGTCACACAGGACCAACAGGAGGGCATTATGGGCCTCAACTCACAGCAAGAAAAGTTTACGATGCTGGATTCTATTGGCCTACAATTTTCAAAGACGCACACCTTCTTTTTAAATCCTGCGATGCTTGTCAAAGGGCCGGAAAAATAAGTCAACGTGATGAAATGCCACAAAATGTCATTCAAGTATGTGAAGTATTTGACGTTTGGGGTATTGACTTTATGGGTCCATTTCCAAAATCTCATAATAATCTCTACATTCTCGTTGCCATTGATTATGTATCTAAATGGGCAAAAGCACAAGCTCTCCCAACTAACGATGCATGAGTTGTAGTCAACTTCTTAAAACATCTTTTTGCTAGGTTCGGAACACCGAAAGCTTTAATAAGTGATCAGGGTACTCATTTTTGTAATAATCAACTTGAGAAAGTTCTCAAAAGATATGGAGTAACTCATAAAATCTCAACCGCTTATCATCCAAAAACAAGTGGACAAGTTGAAAATACCAATCGAGCTTTAAAACGTATTCTAGAGAAAACCGTAGGATCAAATCCGAAGGAATGGTCCATGAAATTAGAGGATGCACTCTGGGCTTTTAGAACAGCCTACAAAACTCCAATTGGAACCACACCTTTTAGACTCGTTTACGGAAAAGCATGTCATCTTCCAGTAGAAATTGAACATAAAGCATTTTGGGCTTTGAAGACATGTAATCTTGATTTGCATGAAGCTGGACGTCTACGGTTAAGCCAACTAAACGAATTAGAAGAATTAAGACATGAAGCATATGAAAATTCGTTAATCTATAAGGAAAGAATAAAGAAATGGCATGATAAAAGAATCAGAAGTTCAAAAGAATTTAAAGAAGGAGACAGAGTTCTTCTTTTCAATTCACGATTCAAGTTATTTCCTGGAAAATTGAAATCTAGATGGTCTGGACCATTCATAGTAAAAAGAGTTTTCCCATACGGAACAGTAGAATTAATAAATTCAAATGGAATTGAATTTATGGTTAATGGTCACAGAGGTAAACATTACATAGATAATCCAATGGAAGTTGAAGATGAAGTTAATTACAATTTTGACACCACAACTAACTAAGTGTGGGAAGGTTCAAATCTTTTTAGGATAATATGTATTTCTGTTAGAGTTAGATATTCTGTTTTCATGTAGTTTCCGAGAATGGAATCCGAATGGTCTTTCCCTAGTAGACCCTAAAGAACTAGTCTTCTCCCTCCATTCTGAATTTTTATTTTTTTAGGTTTTACGAGATGAAGAATTCCTTTGAACTAAACCATGGTCTAATGCTACATGCTATGATTAATAAACGTAATAATGACACCCTTCCGAGTGAATTGGAATCATTCATAAGAGGCAAAATGGACGGAGTAAGAAAAGAACTCAGGAAAGATCATCATAAGATACATTTTGGAAAAGGAAAATCAAAATTCGCAACAAAAAGAAGAGCACGACACCTTGAAAGATGTCATAAATGCGGAAAATGGTCACACGAAGGTAAATGTTCAAATAATCAAACATATTCAAATACCGAATTTGTTACTCTATGCAGAGAAGGACCGTTTATATGTTTAGAAGAAAAGATATTAAAGAATTGAGGTTACGCTTATGTAGCTATGGAAAATCAAATCATACGACTCTCCTATGAGTCGGCTAAAGCAGGTCTCTGAGAATTCTATCTCATAGGTAAGTATGTACAGTTTTTATTTTTATTTTTATTGTTTTTAACCTTTTGATAATAAACGCTGAATCGTTTGCTATAAAGTATTAAATTGGTATTCAATAAAATTAGGTATGCGTAACCGAAATTATTGATATCATACAAAAATTTATTACATCACTGCGAAATTTACCGTTTATTCTTAAGGTATAAATATCTTTAATCAATTAAACCAAAATATTTCAAAAATTCGTCGGGAGTAAAACTAGGTTATGGAACCGAAATTACTTTACCGAAAAGAGGGGCGTATATTTTTGATAATATTTGATTGATTAAAGTGGGATAAAAGACCAAAAAGATTTTTAATTTTAATTTTTACCTTGTTTTTAAAATTAATATATAAATATTAAATTAATATTGTAAACTTTTTAAAATCAATATATTTAAGTTTGTAAATATTTGAAAAATTAATATTTTTAATATAAGTTTGTATGTATAAAAATATGAATGATATTTATATGAATTTTAAATTTTATGCATTTTAAATTTAAGTTTGGTGTGAATTTAAAAACAAAAATTTACTTTATTTCATTAAGTTAAAAATGTGATATTCAAAATTCGTCGTGAGTTGAAAACTAGGTCGTTGAAACGAAATTGCTTTACCCATGGGAGGGACGAGAAATTTTATTATCTTTATTTTTAATCTTGTTGAATTAAAGTATGCCAAAAACATTAAAAAAAAACCCAAAAATCTTTATTTTTAAAACAACGCTTAAAAAAGTGACAAATTTTAAAATTTTGTCGAGGGACGGACTAGGACAACGGTCCGAAACGACCTCGTCCTAAATAACAAGGAAAAAAAAAATTAAATTTACTTAATTTTTGTTTTAAAAGTATAAGGTTTTTATTTAAAAAAAAAAAATACCAGACCCCATGCGATCGCATGAGGTTTCCTCTTAAACCTCATACGGTCGCATGAGGCCAAATTCCTGGACAGAATCAAAAAAGGCACGAGCTGCTTCTGCTCTTCAACATAATACATACACACACATACCCGAAAATACTCCCAAAACCTCTCAAAAATTCGCCAATTTTCACCAAAATTCATCAAATTTCTTGCTATAATCCGCTCTAATCATGAATTTGTTAAGAAGTTTTTCAAGAAAGGTAAAGATTTCACCCCTAAACTCTTTAAATTTGAATTTTAGTGTTCTTGAGCTATTATGCATGTATAACCTAGATTGATACTATTTAACATGATTTGAAGCTAAAAACTTCAAAATTTTTAGAAATCTAGGGTTTGTGTTCTTGAGCAATTTGAGGCTTTTTGATATAAACAGGTTATGGCCGATTTTTTGTCATGAATTATTGCTAAATTAAGTATTGTAACATGTTTAGGTAGCTAAATGATCCAAACATTGATCCTAAACATGATTTTTGAAAATTAAAGTAGACTTTTTAAGTCTAAAATTCATGAACTTGATTAAATTGATGTAAATGCCATTTGAAACTTGTTTAATTGCTAGTAATGGTTATTTTAACATGTTATTTGAATTGAATGCTTATGAACTTTGTAAACATTTTAATATATACTTATTTGAAAAATTGTAGAATTGTTAAAATTATGAAATGTGTATAAGTTTAATTTTGATTGAACATGTTATTGTAATTGTTTCAAGTTGTTATTTTGCTAACACTAATGCATATTTGGATGCACAAATTTTGTGTTTAATGTGTTTTGCAGAGATTTACCGATACTGATGGTGCATCATCATCATCTAGGCAACCTGCTCCAGAACCTGAACCAGAAATGCAATATGAACTGGAGCAACAACAGGAATAACAACAACCTGATCAACATGTACCATATTATGATCTGCAAAAAGAATATGTTAATGCCTACGTACAATTTCCGATTCATCTGATAATAGAACACCCAAAGATTCATGAAAAACAGTTGCATCCCAATTTGAGATTTGATCGAAGTTGGAGAGATTACCCGACATACCAAAGTAACAAATTTAAACTGGTAACGAAAAATGTAGAGGTGCCGAGGGTAATCGATTGGGAGCCTTTGGAAAGGGTCCAACTAGTTAACTCAGTTAGACAGCATCTGATTCAAAGGTATGGCAGCTCGTCTTTTCCCGATTGGAAACATTTATTCACCATTCGTAGGCCTGTATATAAGGAATGGTGTGTTGAGCTTATGAGTACTATATCACTTAATGCGGATGTAGTTAGGTTAGATGATAGAAGTTTTCTTAGATTTTTACTTGGCCGTAGGATGTACAGGATGTCCATGCTGGACATGGCCAGGGCGTTACAGATTTACACTCCTGGTGAATTACTACTACCTGATTGTACAAATTTGATTTATCATGGGGAGCGGGTAGATAGGAATTTTGACGCAGATGCCGTCTGGAGGCGTATGTCAAATTATAATAATTTTTCGCTGGGAGGAAGACACTCCTATTTAGATATTAACAAAGCAGAGCTACGTATTATACATAGATTTTTAGCTAATTCGATTACACAAAGAGGTAAAAACAAGGAGAAGATGACTTTACACGACTTATTTTACCTTAAGTGTATTCGAAACACTAGAAGCTTTGTTAATGTCTCCTACTGTGTTGGTTTTTATCTGTCCAAAATAGTGGCAGGAATACAGGACGGGGGAATAATAGGAGGAGGTAATTTTGTTACTCTCATTGGAGATTATTTGGGTGTAGATAGGGATCAAGGGGGTCCACTGATGGTGTGTAGGGAACAGGTTGATACTTTAGGATTGAAGGTCTATCAGGGTGCAAAGGTATTAAAGAGCAGACGCAATCAGGCAGTACCATATGATGGTCGTCATTCACAGGTAGAGAGAGGTTCAGATGAGGAAATGGAGGAACCGGATGACATTAGGGATGTCATTAGGGAGGCTATGACTGACGTCTACCAGTGTATAGATGAGGTAGAAATGATAAACGAGGCTAGACATAGTCAGTTCGAGCAGTGGCAAGCCGAGAATGTGTATGAGCATTCGAGGTAACGATAGCATGATAGATGGCACTATCATCAGCATCAGATCATGAGCCAGCTATCACCTCAGGTACCAAATAACTACGTACCGACCCGACCTGCTTACTATCCTCCACACCAGCCCGATATGAGACCACCATTTACTCTCTACGACCCTAACCAGGCCTATCAGTACACCTATAACCAACTGTAGAACCCACCCGATGACATGAACTGAAACCCCTATCCAGATTGATATAGTTCCTGTTGGTGATTTTTATTTTTATTATCTTTATTTATTTATGTTTAAACATATAATATTGTGATACTTTTATGTAAGTTTTAACATTTTTATTATGTTGTATTAATATTTCATATTTGATTTGAAAGTGGGATATTAAGTCCCATTTCATATTACCATGCATGTTATTATTTGTATGTATGTATATTGTCAATTGTACACAACAGGGTAAAACAGCGAACTTTTAAAGACTAGCATTAACTTCAGCAAAAGCTACTAATTTTGACGACAAAATGAAAAAAAATGTGATGTAACAACAAGACGGAATGAACAAATGATGTGCACCATTTATCATCAACAAACAAACGCCAATACGTTTGGAAACTTTGGTAAAATTTAATCATTTTTCTACTCTAATCACCCTCAATAATTTAAATTGTTACCGATTTCTTGCAAATGAGGGCATTGCAAGATCTTAAGTGTGGGAAGGGGTTAAATTCTTTCGGATTTTTAAAAATTTTAACTTAAACACTTGGTTACCATTAAAAATACTAGTAACGCAGTAGTTGTATTAGAATCTAGTGCTCTCTGATAATAAAGAACAGCCCTAGTCTTATATACTAACTACCCAATTCTAGCAAAAATTTTCAAAATTTTCAAATAAATGAATTCAGAATCATGTTTATACATATTTATGAACGATAAAACTAGGTGTTAACACAGAAATTATTGTTACCTCGGAAAGGACATAAATTGAGAAACAACCTAAAATGTTAGAATTCATTTAAAATGGAACAGAGGAAAATAAAAAGGAAAATAAAAGAAAATAAAAGCCAAGTGTGGGAAAAATTTACCAAATTATTTAGAACATATATCACATATTTTTGTACAAATAATTGAAGATACTTTTGTTTTGAACAATTTTATCAGTTTTACCCAATTTCTTATAATATATTTGAAAGAAAAGATGGATCTACACGATGAATCAATTCCATCATTAAAAGGAAGTAAAGTCTTCCGAAAAAGAAACGCGCTTCTTGATTTAGGTCAGGAAGTTGTCGTCCAGACCAGTTGTGGAGTCTACGAAAAACCTTGAAAAGTTTTCTCGAAAATCAGCTGTAAATCCACGGACCTCAGCATCAAACAGAGTCGCCAAGTGGTCAGACTTATCCTAACCATGAGAGGATCTGTCTCGTACAATGGGGGGGCACCGTGCAAATTAGCTTATAAGACTAATGAATCAGATTCCCAGAAATGATAATCTCCTTAAAGATCAAAAATCAGCTTTTAAGCCTGATATTACTCAATCCATGAGATTGACTTTAAAGATTGAGAATTTAAACTCATGGAATTCGATGATATCTAAACTCGAGCTTGAACGAGAAAATATTTTGATCAAATTACAAACCGATTTGTTTTCTGAAAACCCATTTTAATGCGTTCATTACCATTGAACGTAAAATCCTAAGAATTCACCTGGAATTCATTAGGTCACCTGAACCAAATCGGGTGTCAACCGTAAGAACAGTGGTTGCATAGCATGGTCAAAGACAGGACCTTGTGCCAGACCAAAAAACTATAGGGTGATCTTTACTATTGCTCCTACCAAGGATAGTAATTGCATCCGACACGTTATAGACCATAATCAAAAGAATGTCACGGGACATTGCCTGAATAGTTGCTTGTTCAACGCTTTCCTTTACAACCGGACGGTAGTTTACCGAAAGGTAATATACGGAGCAAGTAAACTGGACGTGTTGCTTTACCAATACAAGGTTAGCAAGTGGGTGACACAAAACCATAAGTTTTGAGGTAAAATTTTCAAATCTGAAACCCACAAAACCCACAAAAACAATTTCACAAACACCGGTGAAGGGTTATTCCGGAAAACTTATCTAGGGTAAAAACTAGATTGAATTTTCAAAAGATCAAATATTTTCATAAAGATCCAATTTCCTAAAGGATCTAAATTTTCATAGTCATATGGGACTGTAAACCACATCGTTACTACCATTGTTCATACCGCCAAATCGAAATCACTGATGTACAAAGTGTGAAGAATAAAGAAGTGATTCTAGTATTTTTATTTCAAGACTATATTGCTTGAGGACAAGCAATGCTCAAGTGTGGGAATATTTGATAATGCTAAAAACGAACATATATTTCATAGCATTATCCCTCAAGAAAGACAAGCTTTTAGTTGCAATTGTTCTATTTACAAGTGATATTCGTTTAAATAATAAAAGGTGAAGACAAAAGACAGATTCAACGAATTGAAGACGCAAACGACCAAAAAGCTCAAAAGTACAAAGTACAATCAAAGTGGTTCAAATTATTGATGAGAAACGTCTAAAAATTACAAGAGTACGAGCCGCAAAACGCAAAGTACAAGATATTAAATAGTACGAAAGGACGTTCGAAAATCCGGAACCGGGACCAGAGTCAACTCTCAACGCTCGACGCAACGGACTAAAAATTACAAGTCAACTATGCACATGAATATAATATAATATATAATTAATTCTTAAATTATATATATATTATATTATTTAATAAAACCGTCGGCAAATAAAAAACAAAAGATCCTGAGCTGTAAAATGTGGCCATGCGATCGCATGGCCAGAAGGCACAATTTCCATGCGATCGCATGGCAGTGAAAGGCTGGCCACATCTATAAATTTCACAGTTTTTGGTCGAATGTTTTACACCAAATTCAATCTCTCACTCTCTATGATATATATATATATATATATATATATATATATATATATATATATATATATATATATATATATATATATATATATATATATATATATATATATATATATATATATATATATATATATATATATAATTTATAATTTTAATTTTAATTTCAATTTAATAATAATAAGGGTATGTTAGCGAATGTTGTAAGTGTGTAAGTCGAAATTCTATCCGTGTAAAGCTACGCTATTATTAATCATTGTAAGTTATGTTCAACCTTTTTAAATTAATGTCTCGTAGTTAAGTTATTATTATGCTTATTTAAATTGAAGTAATCGTGATGTTGGGCTAAAATATTAAAGACGGGGTTATTGGGCTTTGTACCATAATTGGGGTTTGGACAAAAGAACGACATTTGTGGAAATTGGACTACGGGCTATTAATGGGCTTTATATTTGTTTAATTGAATGATAGTTCATTAATTTAATATAAAGATTTACAATTGGACGTACCTATAAATAACCACATACACTCGATCAGACACGATGGGCGGGATATTTATAAGTACTAATAATCGTTCATTTAACCAGACATGTGAATGGATTAATAGTTAATGGACTTATTAAAACAGGGGTGAATTACATACAAGGAAAATTGGTGTAATTATAGTTTAAGTCCCCAATTAGTTGAAATATTTGACTTCGGATATAAGAATAATTTGACGAGGACACTCGCACTTTATATTTATGACTGATGGACTGTTATGGACAAAAACCAGATGGACATATCGAATAATCCAGGACAAAGGACAATTAATCCATGGTAATAAACTAAAATCAACACGTCAAACATCATGATTATGGAAGTTTAAATAAGCATAATTCCTTTATTTCATATTTCATCGCACTTTTATTTACTGTCATTTTATTTATCGCACTTTTTATTATCGTACTTTTTAATTATCGCAACTTTTATTTACTATCAATTTATTTATCGCACTTTTAATTATCGCACTTTAATTATTGTCATTTACTTTACGCTTTAAATTAAGTTATTTTTTATTTTTAATATTTTACATTAGGTTTTAACTGCGACTAAAGTTTTAAAATCCACAAACCGATCATTAAACGGTAAAATCCCCCTTTTATAATAATAATTCTACTTATATTTATATATATATTTATATACAAATTTAGTTTTAAATATAGCGTTAAACTTGGCTAGATCCCGGTGGAACGAACCGGACTTACTAAAAACTACACTACTGTACGATTAGGTACACTGCCTATAAGTGTTGTAGCAAGGTTTAGGTATTTCCACTCTATAAATAAATAAATAACTTGTGTAAAATTGTATCGTATTTAATAATATTTTCTAGTAAAATATAAGCTATTTCGTATACACCCATACGCACATCAAGTTGATAAATAGAGTTTTATCATTACTGCTTAATATAGATAAAACGATTCGATTATGTGAAGCGTACTAGTGAAGCTGTCACAAAAGATTGAGATATAGATATAGATATTCGTCTTAACTTTTGACGTAGTCACGGTTGATTTTTCAAATTTCAAGGAATTTAAAGAAAATCTTCGAAATCTATAAGATCGGATTCTTAGGGATTTAAGGGAATTAGGATCTCTTTAATTAAATGCAATCATCTGTCTCAATTGTTACGTCTGATTTTTCCTTTATAAATTAAACTCTTCCGTTCCATTATCTTCACCATTCCTATACTTTCTTTCTTAGTTCATACATCCAAAAGATTGTGAAAAATGTTTAATCCCGTTCTAATCCTTGATATTTTTCTAATTATCATTTATGTCATCCTTCTTTTCAATCTTCCACCAGAAAAATCTGTTTACTTCTACTATTACCTTGGGGTGATACTATTCTTAATTATACTGTGTCTTTATATTACTATTCGTATTAATATCCACGGTTTGTAACCTCCGTGTTGTTATTGGGCTTTATATTTTCTCTTATATTTTGGAGCTCTTTGCCTTTTTATTATCTTCTCGATAACGGTCTAGAATTCGTAAGTATGGAACTTCGAATGAACTTAATGTTCTAAATAAGAAAGAACGTAATCGCAAGATTTGATTTGTCAAATTACCTGAATCACTGAGAATAGAACTATCAAGAATATATTTTCTTGATATGTTCAGAATTTAAACAGAATGAAAGAGTTATGTAACATGGCACATGATGACGTTATGATCTGTGAATCATCACGTCCCATTAGAAACTCAACATGACTTACTGTAATATAATCACGTTGATCAAGTGTCATTATATTACACTAACTCATGCTTCAGTTTCCAACACTACTTCAATATCATTCATTATTTTAAATTCAAAGTTTTCAGAATTTAGAAACTAAAATAGTTTCCTTTATGATGTAACGTAGATATCGTTAAAGATAAATGATTTCAGGTAAGAATACTTATGAAATATCTTCAGAAATATGGAGGATATTTATAATGAAAGATACGATGATATCTTAGAATTTTTAATATTGCTGGACGATGATGAAGATTGTCCGTAAAGGTTTAGAGTCAGGAGCAAGGTATTCGTTAATGACTTCAGCAGATACTTTATCATCAAACTTTTTACTGTTAAGGTCGTTTACAGTTTTTGCTGCTTCATCAGCATTTTTCAAAATTTCGAGAACTAGTTCGCAGTTTAGGGTGTTTTTCAGAAACTTCATATTCAAAGTATGTAAGTCCAGGAGATTGACGTTATATGTACACATATAACTGTTGGCGTAGACATGCTGCAAGATTTCAAAATACTGATTGCTAATTCTCGATGATTGGTATGGCAATTCTCGTTACAAGATGCGGATGAGTTCATGATAAGACTTCAGTAGATAAATATAGTGATTTATTGGAAAGATTTAAGCCAAGGAACAACGAGGTTGCTGGTACGTCTGCTGGTAATATGGTGGAATATAAAAGGTTCCCCGGTAACAATAAAAGAGCACGCATATATATTAAGGTTATAATAAGGTTGTTTCGAACGAAAAGTCGAAGTTGACTTGCTGGAGCTGTGACAAAATTGTCTAATTTGAAAAGAATTGCAAAGTTATTTTCAGTAATATCAACGCCAAAGGAGCTAGCACAGATACGTGTTAAACGTTTACTCAGGTTCCGAGTGTTTTCAGGTGCATAACTATGTGCATCAATCTTTTCTTCTGTAGATGAAGTGCGATTGGTTCATCCTCTCAATTGAGGTGTTTTCAAGAATTATGAAAGGTTTGAACGTAGATTGTAATTGTCAAGATACAAACGAGGTTTATGATGAAATCAAGTGGCAAACTTGAAGAATTGTTTAGTTTCATATGTTATAATCAATATTTTAATTCATTTTAATTATCCAATGTTTTTAGTCCACAGTTAGCAGTCCACAATTTGTAATTCAACAATTCATATAGAGTTTAATATATTATATTTGAATTAATTAATACATGTCGTGACCCATTATATACATGTCTCAGACTCGATCACAACTCAAAGTATATATATTATTGTAGAATCTACCTCAACCCTGTATAGCTAACTCTATCATTACTGCATATAGAGTGTCTATGGTTATTCAAAATAATATATATAGATGCGTCGAAATGATATGTAAAAACCTTGTATACGTGTCCCGATATTTAAAATGCGTAAATAACAGTATTTAAATAACGATAAATAAAGTGCGTAAAATAAATAACAGAATGTAAATGACAATAATTAAAATTGCGAGAATTAAATTGCGATAAAATAAATTGCGATAATTAAATGTCCAATAAGGAATTAACGGTTAGCTAGGAACAGTTAGCTGGAAACAGTTAGCGTGGATTCTTAACAAAAATTTTCTCATAGTTATTTCGTTTGTTTCTAACAAATTTTATTTTGTCCAATGTTTTTCTTTATTATGCCACTTGTTGGATTCTGATAAATCAAAATCCAAATATGAAATTGGATGAAAATGGTTATTCTGTGGTGAACGGATTCGTATATCAGTGGATGTAAGTAGGATAGTAAACGACCATTGAATCAGCTTCGAAGAATGTACAGTGTAACTTATTGATGTGAAATCTGAATATTCCTCGGGTATTACCTACCTGTTAAAATATTTTTACCATTAACAGTTTGTACAAAAGAATTTTTAATTACAATCTTTATGAAAATATACTTACATATATATTTTCTTCAGATGTAATCATGGATTTAATGAGTTAATATGATATTAATCACATTTGATTTACCGTTAGAACTAGAATATATAATCTCTAAAACATTATAGATTACATAGTCTCTATGAAGAACGAAGATAATTGATGTAGAACGATACGTAGAACGTTGATTACACTCGAGGTACAGAATGAGATGTTGAGGCGTGTGATGTTGAAACTTAGGTTGTTGGTGGTACTGTTGGTGCCGGTGATGTTGCTGAAGCTGGTAAGTTTTGCACCATATTCTCCAAATTAATTACTCGAGCGGATGAATAAGGTTCAGAATTAGAGATATCATATAATCATTGTGGGATATCCTGGCAATGAGGGTGAATATGGTGTTTCGGACATGTTCGCCGATAAGTGCTTCAGGTTCTTCACCAAGAGGTGAATTCGGTTGGTGGAAGGGATCGCCTTCTTCGCGTCTCCATTGATTAAGTAGACTACGAACCCATCAGATGAATTGGGGATGGATGATTGGTTGATTCATTCTGGTGACGCTGCTTCCGGAGCTTAGGTGAACATCCATGTCGGAATAGCTGTCGAGTTCCGAGGAATTCGAACTGGTTGAGGGATTCATCTCGTACGATCAGATGAAGGATTTTCGATAAGTAATAGATTATAGGATGTAGATTAGTACCCTGTAATACATAATTTACATATGCATATATAATACTAAAATCCCATTAGTTACGGAGGAATCTACGGAAGCTGTCAGGAAAAGATAACAATAACAGATATGCTAAGATATGAATTTATCTATACAATGTCTATGCAATAGAGGCAATAAGACGTGTCTAGACTTTAAGGATGATAAGCAAATAATTTTTGACACTAAATGATAAGCAAAACTTTTGACATGCAGATATGGTCGGAGTCCAGACCCACTAGTGCATCTAAACAACTATCAATTATACACACTAATGCAAGACCTGGTTCTTTAAGACCATCGTTCTGATACCAACTGAAAGGACCCGTTCATACTGATTATAAACGATTCACAATAGTTGATTACATCGCGAGGTACTTGACCTCTATATGATACATTTTACAAACATTGCATTCATTTTTAAAAGACAGACTTTCTTTACATCGAAAGTTGATGGCATGCATACCATTTCATAATATATCCAACTATAATTGACTTAATAATAATCTTGATGAACTCAACGACTCGAATGCAACGTATATTGAAATATGCCATGCATGACTCCAAGTAATATTTCTAAAATGAGCAAATGCACAGCGAAAGATTTATTTCATACCTGAGAATAAACACGCGTTAAAGTGTCAACCAAAAGGTTGGTGAGTTCATTAGTTTATCATAAGCAATCATTTCCATTATTTTAATAGACCACAAGATTTTCATTTCATTTTTCATAAATATCATGCATCTGCATAAAAATCATTCATATGGAATGAACACCTGGTAACCGACATTAACAAGATGCATATAAGAATATCCCCTATCATTCCAGGACATCCATCGGACATGATAAAACAACATCGAAGTACTAAAGCATCCGCAACCATGGATGGGGTTTGTTAGGCCCAATAGATCTATCTTTAGGATTCGCGTCAATTAGTAGATCGGTTTACTAATTCTTAGGCTACCAAGCAAAAGGGGCATATTCGGCTTCGATCATTCAACCATATAATGTAGTTTCGATTACTTGTGTCTATTTCGTAAAACAGTTATAAAAGCGCATGTATTCTCAGTCCCAAAAATATATATTTACAAAAGCATTTAAAAAGGGAGTAATGAAACTCACAATACTGTATTTTGTAGTAAAAATATATATGACGACACTGAACAATGCAGGGTTGGCCTCGGATTCACGAACCTATATCATTTGTATATATATTAATACATATCCTTGTAATCAAACATACACACACACATACACACACACACACACACACACACACACACATATATATATATATATATATATATATATATATATATATATAAATTTATTAGTTATATTCTCTTTATATTAATAATATATATTTTCATATATAAAAATATTAATTTTGTTATGTTATATATATTAAATTTATTTGTATATATATATATATATATATATATATATATATATATATATATATATATATCATTTTTTTGTTAAAACTTTACTTTTAATATTACTAATGATAATATCTGAAATAATACTAATATCAATAAAAATGCTAATATTATTTATAATTCTATTAATAATATTATTAATGCTAGTTTTTAATAATAAATCTCATGATAACGATAATATCAGTAATTTTTAATAAATTAATAATAATGATTATGAATATAATACGGTTTGATAATAATACTTAATAATAATAATTGTAACAATCTTATTACTAATGGTAAACTTAATAATAATTCTTTTATTAATAATAATGATAACAATTCTAAAATGATACTAATACGAATATTAATAAAAATAATAGTAACTTTTATTGTTTTCATCATAATACTAATAATAATAATAATACTAATACTTAATAATAATAATAGTATTAGTAACATTGGTAATAATACTACTGATAACATTAAGAATGATACTACTCAACAATAATATTAGTAATGATAATAATATAAACTATATTAATGATACTAATTTTTAATAATCACGTTATTAATAATAATATCGATAATAATTAATAATATCATAATACTAATCGATAATAGTAATAATAATAATAATAATAATAATAATAATAATAATAATAATAATAATAATAATAATAATAATAATAATAATACTAATAAATAATACTTGATAATAGTAATAATAATCATAACATTCTTAATAATTAACAATAATCATACAAACAACAACAATAATATTAATACATAATAATAACATTAATAATAATAATAATAATAATAATAATAATAATAATAATAATAATAATAATAATAATAATAATAATAAAAGAACATGAAACTACCTTTGATGAGGCTTTTAAAAAAAAAAAAAACTGCCCAATCCTAGAATCGAACCCGAGACCTCTCGTTAACCCTTCAACAGCCTAAACCAGCTGCTCTAACTCGTTTTTTTTTTATTTTTAACATAGATTTTATTTTCATATAGCATCTTTTCTGTATTTCCCTTCTTCTTCACCTCAAACTATAATTCGACCTGGGTTCAATTCCTTCTGATTAACAAATTACTCCTTAAATTTTAAGACTTAATGATGACCGAAAATAATCTTAATGTGAAGAGTTTAATTATGTAACAGAATAAATAAAAATTTTGAACAGAACATGAAAAGAATACGATGAACAACACGATCTTGGTTTTTGAATTTGAGGTTGTTATAGGCCACGATTACTACACGAAAAAGGTTCCAATTCAATCCCATAAACTTTTAGGATCATCAATTCAACTTAAAACATCAAAACAAATTCGAATTTTTTCATGAACAAAATCTTCGACTTTTTGGATTTTAACTTTGACTCAAAAATTTGGAATCGATAGGAAGAATTGGAGGTTAAAACTTTTCAGACAGTTTACATTGAGTAGTCCTAACACTTCTGCAATTCTATTTTTTGAAATTGGTTTTGAATTCAAGCTTTGAGAAAAAAACGCAATTACAGAGCAGTATCTGTTCTTCCTTCCCTTTTCTTTTTTTTAATTCGATTAAATTTAAGGCTCTAATGGACTTGGTGTGATTGATAAAAGTAGTAGTAGGTCGAGTGATTTATATATCAGTTGAATTTGATCAATTATAAAGTGAACGTGTTCGATTTTTCTCAATAAGCCAAATTGAAACAGAATAATTATATAAAAAAACCATTAAATCGTACGCCACTTTCTCCTGATTTGTACTATGATAAAGATAGGGAATATCAATTTAATACAGTATGACAATGATCTAAAACTGATTTTGGATCCTTATGAGTATATAATCATATTTATTTTTATTGATTCATGTATATAATCGTACTTATAAATATATAAATATATATCTATATATGAATATATATATTTAACAGTATGTATATATATATATATATATATATATATATATTTGTATAAATATTAATATATAAATATATATAATTGTATTTTGTATTTGTATATGTATTTATATATATCTGTACATATATCAAAATTTATTTATATCCGTATTTAATATATATTAATATATATAATATTGATTACATAATACGTTTTTGTATATATATATATATAACAGTATATATGTATAGATATATTTGTTTTTATATATCTGTATATATATTTTCTGTATATTATAATTAATCTTTTAATTAATAAATATAACTATAATAATATTCTTAATGTTATAAAAAAATTAATAA
Source organism: Rutidosis leptorrhynchoides (assembly GCF_046630445.1). NCBI lineage: Eukaryota > Viridiplantae > Streptophyta > Magnoliopsida > Asterales > Asteraceae > Rutidosis > Rutidosis leptorrhynchoides. The sequence goes on along the minus strand of NC_092338.1, from coordinate 295,918,998 downwards.
TAACCTTTTATCATAATATAATAATATTATTTATAATATTAATATCTACAATATTATTAATAATAATGATAATAATATTAATTTATAATGTTACTAAAATTTTTAATAATAATATTATTAGTAATATTAATAATAATAATAATAATACTATAACAATTTATATTTATCACACTTCATAACTATATATCAAAATAATAATTTTATTTTAACTTGTAATTTTTAATATATTAATATTACATGTTATTGTTTATGTAAATTTATAATTTATATTATGTAATAACTTATATTGAGTAATAATTCCTTATATTTATATATCACAATATAAATAGTAAATATTAGCAGAAATCACATATATGCATATAGATTCATAATAACATCATGTATCTAATTATATATAAATACTTAATTGTTTATTATTTTATATATTTAATTCTAATTGATTAAAGTTTATTTTATTAACTCAAAATATCATATATACACTTTTATTTTTATATTTTTATTTACATATTTACTTACGCACAATAGTTCGTGAATTGTCGGAAACAGTCAAAGGGTAATTGCATAAATGATAACATTTCAAAATATTTGAGATTCAACATTTCAGACTTTGCTTATCGTGTTGGAAGCATATAAAGATTAAGTTTAAATTTGGTCGGAAATTTCCAGGTCGTCACAGATAGATGGTGAAATCCTGTACGAGGGTGATCATTGACATGTGTGTTCGGGATTGGACATGTTTAGAATGATCGGTGAGGCGGTGTAATCTCATGAAGAATCCTATAATTGAAGAGTCGCATACTTCAATTGGTTTTCTGGTGTAAGAAGAAGATCTTCGTGTTAGAAGACGGTGGCAACAGAAACAGATATGGCCCAAGCTAGTAACTATGAGATTGGATTATCATTCAGCGGTGTTTCTTTTGGTGTTGAAAGACTTCACTTGCTTGTAGGCTAACGAGTGAAGTGCGGCGCGATTCGGGTGTCTCATCCGGCGGTATCAAAAGGAGTTGGTAATCGGCTAGTCTAGAGTTATTGTGGGTTTATTTAAACATAGTGATGGGTTGATAAAATGGGCTTTGTTTAGATCATCCTTCAAGTGGGAGATTGTTGGATGTGTGATGGATATCAAAATGTAATGACCCCAAAATGTAATAAAAGAAAACACACGTTTTTGTTTTTTTAAACAACAGTAGTTTCCTGTATGACCATATGCGCGACGCGTATATGGGTGCGCGACGCGGTTTATGACACAAAACTGAAACGAAACTTGACAACATACCTGACTACCAGCAATTGGCCATATACACGACGCGGAAGGCCACGCGCGGCGCGCATTAAAGCTGGGAAATCACTGCAGCCCATTTTAAGCATGACAAACCATTTTCGCCCAACCCCAGTTCTGTTAAACCCCAAAACCAATTCCAACACTTTTCGAACATTTAACAACCGGGTTTTTAATTGACAAAAGTATGTTATGACCCCACGGGACTCCAACGACCTATAAATTACATGAACGTGGCAATTTCGTCCCATTTATATATTTTGACGGATTAGGACTCTACAACCCAACCCAATACCAAGAGCATAATCCCGGGGACTAACAAATCCCCAATCCGCGTTTAATATCCAAAAGCTAATCCTCCAAGCTCAAGCAACGTCTATCAACCCTAATCAAGTAACTAGGTAAATTCCGCATCAACGATACCAATAAAAAGGTAAACAACGAGAGGGGTAAGCATAAAGCTTAGTGAATGAAATAATTATACACATACATATATAATATACCTACTTACAATCACTTACACACATTCCGCATACTTGCTAGAAATTTAATTAGCATACTAACTCCAAGTATAAAGCTAATAACCTCCAATACCGCAACTAGCATATCCAATAGCATATAATATAAATGACATAATATAATATGCTACACTACAACACATACACAAGCCATATGGTTAACCATATGCGCGTCATGGTGCTACCGGGTTCTTGGTTCACACCGTACACATTGCCATGATGCTACCGGCTCCGTGGTTCACATCACAACTCGAGTCATACTCTCGTTGAGGCACTACCAGCTCCGTGGTTCACACCTCAATACTCGTGCTATAGTGCTACCGGCTCCGTGGTGCACACTACAACACACGTACCATGATGCTACCTGCTCCGTGATTCGCATCATAACTTGAGTCATACTCACGCTAAGGCGCTACCGGCTCCGTGCTTCACACCTTAACAACTCGTGCTATAGTGCTATCGGCTCCATGGTTCACACTACAACACACGTACCATGATGCTACCTACTCCGTGGTTCACATCACAACACACTCGCACATACTATGGCACTTCCAGCTCCGTGGATCATGCCATATCATACAAATAAATACATTATATACATACACGCATAATTATTCCACTCACCTTGAAATGCCCGCACAAATCATGTATGTAAATCGCCTCTAAACGCAACCGAGCAAACCTTTACCTATAATACACATATAGGTACAGTACACATAAGTACACATTCTCTAAAAATAGGATTTACACCAACACCCTAAACCAAGGGTTTATACCTACCTCCACAATCCGCTCATTTAGACACCTAAGGTGGACTTCACCAATTACCACTACGGGTGGTAATTCTGACCCATATAAACAAGTATAACTTAACCCAAATTATACTTGACACCAATTAGACCAACTTTGGTTTTAACACTAAAGTACTACTTAGGTAGTAATTATTTCAAACGCCAATTACACCAAAAACCCCAACACGTGTAATATTGACCATTTTGCGTTTGACCACGTTTGACTTATGTTAAAATACCATTTTAACCCAAAATCACTTCTCACGGTTACTTTCATTCAAAAACATCATTTAACACTTAACAAAAGCGTTTAACATCCATTTAATCCAAAATTAGTGTCATTACCAAATTCGACCTAATTCAATTCACCCATTTTGACATAAGTCCCAAAAATGCCCAAACTAACAAATAATCACTAACACAAGTGAAAATGGCCCTGATACACCAATTAAACCAAATCACAAGTGTTAAACACTTCTCTTATCCAATTTGGCACATAAACCCTAATTTTGACCCAATTCAAAACTAGTCCTTCAAACGTACCTAAATGGGTTCGAATACTTCCATAATTACTAAACTAAGTGATTACACCCAAAATCAAAGCCTAATCATGGCTAAATTGTCGACCAACCCAAAACCCGCCAAGTATCAAAAATAACTAGTCATAATAAACCCACTTCGTCATCTAAACGGGTTTCACAACTAAATAAGCTCAAACCCTAACTTGAATATCAAATCAACAAAATGAAATTCGGAGTTGAGACTTACCAATACCACCAAAATGTTTCCGTTGACGAGATGAACAACCTTGCCTCTTGCACCTTAACCCGAATCAACCTCCTTCTTCTCCAAATGGAGCTTTCCCTCTCTAAAAACTCTTCCTCTATCTAGGGTTTGAAGATGAGAGAGTTTGTGGGTGTGAAATGAGGATAAGGTTGATCAATGGATTAGTTTTATGGCTCAAAACCGAACCTTACGCGAAAAGACCCAAATGCCCCTTTAATTTATTAAAAATAACGAATGGGTCTGTCATCTTATTTTGCGCGGCGCGCTTCCACTTGCGCGGCGTGCACTACAATATAAAATGAAGACAACATAGTTTTTCTGATTCGGAAGTTCAGGGACTGAAATTGACTGATTCTGATTCTGATGTAAAATCTGAAAATGCATAAGTGTTAGGTTCACTTTTAGTGGCACTTTCTGGTGCACACATTTACTGACACTTTAGAACATTTTCTGACACACAAAATTCAGGATCTTACAACTCTCCCCCACTTAAACTGGATCACGTCCCCGTGATCTCTGTCACTTAACCAACCGGACCCACACTCTATGGCCCTCCGACACACATCCAAACTCGATGACCATAACGATTTCTTTAACCCGAATATCCCACCACACGCTAATAATCACTAGCTTGCATTTCCGCAACCAGTGGTATCTCATATGCTCAACGTCCAAAAAACCCACTTAGGAAATACAGAAACGCCATATATTCCTTCAAGTTCTCTCGGCTACAACTCGTAACAAGCTACATCCACAACTATATCACCCAACACGATCTACTAAATCCACTACGCCATGAACCAAGTCTTCCATTAATCCAAATCGAGAAGGATTCATGCCGCATCAAAACTTCGTATCTCAACAACTCGTAAACCAGCCCATAGAGAATGTTCTCTGAATCAAGAACCAACTTCCCTCGTCTCCAATACCGGGTCATTCCTTCTATGAAGAAATTTTGGTATCACCGAATAATCACACTGGGAATACAAACTTTCGCATCATTCGATCCGCACACGACTATCAGTCTCTGGATTAATCCAGGACAACAATAATACCCCATGAGTTAGACAAAACATCAACACTCGACACAGGGTTTCTCCTCTAGACCCTCCAACACATCCTTACAATTAGGGCTTCCTAGTACTAGCATGGAAACTATTCGTATACTAGAATTCCATCAATAGCGAATTATCATCACATCAATTCGCGATTTGTCACGCGACTCGCAGAAATATCAACCAACGCCTGGTGAATCCTCTTGCCTCGACCGTCTGTTAAGTATGGCCTCGACCTTTTAATGCAACTAGCGGGTTACATCACTAGAAAATACACCTCCGCAAACAAACAACATCCGCACGTCTCTATGAGATACTATTGGAACCGACACCCTCCGCCTCAACATCGCCCATAAAGTGGAATAATCCACTGACGATCTCCACGATCACGTTTCCTGACAGGGAAAATACACTATCCTTTGCGATAATGAACTCGTACCGATCCAATAATACTATCCGAGTCTCACGACAAATCCAGATTTCCACTATGAGAGCACCCGCAATGACAGCTTTATTTTCTCACTCCGAGACCTCAAGCTTCACATTTGGTCTCATACCGCACATTGGTACCACACGATCACCTTACATAAGGAGACCTACACTTCCTTCGATCACATCATCACAATCTTCATGCATAACATTCTGCTATTGTAATTCACAATCGTAATGCATGATTTCGTGTCGACATCAACAACCCTCCACTTTTCCTCGTTAGGAACTCCGAATACCTATTGAGGCTTAGCACGGTACACTCTGCCACTTCACTATACATAACACCACCGGGGCTTCCTCGGACGGCACTAAAAACTCCCCCACTTAGGATTCAACTCCACCCTTTCATTGCCAAGATAATAACCTCCTGCAGAATTGTTATTCCATGAAACATATGACCATTCTCATCGTTAGTCACACACTCCAAATCACCACGAATTCACTTCAGGCTCTCAAAGCCGACTGATGATGTTGGAGCGGGGTACGAAATAGTTATATTTTTATTATGAAATACGTTACAAATTACACAAGTTTTATTTATTTATAGAGTGGATATACCTAAACCTTGCTACAACACTTATAGGCAGTGTACCTAATCGTACAGTAGTGTAGTTTTTAGTAAGTTCGGTTCGTTCCACAGGGAGCTGGTAAAGTTTAACACTATATTTTTAAACAATTATATTTGTACAAAGTATATTATATATATATATATATATATATATATATATATATATATATATATATATATATATATATATATATATATATATATATTAATAATATATAAAATGGGGTTTACCGTTTATTGACTGGTTTGTCGATTTTATATTTTAAGCGTAAAGATAAATGACAATAATTAAAGTGGTTAAAATAAATTACAATATTTAAATGACAATAAATAAAATTGCGAGTAAATAAAAGTACGATGAGAAATACAATAAAACAATTATGCTTATTTAAACTTCCGTAATCATAATGTTTGGCGTTTTGATTTTAATTAATTATCTTGGGTTAATTGTCCTTTGTCCTGGATTTATTTGATACCTATCTGGTTTTTGTCCACAATAGTCCATCGGTCATAATTATAAAATGATCGTCAAATTAACCTTATTCCCGAAGTTAAATATTCTAACTAATTAGGGATTCGAACTGTAACAAGGTCTTAATAATTTGTTTAATGATTCACCAGGTTATCGACTGTGTGTAATCCAAGGTCTTAATACTTTGTTAACAATTACACCAATTACCCTTGTATATAATCCACCCTTATTTTAATTAGTCCATGATTATTAATTTACCCACTTGATCAGAATGAATAATCAATTACCCAACCTAATTGATTAATTAAATGATTGTTAAAGATGTCGTATAAACGTCACTAAATAGGACATGCATAATCATTTAATAATTATTAGATTAACTAATTTGAAGATAGGTTGGACAGGCTCCAAAGAATTTTCATTCAATTAGACAATACCCCCTATCTATTAATGGTTCATGGTCCAATGTCCACAAGTGTCGGTCTTTTGTCCATACCCTAATTATGGTACAAAATTTAATAACCCAATCTTAATTTTTAATCTAACATCACGATTACTTCGGCTCAAATAAGCATAATAATAACTTAGTTACGAGACATTAATTTAAATAATTTAAACATAGCTTACAGTGATTATTTATCGCGTAGCGTTACACGAACAGAGTTCCGACTTAAAACCCGTAAAACATTCTTACAATAACCTTATTATTATTAACTTAAAATTAAAATTATAATTATAAAATATAAATATAAATATAAACTGAGATAGATAGATAGAATTGGGTACGTAAAGAGTGCAGACTGCTCGAGCTTTTATAGGCCTTTTCTGATTTCAGCTGCTCCCCTATCGCTTAGATTTTACCCTTTACAGCTCCGCTATCGCGGAGTTTCGCAGATCCAGCTCACCATTTTTAGATTTTTATTTGTCGACATATTTATTAAATATATATAATATATAAATAATTTATATAATTATTTATATATTATATTTTATTCTTGTGTATAGTTGACTCATAATTTTTGGTCCATTGCGTCGGGCGTTGATAGTTGGCTCAAGTCCCGGTTCCGGATTTTAGAACGTCCTTTCGTACAATTTAATATCTTGTACTTTGCGTTTCACAACTTGTACTCTTGTCATTTTTAGACGTTTCTCATCAATAAATTGAACCACTTGGATTGTATCTTGTACATTTGAGCTTTTTGGACGGTTTTGTCTTCGAATCTTCGTTTTTGCCTTTTGTCTTCGCACTTAATTAATATAAACGGATATTACTTGAAAATAGAACAATTACAACTGAAAACTTTACATATTGGAAGGATATTGCTACTAAATATATGTTCATTTAGAGCACTATCAAATATCCCCACACTTGAACGTTGTTTGTCCTCAATTAATACATAACTTGAAATTAAATCACACGAATCACTTCTTTATTTTTCACACTTTATACATCAGTGATTTTGATACGGCAGTATAGACAATGATAGTAACATTGTGGTTTACAGTCCCACATGACTATGAAAATTTAGATCCTTTAAGGAAATTGGATCTTTATGAAAACATTTGATCTTTTGAAAATTCAAGCTAGATTTTACCCTAGACAAGTTTTCCGGAATAACCCTTCACCGGCGTTTGCAAATTGTTTTTGTGGGTTTCAGATTTGAAAATTTTAGCTCAACACTTGCGGTTTTGTGTTACCCACTTGCTAACCTTGTATTAGGAAAGCAACACGTCCAGTTTACTTGTCCCATATATTACCTTTCGGCAAACTACCGTCCGGTTATAAAGGAAAGCGTTGAACAAGCAACTGTTAAGGCAATGTCCCGTGACATGCATTTGATTATGGTCTATATCGTGTCGGATGCTAGTATTATCCTTTGTAGGAGTAATAGTAAAGATCATCCTATAATTTTTTTGGTCTGGCACAAGGTCCTGTCTTCGACCATGCTATACAACCACCGTTCTTACGGTTGACACCCGATTTGGTTCAGGTGACCTAATGAATTCCATGTGAATTCTCAGGATTTTACGATCAATGGTAATGAACGTATTGAAAATAGGTTTTCAGAAAACAAATCGGTTTTTATTTTTGATCAAAATATTTTCTCGTTCAAGCTCGACTTTAGATATCATCGAATTCCATGAGTTTGTAATTCTCAATCTTTATGGTCAATCTCAAGGATTGAGTAATATCAGGCTTAAAAGTTGATTTTTAATCTTTTAGGAGATTATCCTTTCTGGGGGTCTGATTCATTAGTCTTATCAAGCTAATTTGCACGGCGCCCTCCCCATTTTACGAGATAGATCCTCTTATGGTTAGGATAAGTCTGACCACTTGGCGACCCTGTTTGATGCTGAGGTCCGTGGATTTCCTGCTGATTTTAGAGATGACTTTTCTAGCTTTTTCGTCAACCTACAGCTGGTCTGGATGACAACTTCCTGACCTAAATCAAGAAGCGCGTGTCTTTTTCGGAAGACTTTACTTCCTTTTAATGATGGAATTGATTCATCGTGTAGATCCATCTTTCATTCAAATATATTACAGTAAATTGGGTAAAACTGATTAGTATCGTCCAAAACAAAAGTACCTGCAATAATCTTGTACAAAAATATGTGATATATGTTTTAAAGAACTTGGTGAATTCTTCCCACACTTAGCTTTTATTTATTCTTTTATTCTCAATCTTTATGTTTTAAATATGTGATATATCTTGCACAATAATTTCGGTATTAACACCTAGTTTTATCGTTCATAAATATGTATAAACATGATTTTGAATTCATTTATAAGTTGAAAATTTTTCAAATTTTCACAAAATTTGGCAATTAAACCAAGTGTAAACCCGAGAGAATTTATAACCCTTCCCCACACTTGAGATCTTGCAATGCCCTCATTTGCAAGAAATCAGTAAAAATTTAAATTCATGAGGGTGATTAGTGTAGAAAAATGATTAAAATTACCGAGTTTGCAAGCATATTGTTGTTATTTCACATTTGATATTTTGCGTCTTGTCGTCAAAATTAATAGCTTTTGCTGAACTTAATGACAGTCTTTGAAAGTGCGTTGTTTTACCCTGTTTTGTACATAACATAAAATACAAACATATATATACATATTTTTGAAGTTTGGTATATATCCTCACTTTCAAAAATTTTTAAAATCTAATATTTTTTTGGCATACTTTAAATCAATAAAATTAAAAATAATGATAACAAAATTTGTCGCCCCATCCTTGGGTAAAGCAATTTCGGTTCAACGACCTAATCTTCAACTCACGACGAATTTTAGAAATCAATTTTTAAACTTAATTAAATAAAGTAAATTTTATTTTTAAAAATTCACACAAAACTTAAAAAAAAGCATATTAATTTCATACAAAACCTATAAAACAAAAAAAATTCAGAATGGGGGAGAAAACTAGTTCTTTAGTGTCTGCTAGTGGAAAAGACCAATCGGATTCCATTCTCGGAACTACATGAGAATAGAACAACTAACTCTAGACAACATTTTCTTTTTAGAACATTTGAATCTCCCCACACTTAGGTAGCTGTGGTGTCGAAATTGTGATTAACTTCATCGTCAATTTCTCTTGGACCATAATCAACTTGCATATCTGTGACTTTAGCTTTAAGCCAGTGACCAGCTTCTTCCGTAATATCCACAAATTCAACTAGTTTCGCCTTTTATTTAGGCGATAGATTGGATACTAACCAGTTACATAACTTAAAGTTCCCCTTAATTCTACCATCGTAAACCCGTTTAATAAGTTTCTTCATTGAACTATTAATAACGGGATCGTTTAATTTCGTATCAACAACGGGGTTCGTTGTTATCAGGTCATCATTAGGTGTTACTTCATTTTCCCCACACTTAGGCGTTTTATTATTGTTGAGCACTACCGTTGGAGTTGGTAAAACAACATGGTTCTTACCAATCGTTTTTGCTGGTTCAACGGTTTTGGTTGGTGGAGATTTAGACTTTCGAATCATAAAGGTGATCGATTTCTCATCATTACTAAGTGTCATTCTACCCTTTCTTACATCAAATAACGCCCCGGTGGATGCTAAGAATGGTCGACCTAAAATTAAAGGAATGTTTGGGTCCTCTTCTATGTCAATGACAATGAATTCGACTAGAAAGGTTAAATTACCTACTTGAATGGGTAGGTTGTCAGCAATTCTAACTGGGTGCTTAATGGTTTGATCAAGGAGTCGAACACTCATATTCGTTGGACTTAACTCACTTACTCATAATCTCTTATATAATGAAAGAGGTATAACACTCACACTTGCACCTAAATCTGCTAGTGCATCATACATGACACAGTCACTAAGTAGACAAGGAACAATAAATTCACCCGAATCACCCATTTTGGGTGGAGGTTTCGGTGGAACTGTCCTCACTGGGTTTACTTCTACTGTTTTTGTTTCTTGCACTTTCTTATTCTTCTTCTTCTTCTTTCCAGAGGTATCACAAACTTTATTACCTATCCCTTGCTCATACTCAACTCCTTTTCTTGGAAACGGGATGGGTGGTCTGTATGGTGCCACCACTGGCTTTACATACTCAGGTGGTGGTGGTGGTGTAACTTCTTCATTGTTACTCACATCTAAAACCTTCCCATCTTCTGGTGCTGGTTTTTTAGAATTCGTTGAAACCATGTTAACATTTTCATTCCGAGGATTTACTTCAGTATTACTCGGTAGCTTTCCTTGTTCCCTTTCACTCATCAATCTAACAAGAGTACCTACTTGTTTTTCTAGATTCAAAATGGAAGCTTGTTGAGTTCTAAATGACTGATCAAACCTCTCGTTCGTTTGGGTTTGAGTTTCAATAAATTGTGTTTGAGATTCAACTAGCTTAAATACCACTTCTTCCAGATTTGACTTTTTCTCTTCGGTTTGTTGTGGTGGTTTATACAAGCCAGGTCTTTGTTGATTGAAAGTGTTGTTTTGAGTTGGTTGGTTATTCGGACCTTGTTGGTTATACGAGTTATTGTCGGGTCCTTTTGGATTGTAAAGAAGAATGTTTTGATTTTGATTGAAGTTTAGCCTTGGCGGTTGATAATTATTTTGATAATTATTTCCCGGCCTTTGGTTCATGTAGGAAACATTCTCACGTTGTTCCATCGTTTGCTCAACATTACAATCTTTCGTTAAGTGTGGTCCATCGCATTGCTCACAACTGATTCGTATTGCGTGAATATCTTTAGTCATCTTTTCCATTCGTCTTTCGAAAGCATCTATTTTTGCTGAAACAGAATCAAAGTTATGGCTAGAATCGGCTCTAGCCGCTTTAGATGAATGAAAAATATCTTTTTCCTGATGCCACTCATGAGAGTGGGATGCTGTGTTATCAATAATCTTGTGAGCTTCGGTTGTGGTTTTCTTCATAATGGAACCACCAGCTGCTGTATCGATGTCTTTTCGTGTGGCGATGTCGATGCCTTTATAGAAGATTTGCACTATTTGAAAAGTATCTAAACCATGTTGAGGACATCCTCTCAACATCCTTCCGAATCTTGTCCATGCCTCATATAACGTTTCATTTGGCTTTTGCACGAACGTGGCAATTTCTCCTTGAAGTCTCACGGCTTTAGATGCCGGAAAGAATCTTTGAAGAAATTTCTCAACTAAAACATCTCATGTATCAATCGCTCCTTCAGGTAACGATTCTAACCAATCTTTGGCTTCTCCTTTTAAAGTCCATGGGAACAACATAAGATAAATAGTTTCATCCTCAACTTCTCGAATTTTAAATAGATTACAAATCCTATTAAAAGTTCGAAGATGTTCGTTTGAATCTTCTTTTGTTGTACCACCAAATTGGCACTGATTGGTGATCATGTGTAGGATTTGTCCTTTGATTTCAAAATCTGATGCTCTAATATCTGGCTGAATAATGGCGTGACCTTGGCCCGTGCGTATGGCTCTCATTCGGTCTTCCATACTTTGAGGTTCCGTTATTTCCATTTTTAAATTTGTTGAATCCGAATCACTAGAGGATTATGATTTAATGGTTTCTTCCTCGACAATCTCAGATTGTATGATTTGTGGTTTAGGAGGAATGATTAGTGGAGCAGGATCTATGAATTGTCCCTCCGGATTCTCAATTGTGAGATTTGGTTCAAAAATTGGATTATCGGAAATTTGAGTTGGAGTACTTGGTCGACTAGATGACGATTCTAAAGAAAAATCAACGGCCACAATATTGGCTAGATGTCTTGATCGAGTTACAGGTGGTGAACGTACGAAAAGTGATGAACGTTTTGCTCGGTGCATTCACTGAATATCCTATTAGTTATCAATATAAAAATTATATAAGTTTTTAAATTAATAGACTTTTCTGATTTTGCCCACGTTTCGAATAGCCAATAGATGCAACAGGTAGCCAGGACCCTTTAAATCGGAAGCCCACAACTCGCCACTAACAAATCCAACTATTACTACGAATCAGAAAATTTTTGATGTCTATCAATTTAACCGCTTAAAATAATTTTTCGTTTTGAAATTTTAGAGAAGAAATAGAAAAATTCTATGTCCTAAAAACTAGAGCGTCGAGAAATAAGAAAGAAAAAGAATGCGCGTCGAAAAATGTCAAAACTTAAAAGTCTAAAAATTATATATAAAAAGTTGCGCCTAAAGGTATTAACACTTAAAAGGAATTCTATATCCAAAACGGCAATAACTTAAAAGGCACTAAAATATATAAACGGCGTCGCAAAATTCTAAAGCGCCTAAATCTTAATCCAAAGAAAAAGCACTTAAGGGATTTTTACGGCAAACTTAAAAATCTAGAAATATAAAAATAACTACGGCAAATACTAGTCTTAAAACTAATTACGAACGAAAAATATAGAAATTATGAATTAAACGTTTAAAATATACAATTTATAAAAAGATATAAAAAATGATAAAATTACTTATTTTTATAAAAATATTGTTTTTATATTATTATTTTATAAAAGATATTAATTTATATAATTAATAATAACTTAATATTACAGACTATATATTAAAACTAAAATTAAAAACTAATTAAATAATTAAAATTCTAAATATAATTATAATTATTAAATTAAAACCCTAATCCCGTAATTAATGAAGGGACCAGACCTGTCAGAAGCACCTACGCGATCGCGTAGGAATTACACAGGAAAGCTCCGCGATCGTGGAATAATACAGTACTGGGTTCGGATTTGGTCTTAAAACAGACTCGGCCCGATTCTAAATTTTAATTAAAAACTGATTTGGGCTTCGAATTTTGGCCCAGTTCGCGTGTTTTTTTTTCACAAAATAAATAAAGAAAATATTATTAAAAAAACTTATATTTTAAAATCTAAAAATAAAAATACTTTTTAATTTTATAGATAAAATCTTAAAAATATATAAATTTTTTTCTTTTTTTTTGTTTTTATATTTTTGTTTTTAATATTTAAAACTTAAATAAATATATTTTTTACAAAAATATAGTTTTTCACCGAGTTCCCCGGCAGCGGCGCCAAAAACTTGATGATGTTGGAGCGGGGTACGAAATAGTTATATTTTTATTACGAAATACGTTACAAATTACACAAGTTTTATTTATTTATTTATAGAGTGGATATACCTAAACCTTGCTACAACACTTATAGGCAGTGTACCTAATCGTACAGTAGTGTAGTTTTTAGTAAGTCCAGTTCGTTCCACAGGGAGCTGGTAAAGTTTAACACTATATTTTTAAACAATTATATTTGTACAAAATATTATATATATATATATATATATATATATATATATATGGTTTACCGTTTATTGACTGGTTTGTCGATTTTATATTTTAAGCGTAAAGATAAATGACAATAATTAAAGTGCGTAAAATAAATTACAATATTTAAATGACAATAAATAAAATTGCGAGTAAATAAAAGTACGATGAGAAATACAATAAAACAATTATGCTTATTTAAACTTCCGTAATCATGATGTTTGGCGTTTTGATTTTAATTAATTATCTTGGGTTAATTGTCCTTTGTCCTGGATTTATTTGATACCTATCTGGGTTTTGTCCACAATAGTCCATCGATCATAATTATAAAATGATCGTCAAATTAACCTTATTCCCGAAGTCAAATATTCCAACTAATTAGGGATTCGAACTGTAACAAGGTCTTAATACTTTGTTTAATGATTCACCAGGTTATCGACTGTGTGTAATCCAAGGTCTTAATACTTTGTTAACAATTACACCAATTACCCTTGTATGTAATCCATCCTTATTTTAATTAGTCAATGATTATTAATTTACCCACTTGATCAGAATGAATAATCAATTACCCAACCTAATTAATTAATTAAATGATTGTTAAAGATGTCGTATAAACGTCACTAAATAGGACATGCATAATCATTTAATAATTATTAGATTAACTAATTTGAAGATAGGTTGGACAGGCTCCAAAGAATTTTCATTCAATTAGACAATACCCCCCATCTATTAATGGTTCATGGTCCAATGTCCACAAGTGTCGGTCTTTTTGAAATGTCCCGTTCTTATTGATTAAAAATGTTTCATATTAATTGATTTCGTTGCGAGGTTTTGACCTCTATATGAGACGTTTTTCAAAGACTGCATTCATTTTAAAACAAACCATAACCTTTATTTCATCAATAAAGGTTTAAAAAGCTTTACGTAGATTATCAAATAATGATAATCTAAAATATCCTGTTTACACACGACCATTACATAATGGTTTACAATACAAATATGTTACAACAAAATAAGTTTCTTGAATGCAGTTTTTACACAATATCATACAAGCATGGACTCCAAATCTCGTCCTTATTTAAGTATGCGACAGCGGAAGCTCTTAATAATCACCTGAGAATAAACATGCTTAAAACGTCAACAAAAATGTTGGTGAGTTATAGGTTTAACCTATATATATCAAATCGTAACAATAGACCACAAGATTTCATATTTAAATATACATCCCATACATAGAGATAAAAATTATTCATATGGTGAACACCTGGTAATCGACATTAACAAGATGCATATATAAGAATATCCCCATCATTCCGGGACACCCTTCGGATATGATATAAATTTCGAAGTACTAAAGCATCCGGTACTTTAGATGGGGTTTGTTAGGCCCAATAGATCTATCTTTAGGATTCGCGTCAATTAGGGTGTCTGTTCCCTAATTCTTAGATTACCAGACTTAATAAAAAGGGGCATATTCGATTTCGATAATTCAACCATAGAATGTAGTTTTACGTACTTGTGTCTATTTTGTAAATCATTTATAAAACCTGCATGTATTCTCATCCCAAAAATATTAGATTTTAAAAGTGGGACTATAACTCACTTTCACAGATTTTTACTTTGTCGGGAAGTAAGACTTGGCCACTGGTCGATTCACGAACCTATAACAAATATGTACATATATATCAAAGTATGTTCAAAATATATTTACAACACTTTTAATACATTTTGATGTTTTAAGTTTATTAAGTCAGCTGTCCTCGTTAGTAACCTACAACTAGTTGTCCACAGTTAGATGTACAAAAATAAATCGATATATATTATCTTGAATCAATCCACTACCCAGTGTATACATATCTCAGTATTTATCACAACTCAAACTATATATATATTTTGGAATCAACCTCAACCCTGTATAGCTAACTCCAACATTCACATATAGAGTGTCTATGGTTGTTTCGAAATATATATAGATGTGTCGACATGATAGGTCGAAACATTGTATACGTGTCTATGGTATCTCATGATTACATAATATACAATACAAGTTGATTAAGTTATGGTTGGAATAGATTTGCTACCAATTTTCACGTAGCTAAAATGAGAAAAATTATCCAATCTTGTTTTACCCATAACTTCTTCATTTTAAATCCGTTTTGAGTGAATCAAATTGCTATGGTTTCATATTGAACTCTATTTTATGAATATAAACAGAAAAAGTATAGGTTTATAGTCGGAAATATAAGTTACAAGTCATTTTTGTAAAGGTAGTCATTTCAGTCGAAAGAACGACGTCTAGATGACCATTTTAGAAAACATACTTACACTTTGAGTTTAACCATGATTTTTGGATATAATTTCATGTTCATAAGAAAAATCATTTTCCCAGAAGAACAATTTTTAAATCAAAGTTTATCATAGTTTTTAATTAACTAACCCAAAACAGCCCGCGGTGTTACTACGACGGCGTAAATTCGGTTTTACAGTGTTTTTCGTGTTTCCAGGTTTTAAATCATTAAGTTAGCATATCATATAGATATAGAACATGTGTTTAGTTGATTTTAAAAGTCAAGTTAGAAGGATTAACTTTTGTTTGCGAACAAGTTTAGAATTAACTAAACTATGTTCTAGTGATTACAAGTTTAAACCTTCGAATAAGATAGCTTTATATGTATGAATCGAATGATGTTATGAACATCATTACTACCTTAAGTTCCTTGGATAAACCTACTGGAAAATAGAAAAATAGATCTAGCTTCAACGGATCCTTGGATGGCTCGAAGTTCTTGAAGCAGAATCATGACACGAAAACAAGTTCAAGTAAGATCATCACTTGAAATAAGATTGTTATAGTTATAGAAATTGAACCAAAGTTTGAATATGATTATTACCTTGTATTAGAATAATAACCTACTGTAAGAAACAAAGATTTCTTGAGGTTGGATGATCACCTTACAAGATTGGAAGTGAGCTAGCAAACTTGAAAGTATTCTTGATTTTATGTAACTAGAACTTGTAGAATTTATGAAGAACACTTAGAACTTGAAGATAGAACTTGAGAGAGATCAATTAGATGAAGAAAATTGAAGAATGAAAGTGTTTGTAGGTGTTTTTGGTCGTTGGTGTATGGATTAGATATAAAGGATATGTAATTTTGTTTTCATGTAAATAAGTCATGAATGATTACTCATATTTTTGTAATTTTATGAGATATTTCATGCTAGTTGCCAAATGATGGTTCCCACATGTGTTAGGTGACTCACATGGGCTGCTAAGAGCTGATCATTGGAGTGTATATACCAATAGTACATACATCTAAAATCTGTGTATTGTACGAGTACGAATACGGGTGCATACGAGTAGAATTGTTGATGAAACTGAACGAGGATGTAATTGTAAGCATTTTTGTTAAGTAGAAGTATTTTGATAAGTGTATTGAAGTCTTTCAAAAGTGTATAAATACATATTAAAACACTACATGTATATACATTTTAACTGAGTCGTTAAGTCATGGTTAGTCGTTACATGTAAGTGTTGTTTTAAAACCTTTAGGTTAACGATCTTGTTAAATGTTGTTAACCCAATGTTTATAATATCAAATGAGATTTTAAATTATTATATTATCATTATATTATCATGTATGAATATCTCTTAATATGATATATATATGTACATTAAATGTCTTTACAACGATAATCGTTACATATATGTCTCATTTAAAAATCATTAAGTTAGTAGTCTTGTTTTTACAAATGTAGTTCATTGTTAATATACTTAATGATATGTTTACTTATCATAATATCATGTTAACTATATATATATCCATATATATGTCATCATATAGTTTTTACAAGTTTTAACGTTCGTGAATCACCGGTCAACTTGGGTGGTCAATTGTCTATATGAAACATATTTCAATTAATCAAGTCTTAACAAGCTTGATTTCTTAACATGTTGGAAACATTTAATCATGTAAATATCAATCTCAATTAATATATATAAACATGGAAAAGTTCGGGTCACTACAGTACCTACCCGTTAAATAAATTTCGTCCCGAAATATTAAGCTGTTGAAGGAGTTGACGAATCTTCTGGAAATAGATGCTGGTATTTCTTCTTCATCTGATATTCACGCTCCCAGGTGAACTCGGGTCCTCTACGAGCATTCCATCGAACCTTAACAATTGGTATCTTGTTTTGCTTAAGTCTTTTAACCTCACGATCCATTATTTCGACGGGTTCTTCGATGAATTGAAGTTTTTCTTTGATTTGGATTTCATCTAACGGAATAGTGAGATCTTCTTTAGCAAAACATTTCTTCAAATTCGAGACGTGGAAAGTGTTATGTACAGCCGCGAGTTGTTGAGGTAACTCAAGTCGGTAAGCTACTAGTCCGACACGATCAATAATCTTGAATGGTCCATTATACCTTGGATTTAATTTCCCTCGTTTACCAAATCGAACAACGCCTTTCCAAGGTGCAACTTTAAGCATGACCATCTCTCCAATTTCAAATTCTATATCTTTTCTTTTAATGTCAGCGTAGCTCCTTTGTCGACTTTGGACGGTTTTCAACCGTTGTTGAATTTGGATGATCTTCTCGGTAGTTTTTTGTATTATCTCCGGTCCCGTAATCTGTATATCCCCCACTTCACTCCAACAAATTGGAGACCTGCACTTTCTACCATAAAGTGCTTCAAACGGCGCCATCTCAATGCTTGAATGGTAGCTGTTGTTGTAGGAAAATTCTGCTAACGGTAGATGTCGATCCCAACTGTTTCCGAAATCAATAACACATGCTCGTAGCATGTCTTCAAGCGTTTGTATCGTCCTTTCGCTCTGCCCATCAGTTTGTGGATGATAGGCAATACTCATGTCTAGACGAGTTCCTAATGCTTGCTGTAATGTCTGCCAGAATCTTGAAATAAATCTGCCATCCCTATCAGAGATAATAGAGATTGGTATTCCATGTCTGGAGACGACTTCCTTCAAATACAGTCGTGCTAACTTCTCCATCTTGTCATCTTCTCTTATTGGCAGGAAGTGTGCTGATTTGGTGAGACGATCAACTATTACTCAAATAGTATCAAAACCACTTGCAGTCCTTGGAAATTTAGTGATGAAATCCATGGTAATGTTTTCCCATTTCCATTCCGGGATTTCGGGTTATTGAAGTAGACCTGATGGTTTCTGATGCTCAGCTTTGACCTTAGAACACGTCAAACATTCTCCTACTTATTTAGCAACATCGGCTTTCATACCCGGCCACCAAAAATGTTTCTTGAGATCCTTGTACATCTTCCCCGTTCCAGGATGTATTGAGTATCTGGTTTTATGAGCTTCTCTAAGTACCATTTCTCTCATATCTCCAAATTTTGGTACCCAAATCCTTTCAGCCCTATACCGGGTTCCGTCTTCCCGAATATTAAGATGCTTCTCCGATCCTTTGGGTATTTCATCCTTTAAATTTCTCTCTTTTAAAACTCCTTGTTGCGCCTCCTTTATTTGAGTAGTAAGGTTATTATGAATCATTATATTCATAGATTTTACTCGAATGGGTTCTCTGACCTTCCTGCTCAAGGCATCGGCTACCACATTTGCCTTCCCCTGGTGGTAACGAATCTCAAAATCGTAATCATTCAACAATTCAATCCACCTACGCTGCCTCATATTCAGTTGTTTCTGATTAAATATGTGTTGAAGACTTTTGTGGTCGGTATATATAATACTTTTGACCCCATATAAGTAGTGCCTCCAAGTCTTTAATGCAAAAACAACCGCGCCTAATTCCAAATCATGCGTCGTATAATTTTGTTTGTGAATCTTCAATTGTCTAGACGCATAAGCAATCACCTTCGTTCGTTGCATTAATACACAACCGAGACCTTGCTTTGATGCGTCACAATAAATCACAAAATCATCATTCCCTTCAGGCAATGACAATATAGGTGCCGTAGTTAGATTTTTCTTCAATAACTGAAACGCTTTCTCTTGTTCATCATTCCATTCAAATTTCTTCCCTTTATACGTTAATGCAGTCAAGGGTTTTGCTATTCTGGAAAAGTCTTGGATGAACCTTCTGTAGTAACCAGCTAGTCCTAAAAACTGGCGTATGTGTTTCGGAGTTTTCGGGGTTTCCCACTTTTCAACAGTTTCTATCTTTGCCGGATCCACCTTAATACCTTCTTTGTTCACTATGTGACCGAGGAATTGAACTTCTTCCAACCAAAATGCACACTTTGAAAACTTAGCGTACAATTCTTCCTTCCTCAATACTTCTAACACCTTTCTCAAATGTTCACTGTGTTCTTGGTCATTCTTGGAGTAAATAAGTATGTCATCAATGAAAACAATGACAAACTTGTCAAGGTATGGTCCACACACTCGGTTCATAAGGTCCATGAACACAGCTGGTGCATTAGTTAAACCAAACGGCATGACCATAAACTCGTAATGACCGTAACTTGTTCTGAAAGCAGTCTTTGGAATATCATCTTCTTTCACCCGCATTTGATGATACCCGGAAAGTAAGTCAATCTTTGAATAAACAGACAAGCCTTGTAGTTGATCAAATAAGTCATCGATTCTCGGTAGTGGGTAGCGGTTCTTGATGGTAAGTTTGTTCAACTCTCGGTAGTCGATACACAACCTGAATGTACCATCTTTCTTCTTGACAAACAAAACAGGAGCTCGCCACGGTGATGTGCTTGGTCGAATGAAACCACGCTCTAAAAGTTCTTGTAATTGGCTTTGCAGTTCTTTCATCTCGCTGGGTGCGAGTCTGTAAGGAGCACGAGCTATTGGTGCAGCTCCTGGTACAAGATCTATTCGAAATTCAACGGATCGATGTGGGGGTAATCCCGGTAATTCTTTCGGAAATACATCGGGAAATTCTTTTGCAATGGGAACATCATTGATGCTCTTTTCTTCAGTTTGTACTTTCTCGACGTGTGCTAGAACAGCATAGCAACCTTTTCTTATTAGTTTTTGTGCCTTCAAATTACTAATAAGATGTAGCTTCGTGTTGCCCTTTTCTCCATACACCATTAAGGGTTTTCCTTTTTCTCGTATAATGCGAATTGCATTTTTGTAACAAACGATCTCTGCTTTCACTTTTTTCAACCAGTCCATACCGATTATCACATCAAAACTCCCTAACTCTACTGGTATCAAATCAATCTTAAATGTTTCGCTAACCAGTTTAATTTCTCGATTCCGACATATATTATCTGCTGAAATTAATTTACCATTAGCTAATTCGAGTAAAAATTTACTATCCAAAGGTGTCAATGGACAACTTAATTTAGCACAAAAATCTCTACTCATATAGCTTCTATCCGCACCCGAATCAAATAAAATGTAAGCAGATTTATTATCAATAAGAAATGTACCTGTAACAAGCTCCGGGTCTTCCTGTGCCTCTACCGCATAAATATTGAAAACTCTTCCGCGGCCTTGTACATTCGTGTTCTCCTGGTTCGGGCAATTTCTAATAATGTGGCCCGGTTTTCCACATTTATAACAAACTACATTGGCACAACTTGCTCTGACACTACTTGCTCCGCCATTACTCGTTTCGACACCATTTGTTCCTTTCATTCTATTAACCCCTGGTCCGTAGACCTCACACTTCGCCGCGCTATGACCATTTCTTTTACACTTGTTGCAAAATTTGGTGCAGAACCCCGAGTGATACTTTTCACACCTTTGGCATAGCTGCTTCTGATTGTTGTTGTTGTTGCGGTTATTATTGTTATTGGGATGATTATTGTAGTTGCTGTTGTTGTTGTTGTTGTTGTTGTTGTTGTTGTTGTTGTTGTTGTTGGGCCATTTGTTGTAGTTGCGATTGATGTTGCGATTGTTGGGATAATTGTTGCGATTATTGTTGTAATTGCTGTTGTTGTTGTATTGGTGATTCTTATCACCGTTTTCCTCCCACTTTCTTTTGACTTGCTTCACATTGGCCTCTTCAGCAGTCTGTTCTTTAATTCTTTCTTCAATCTGGTTCACTAGTTTGTGAGCCATTCTACATACCTGTTGTATGGAGGCGGGCTCGTGTGAACTTATATCTTCTTGGATTCTTTCCGGTAATCCTTTCACAAACGCGTCGATCTTCTCTTCCTCATCTTCGAACGCTCCCGAACACAATAGGCACAATTCTATGAATTGTCTTTTGTACGTGGTAATATCAAATCCTTGGGTTCGTAACCCTCTAAGTTCTGTCTTGAGCTTATTGACCTCGGTTCTGGGACGGTACTTCTTGTTCATCAAGTGCTTGAATGCTGACCACGGTAGTGCGTACGCATCGTCTTGTCCCACTTGCTATAGATAGGTATTCCACCATGTTAATGCAGAACCTGTGAAGGTATGTGTAGCATACTTACTTACTTATGGCAAACACCGATTCGACCTTCTCGGTCTACCGTTTCAATCCGATCGGTCCTTCGGTTCCATCAAATTCCAAAGTTTTGCAGGTAGTGAATTCTTTGTAGGTGCATCTTACATGATTTCCTGTATTGCTAGATCCAAGGTTATTGTTGGTATGTAGCGCAGCCTGTACTGCGGCTATGTTTGAAGCTAGAAAAGTACGGAATTCCTCTTCATTCATATTCACGGTGTGTCGAGTAGTCGGTGCCATTTCCTTCAAAATAGTCAAATGGAACAAGTTAATCATACAGAATATTAAGAGTAGTTAATAGTATTTCATAGCATAATATGAACTCATTTATAAAAGATTTTTCTTCATATTAGCGTTTTATAAGTTTAAATTCGGGTAGTACCTACCCGTTAAGTTCATACTTAGTAGCTAATATATAATTCAACTACTACAATTCTATATGAAAAACTGATTATAATAATATTTCGCGTTCAAACTTTTACACAATATTTTACAAACTTACAATACCGCTTATTTTACATATAGCATGAAATATAGCACACAATAAATTTGATACAAGATGGTTGTGAAGATAATTCTAGCTAGTACACAAGTCGTTCAGCAAAGGCAATAAAGACACGTAATTCATACGTCCAGAAACAAGTCATGCATTCTGGTTTTACTAGGATTACTTCCCATCCTTGGTCTTGTGGAACATAACCGTTATGGTCGTTGATAAGACAGCGTGTTGTAACGTCGTCAAAGGGACGAGGGTTATGTAATGTCCAACAGTCCCGTAACAATCTAAAAACCTCATTTCTTACCCCAATTACCGACTCCGTCACTTGTGGGAACGTTTTGTTTAATAGTTGTAGCCCGATGTTCTTGTTCTCACTTTGGTGAGAAGCGAATATTACTAATCCGTAAGCATAACATGCTTCTTTATGTTGCATGTTAGCCGCTTTTTCTAAATCACGAAGTCCAATATTCGGATATATTGAGTCAAAATAATTTCTTAACCCATTGCGTAAAATAGCATTTGGGTTCCCCGCAATATATGCGTCAAAGTAAACACATCGTAACTTATGGATTTCCCAATGTGATATCCCCCATCTTTCGAACGAAAGCCTTTTATAAACCAAGGCATTCTTGGAACGTTCTTCGAATGTCTTACAAACTGATCTCGCCTTAAATAGTTGTTCCGAAGAATTCTGACCGACTCTAGACAAGATTTCATCAATCATGTCTCCGGGTAGGTCTCTTTAAATATTGGGTTGTCTATCCATTTTGTGTTTTTATACTGTAAAATAGACAAGAGTTAGATTCATAAAAAAAATACTTATTAATACAAGCAATTTTTACATATATCATAAAGCATAAGCACACTATATTACATATATTACACCACACGAATACAACTATCTTATTCCGACTCGCTTGTTTCTTCTTCTTTGGTTTTGGTTCGTTTTGACAAGTTTCTAGGGATATATGATGTTCCCCTAATACGAGCCGTTGTTTTCCACATTGGTTTAGAAAAACCTGGTGGTTTAGAGGTTCCCGGGTCATTGTTACAACTTAAGGACTTCGGGGGTTGACGATACATATAAAGTTCATCGGGGTTGGATTAGATTTCTCTATTTTTATGCCCTTTCCCTTATTATTTTCTTTTACCTTTTTAAATTCAGTTGGGGTAATTTCTATAACATCATCGGAATTCTCGTCGGAATCCGATTCATCGGAGAATTGGTAATCCTCCCAATATTTTGCTTCCTTGGCGAAAACACCATTGACCATAATTAACCTTGGTCGGTTGGTTGAGGATTTTCTTTTACTTAACTGTTTTATTATTTCCCCCACCGGTTCTATTTCTTCATCCGGTTCCGATTCTTCTTCCGGTTCCGATTCTTCTTCCGGTTCCGACTCTTCTTCCGGTTCCTCTTCGGGAACTTGTGAATCAGTCCATGAATCATTCCAATTTACATTTGACTCTTCATTATTATTAGGTGAGTCAATGAGACTTGTTCTAGAGGTAGACATCTATCACATAATATCAAACGCGTTAAGTGATTAATATATCACATAATATTCACATGTTAAAAATATATAGTTTCCAACAAAATTTGTTAAGCAATCATTTTTCAAGTAAACACGGTCGAAGTCCAGACTCACTAATGTATCCTAACAAACTCGATAAGATACACTAATGCAAAATTCTGGTTCTCTAAGACCAACGCTCGGATACCAACTGAAATGTCCCGTTCTTATTGATTAAAAACGTTCCATATTAATTGATTTCGTTGCGAGGTTTTGACCTCTATATGAGACGTTTTTCAAAGACTGCATTCATTTTAAAACAAACCATAACCTTTATTTCATCAATAAAGGTTTAAAAAGCTTTACGTAGATTATCAAATAATGATAATCTAAAATATCCTGTTTACACATGACCATTACATAATGGTTTAAAATACAAATATGTTACAACAAAATAAGTTTCTTGAATGCAGTTTTTACACAATATCATACAAGCATGGACTCCAAATCTCATCCTTATTTAAGTATGCGACAGCGGAAGCTCTTAATAATCACCTGAGAATAAACATGCTTAAAACGTCAACAAAAATGTTGGTGAGTTATAGGTTTAACCTATATATATTAAATCGTAACAATAGACCACAAGATTTCATATTTAAATATACATCCCATACATAGAGATAAAAATTATTCATATGGTGAACACCTGGTAATCTACATTAACAAGATGCATATATAAGAATATCCCCATCATTCCGGGACACCCTTCGGATATGATATAAATTTCGAAGTAATAAAGCATACGGTACTTTGGATGGGGTTTGTTAGGCCCAATAGATATATCTTTAGGATTCGTGTCAATTAGGGTGTCTGTTCCCTAATTCTTAGATTACCAGACTTAATAAAAAGGGGCATATTCGATTTCGATAATTCAACCATAGAATGTAGTTTCACGTACTTGTGTCTATTTTGTAAATCATTTATAAAACCTGCATGTATTCTCTTCCCAAAAATATTAGATTTTAAAAGTGGGACTATAACTCACTTTCACAGATTTTTACTTCGTCGGGAAGTAAGACTTGGCCACTGGTCAATTCACGAACCTATAACAAATATGTACATGTATATCAAAGTATGTTCAAAATATATTTACAACACTTTTAATACATTTTGATGTTTTAAGTTTATTAAGTCAGCTGTCCTCGTTAGTAACCTACAACTAGTTGTCCACAGTTAGATGTACAGAAATAAATCGATATATATTATCTTGAATCAATCCACGACCCAGTGTATACATATCTCAGTATTGATCACAACTCAAACTATATATATTTTGGAACCAACCTCAACCCTGTATAGCTAACTCCAACATTCACGTATAGAGTGTCTATGGTTGTTCCGAAATATATATAGATGTGTCGACATGATAGGTCGAAACATTGTATACGTGTCTATGGTATCTCAAGATTACATAATATACAATACAAGTTGATTAAGTTATGGTTGGAATAGATTTGTTACCAATTTTCACGTAGCTAAAATGAGAAAAATTATCCAATCTTGTTTTACCCATAACTTCTTCATTTTAAATCCGTTTTGAGTGAATAAAATTGCTATGGTTTCATATTGAACTCTATTTTATGAATCTAAACAGAAAAATTATAGATTTATAGTCGTAAATATAAGTTACAAGTCGTTTTTGTAAAGGTAGTTATTTCAGTCGAAAGAACGACGTCTAGATGACCATTTTAGAAAACATACTTACACTTTGAGTTTAACCATGATTTTTGGATATAGTTTCATGTTCATAAGAAAAATCATTTTCCCAGAAGAACAACTTTTAAATCAAAGTTTATCATAGTTTTTAATTAACTAACCCAAAACAGCCCGCGGTGTTACTACGACGGCGTAAATTCGGTTTTACAGTGTTTTTTGTGTTTCCGGGTTTTAAATCATTAAGTTAGCATATCATATAGATATAGAACATGTGTTTAGTTGATTTTAAAAGTCAAGTTAGAAGGATTAACTTTTGTTTGCGAACAAGTTTAGAATTAACTAAACTATGTTCTAGTGATTACAAGTTTAAACCTTCGAATAAGATAGCTTTATATGTATGAATCGAATGATGTTATGAACATCATTACTACCTTAAGTTCCTTGGATAAACCTACTGGAAAAGAGAAAAATGGATCTAGCTTCAATGGATCCTTGGATGGCTCGAAGTTCTTGAAGCAGAATCATGACACGAAAACAAGTTCAAGTAAGATCATCACTTGAAATAAGATTGTTATAGTTATAGAAATTGAACCAAAGTTTGAATATGATTATTACCTTGTATTAGAATGATAACCTACTATAAGAAACAAAGATTTCTTGAGGTTGGATGATCACCTTACAAGATTGGAAGTGAGCTAGCAAACTTGAAAGTATTCTTGATTTCATGTAACTAGGACTTGTAGAATTTATGAAGAACACTTAGAACTTGAAGATAGAACTTTAGAGAGATCAATTAGATGAAGAAAATTGAAGAATGAAAGTGTTTTTAGGTGTTTTTGGTCGTTGGTGTATGGATTAGATATAAATGATATGTAATTTTGTTTTCATGTAAATAAGTCATGAATGATTACTCATATTTTTGTAATTTTATGAGATATTTCATGCTAGTTGCCAAATAATGGTTCCCACATGTGTTAGGTGACTCACATGGGCTGCTAAGAGCTGATCATTGGAGTGTATATACCAATAGTACATACATCTAAAAGCTGTGTATTGTACGAGTACGAATACGGGTGCATACGAGAAGAATTGTTGATGAAACTGAACGAGGATGTAATTGTAAGCATTTTTGTTAAGTAGAAGTATTTTGATAAGTGTATTGAAGTCTTTCAAAAGTGTATAAATACATATTAAAACACTACATGTATATACATTTTAACTGAGTCGTTAAGTCATCGTTAGTCGTTACATGTAAGTGTTGTTTTGAAACCTTTAGGTTAACGATCTTGTTAAATGTTGTTAACCCAATGTTTATAATATCAAATGAGATTTTAAATTATTATATTATC
Organism: Rutidosis leptorrhynchoides; assembly: GCF_046630445.1. Lineage (NCBI taxonomy): Eukaryota > Viridiplantae > Streptophyta > Magnoliopsida > Asterales > Asteraceae > Rutidosis > Rutidosis leptorrhynchoides. The sequence continues at coordinate 295,891,814 of NC_092338.1, read as the reverse complement.
ATGATATTATCATGTATGAATATCTCTTAATATGATATATGTACATTAAATGTCTTTACAACGATAATCATTACATATATGTCTCGTTTAAAAATCATTAAGTTAGTAGTCTTGTTTTTACATATGTAGTTCATTGTTAATATACTTAATGATATATTTACTTATCATAATATCATGTTAACTATATATATATCCATATATATGTCATCATATAGTTTTTACAAGTTTTAACGTTCGTGAATCACCGGTCAACTTGGGTGGTCAATTGTCTATATGAAACATATTTCAATTAATCAAGTCTTAACAAGTTTGATTGCTTAATATGTTGGGAACATTTAATCATGTAAATATCAATCTCAATTAATATATATAAACATGGAAAAGTTCGGGTCACTACACATTTGTCCATACCCTAATTATGGTACAAAATTTAATAACCCAATCTTAATTTTTAGTCTAACATCACGATTACTTCGGCTCAAATAAGCATAATAATAACTTAGTTACGAGACATTAATTTAAATAATTTAAACATAGCTTACAGTGATTATTTATCGCGTAGCGTTACACGGACAGAGTTTCGACTTAAAACCCGTAAAACATTCTTACAATAAACTTATTATTATTAACTTAAAATTAAAATTATAATTATAAAATATAAATATAAATATAAACTGAGATAGATAGATAGAATTGGGTACGTAAAGAGTGCAGACTGCTCGAGCTTTTATAGGCCTTTTCTGATTTCGGCTGCTCCGCTATCGCTTAGACTTTACCCTTTACAGCTCTGCTATCGCGGAGTTTCGCAGATCCAGCTCACCATTTTTGGATTTTTATTTGTCGACATATTTATTAAATATATATAATATATAAATAATTTATATAATTATTTATATATTATATTTTATTCTTGTGTATAGTTGACTCATAATTTTTGGTCCATTGCGTCGGGCGTTGATAGTTGGCTCAAGTCCCGGTTCCGGATTTTAGAACGTCCTTTCGTACAATTTAATATCTTGTACTTTGCGTTTCACAACTTGTACTCTTGTCATTTTTAGACGTTTCTCATCAATAAATTGAACCACTTGGATTGTATCTTGTACATTTGAGCTTTTTGGACGGTTTTGTCTTCGAATCTTCGTTTTCGCCTTTTGTCTTCGCACTTATTTAATATAAACGGATATTACTTGAAAATAGAACAATTACAACTGAAAACTTTACATATTGGAAGGATATTGCTACTAAATATATGTTCATTTGGAGCACTATCACCGACATACACATTCACTTGAAATGTCGTACACGCGACTACATTGCACCTTCATACCACAATCACAATCAACTGCCTTAAATGTTCGCAAAGCGAACTTCACCAAAGTCCTACATACGCCTCTAAGCCTAGGCATATGCCACTCTGTTTAACTAGTCGTGCTTCTGAGTCGAGATCACCCGACCTTCCGCTCAACGAACCTTTATCGACAATTGCTCACTCTCATGGAGAAGAGTGACCAATACGACATAATAATTGCATCGACCGCAATATCAACACTTCATCATAACCTTCGGTCTAACCGACCATTAAGTCTGTCACCGGCTCACCGACCATCTTTACCCGTCTATCACTTAAGAGCAACAAGATTCGCTCATCCATCGCTTCATAAGAAGTATTTACCACGATGCTCTTAAACTTCGACTTCCGCAATCGTCGAATCACTATCACCCGTCGATCACTATTGAAATCTCCGTTGCTTTCAAGGATATTTCAAGGACACCCTAAGCACAAAGTGATCACACCATCACCGGAGTTGAACATCAAACTAGTAGGTATATGGGGGCACCTGACGCAGTGTCATGCAGACTCCCTCCCCAATCTACCAAGATTTAGAAACTCAATCTTTGGGTTTCATACACCCGAATGTCACCCATCTCTCGACAATAATGACCCGAAGTCATACCTACCCGACAAACCTTACGGGTTACTGTCTCATCCGAATTTCCCACCGATTACACGATTCCTGTAATTTCCGCAAGGCCAAACGATATAGCCTAACGAAATCTTCTGTGTAACACTAAGAGGTGCTTGGAAACACCAAGTCTTACACCCTTCCACATATTGGCACAACCACTACTACAAGGGATAATCCGTTAGGAATGTTACCATATCATCCATAACACGCTAACACATTAATGCAATCACCATCATATGGGTCCCACTCCCATGAGTTTAACGACCCGAAGACTCCTTGATTCGCCAATTCCAAGGCGACTCACAGCTAGAATCCTTACACGGTTCTCTAACCACACACTCTACCTAGTGTAACCCAATTCTACAATCATTAGACTTGCTACACCCCATTACGGGATTCAAGTCTTCGTCCTACACACTCTCACTAATCGGTCATCCTAGTTACGATGAGTAACTACAACCAATGACAATCTCAATAGTGCATCCACTTAGGGTGACTAGGTACACGCCGTACTCGTGAGTTTGCTCACTCACCTTAACTAACCGAATCCACCGTAACACTTCCTGACTCATAACGAACCTCATGTGACACCAACACATTACCCGAGACATCTATATCCTAAGAACCAATAAAAGATTCCTAATCCAGACTGAATCTACCCCAAAGATGCCACGTTTCCTCCGTTCGGTACTCGTCATGTCATGCTTGGTGTCAAGATACACGGTTGTAATAACGGTGATCAGTCACTATTACAATTGCGTACCTTACCATTTTCGCATGGTCATGCAAGGTACTTTACCCGGAATGACGCGACATTCACACAAAATAACACGTGATAACTCCTAGTACCCGAATGACCAAAGTCCTTACGGTGAACTTGATCACTCAAAACCGCCAAACATCCAAATCTCTCCAATAGATTTGTCTCTAGGACACCACACCAATAGATACATGTATATATACACCTATATACAAAATAATAATAAATATACACAAGTACACCTCAACAACAAGTCAACCTACAACCTAGGTGACTATCACTAAAACAATGTCCAAGTTCGCCTACTTACATTAGGCACTAGCAGTTTAAGGCACTAATTTACACACGAAATAAGGCCCCACATAATCAAACTTTGGACAAGCACTAGTCCTAGTTAGTCATCTACTCTAAGGCACTAACAAATCTCAATCCGACCCATACTCCTACAAGTCCCGCAAACAATGCATAACCGCCAATAAGTTTAAGACTAGGCACCTATTCCAAGGTCACCTAATTCACTTAGACTATGCTCTGATACCACTTGTAACGACCCCAAAATGTAACACAAGAAAACACACGTTTTTTTTAAACAACAGTAGTTTCCTGTATGACTATATGTGCGGCGCGTATATGGGTGCGCGATGCGGTTTATAACACAAAACTGAAACAGAACTTGACAACAGACCTGGCTACCAGCAATTGGCCATATGCGCGGCGCGCAAGGCCCGCGCGGCACACGTTAAAGCTGGGAAATCACTGCAGCCCATTTTAAGCATGACAAACCATTTTCGCCCAACCCCAGTTCCGTTAAACCCCAAAACGAATTCCAACACTTTTCAAACATTTAACAACCAGTTTTTTAATTTACAAAAGTATGTTATGACCCACGGGACTCCAACGACCCATAAATTACATGAAAGTGGCAATTTTGTCCCATTTTTATATTTTGACGGATTAGGACTCTACAACCCAACCCAATACCAAGAGCATAATCTCGGGGACTAACAAATCCCCAATCTGCGGTTAATATCCAAAAGCTAATCCTCCAAGCTCAAGCAACGTCTATCAACCCTAGTCTAGCAACTAGGTAAACTCCGCGTCAACGATACCTATAAAAAGGTAAACAACGAGAAGGGTAAGCATAAAGCTTAGTGAATGCAATAATTTTACACATACATATATAATATACATACTTGTAATCACTTACACATATACCGCATACTTGCTAGCAATTTAATTAGCATACTAACTTCAAGTATAAAGCTAATAACCTCCAATACCGCATCTAGCATATCCAATAGCATATAAACGACATAATATAATATGCTACACTACAACACATACACAATCCATATGGTTAACCATACGCGCGTCATGGTGCTACCGGCTTCGTGGTTCACACCATACGTATTGTCATGATACTACCGGCTTCGTGGTTCACATCACAACTCGAGTCATACTCTCGTTGAGGCACTACTGGCTCCTTGGTTCACACCTCAACACTCGTGCTATAGTGCTACCGGCTCCGTTGTGCACACTACAACACACGTACCATGTAACGACCCAACTTCGATTACCCAAAACAGGACACTTTGTTTTTTAAAAATAAATAGTGAACTGGCCTGGGGAAAATGCGCGGTGCACGCAGGCTTGCGCGGCGCGCATTAAAGCATAAAACCAGGTCAGTCAGCAAATCAAAGGGCCAAGCATCTGATCTCCCCATTTGCGCGGCTCGCTACAAACTGCGCGTCGCGCATTAGTGCATGAAAGATGCTGTTGGCCAGTTTTCACATATAAAGCCAAAACTTCAAAACCAATTTTACACAACATTAATTCGATTACGACCATGAGTAGTTTACATAATTCCCAAGATTTGAGTTTACAAAAGGGTACGACGACCCGTACAACAACAATAGTATTTTCGACCCACGAGTTTAAATACCAAATAAAAGACGATCATGGTGTTTGGGGTTAAACTACCCAACGCCTAGGTCGAAACGCAAAAGTCACCACTATCATATCCAAAGTGGGAAATCTCTAATCCAAACGAATACCCTTACCTTTGTCCACGCCGGAGCCTAAAAAGGGTAAACAATGAGACGGTAAGCAAAACGCTTAGTGAATGCAATAATTATACACATACATATATAATTTACCTACTTGCAATCACTTACACAATCACCGCATACACGCTAGCAACTTAATTAGCATACCATCACAAGTATAACGCTAAATCACAAATACTCAAGCTAGCACAACAAAAGCATATATCCCGAACAATATAAATGGCTACAATAACTAGCAACCCAAAAAACATCAATGTTCAAAACATCCGTTAGTATTCAAGGCTAGCCCCGCGAATGGTATCGTCAACATCGAACTTAAATCCCATCTGCCCCATTTAATGTGGGATCATCAACATCGAACTTAAAACCCACATATGAGGTATCGTCTACATCGAACTTTAACCCCTCATCAAAATCACTACAATAGTGGTATGGCATCGTCAAAATCGAACTTTAACTCCATACATGAGGTATCCTCAACACCGAACTTTAAACCCTCATCAAAAGTGACTCACACGAGGATATGGTATCGTCAACATCGAACTTAAAACTCATACCTCACAAATAAATAAATCATATACATACGCATATAATTATTCCACTCACCTTAATGCCTTTGGTGAAATGATAAACCAAGCTAGAGACCTTCAATGTAACGCACCTATTACATTATACATGTAATCAATCATACAATCAAGTTGGTTAACCAACTCACTCACCATCCTAGTGTCATATTCACCCAAAGTGCAATTTCAACCCATTTGCACCCTTAACCCTAACCCTAGGTCAAGATTACGCCAAAACCCTAACACTAGCTAATTAGGATCTTGTTACACTTAATAACACAAGGTTAGTATATATTCATACTCATTTGACAACTTAGGTCACTCAATATTCACTTGACCCGTTTCAAAGTTCACACACCCATTTACTTAACCACAAAGTGTGCTAGTAATTTAACCAAGTATTTTAGACCCATAAACACCAATTATCACAACTAAAACCCTAGATTAGTCATTCTTGGGGTTCTCATGACCCAATCACCCAAAACTCCCCCAAATTCCCAACAAATGGGTTTTAAGTTCATCACTAGCCCAAATCCTAACCCTCAATCTATCAAAATAAAGGAAATCAAGATTAGGACTTAGACCACAATCAAAATGTAGCTAGTGACTAGATGAACAACTTTAAAACTTGAGCTTAAATTCGAAGTGAGCTTCTTCCTCCTTTGATTGGGCTTTCTCATACTAAAACCTCCTCTCTCAATAGGATTAAAGTGGAAGTGAAGATGGTAGATGAAAATGAAGTTATGACACCCACCAAACTTATCTTGGGGACTTAAACTCGTCCCACATGTGAAAATACCAATTTGCCCCTCTAAAATATCTAAAAAGGCCGAATGAGCTGTCAGCCCAGTCTGCGCCCCGCGCATCCAAATGCGGGCCGCGCACTTCTTCTGTCACAGATTCCACCAACAATTTATTTATATACAATTTGTACAAATCGGATTCGGGTCTTCCAACTCTCCCCCACTTGATTCGAATTGCGGCCTCGCAATCCAAGCCGCATGACAAGCAGGAAGATACACCAAGACAAACTATTTGGATTCCCACGTGAACTCGAAACCCTTTCGATGACGCCATTGGACTTTGTAAGTCCTTACCTCTTTGTTACGCAATATTTTAACCTTTTCATCAAGAATGGAAATCGGTTCCTCGACATATTCTAACTTGTTGTTCAAGGAAATCTCATCCAACGGTACCCACGTCGAGTCATCCGCAAGACACTTACGGAGATGGGAAACATGGAATGTGTTATGAATTCCCGCAAGCTCTTCGGGTAACTCTAGTCTATAAGCAACTTCACCAACGCGAGCCAAAATTTTGAAAGGACCAATAAACCGAGGAGCTAACTTTCCTTGTTTTCGAAACCGAATAACACCTTTCGATGGCGAAACCATAAGCATCACCATGTCACCTTCTTGAAACTCAATCAGTCGCCTTCGTTTATCGGCATAAGACTTTTGTCTATCTTGTGCCGCCTTAAATCGAGTTCAAATCTTCTCAATCTTACTATTCGTCTCTAAAAACAAATCGGTACTCCCGATTTCCCTTTGTCCCACTTCACCCCAACAAATAGGAGTTTGACACCTTCGCCCATAAAGCATCTCATACGGTGGCATTCCAATACTAGCATGATAGCTATTGTTGTACGAGAATTCCACCAAAGGTAACTGCTCATCCCAACAACTACCGAAATCAATAACACACGCCCGTAACATATCCTCCAACGTTTGATTCGTATGTTCAGTTTGATCGTCCGTTTGAGGATGATACGCCGTGCTCATCTTCAATTGAGTACCCATATCTTCATGAAACTTATTCCAAAATCGAGACATAAAACGAGTATCTCGATCCGAAACAATAGATATAGGAACCCCGTGTCTCAATATCATGAAAGGACCGCTCCTAATCCATGCGGACAAAGTCCATATTGATTATAAACGATTCATAATAGTTGATTACATCGCGAAGTACTTGACCTCTAAATGATACATTTTGCAAACATTGCATTCGTTTTTAAAAGACAATCTTTCATTTCATCGAAAGTTGACAGGTATGCATACCATTTCATAATATCCAAACTACAAATGACCTAGTTCGTCATTTACTTAATAATAATCTTTAATGAACTTCAACGACTCGAATGCAACGTTCTTCGAAATATGCTATGAAAGACTCCAAGTAATATCTTTAAAATGAGCAAATGCACAGCGGAGGATTTCTTTAACACCTGAGAATAAACATGCTTTAAAGTGTCAACCAAAAGGTTGGTGAGTTCATTAGTTTATCATAATCATTTATTTCCATCATTTTAATAGACCACAAGAATTTCATTTCCAGTTCTCATAAATATACGTCCCATGCATAGAGACAAAATAATCATTCATATGGTGAACACCTGGTAACCGACATTAACTAGATACATATAAGAATATCCCCATCATTTCGGGACACCCTTCGGATATGATATAAATTTCGAAGTACTAAAGCATCCGGTACTTTGGATGGGGTTTGTTAGGCCCAATAGATCTATCTTTAGGATTCGCGTCAATTAGGGTGTCTGTTCCCTAATTCTTAGATTACCAGACTAAAAAGGGGCATATTCGATTTAATAATCCAGCCATAGAATGTAGTTTCATTTACTTGTGTCTATTTCGTAAACCAATTGTAAAAGCAGCGCATGTATTCTCAGTCCCAAAAAGATATATTGCAAAAGCATTTAAAAAGGGAGCAAATGAAACTCACCATACTGTATTTCGCAGTAAAAATACATATAACGTCATTGAACAAGTGCAAGGTTGGCCTCGGATTCACGAACCTAAATTAATTATATATATTTATGTGTTGGTCAATATTTGTCAAACAAATTAGGTCAAGTCATAGTGTACCACAATCCTAATGCTCGAGACTAATATGCAAAAGTCAACAAAAGTAAATTTGACTCAAAATAATTTCCAAAAATCTATACATGATTAATATATAGTTTAAATATCGTCGTTTTATATTTTTAAATATTTTTAAAAGATTTATTAGAGTAAATAATATAATTTATTTATTAATAAATAAAATTTTATATTAAATTTATATAATAAAATATACTTTTATATATATTAAGTAATAAAATTTATAGGGTTCATTTAATATCATAAAGATAATATGGTAGGTATTATTAAAGTAAGTTATTACACGTATTAAAATATGTTTGTATCACATATTTATTTGATAAAATAATATCTATAATGATAGTAAGTAAAAGTTGTATTATTTTGTAATAATAATTATTATTATAAAAATATCAAAATTTATAATTACTAAGATGACATTATGATAAAACGATAATTCTAATTATGATAACTTTAATATTTACGATAATTTTTAATATTATCTTTAAAATAATAATTCTATTTAAAATAATAATAATAATGATATTTTATAGTAACAATGACATTTCTATTAAAATGATAATTTTTGTTAAAATGATAGTTTTAATACTAACGATACTTTTAATAATAATAGTAATGATAAAAATAATAAGAACGATAATTTTATCTAAATCAATATCTTATAATATTTTAATTTCATCATGATACTCTTACTCATTATTTCCTAATCGTTTCGTTTAATAGCTTTTAATCGTCTTTTATATCGTGTTCATAATAATGATAATAATAGTAATCAAAATAATTAGGTGTTACAAATATTCGTTTTAATTACACTAATATTAATAATGATAGTTACTATAACATTATTAACGATAATACTAATAATTATCTTAATGATAATATAGTAATAATAATAATAACAATAACAATAACCATTTTTAAATAATGATATATATATATTAATAATGATAATAATAATAATAATAATAATAATACTAATAATACTAATAATAATAATAATAATAATAATAATAATAATAATAATAATAATAATAATAATAATAATAATAATAATAATAATAATAATAATAATAATAATTGGATAATAATAATAATACTAATTATAACTTTAACGATAATAACGATAGTAATAATAATAAAAAATAACAATTTTTTATGATAAATCCCTTTTATTGATAAAGATAATAATAATGATAATAATAAGATAAAACTAGAACGACGATAAAAACGACGATAAAAATAATCATTTTTAATAAAAATATCGAAAATTTCAATTGATTATAACTTCTAATCCGTTCATCAAAACCATTCGGTATCTAAAGGAAAAGTTCTTAATTTTTCCTTAACTTTATCTCAACCACAGGTGTAACTAATTTAAGATTCAACATAACCTATCTAAGGGCAATATCAAAAGTACAAGCATATATAATCCTAAATACTCGAGCACTAGTCAGGGATACACTATTAGTATGTAAAAATTAAATTATGAGTACTCACGTATCAATATTGAGGTTCAATATTGTAGGAAAGTACGTAGACGCAACGAAGATGATAAACACTAGATTTGACCCACGAGCATACCCTCGATCCATACCCATAACCTCCTTAGCTATAACCCATGATTTCCTGAGCCCTATCCTACTCGAGAAACTTATTTTGGAATTACGCGGGCGGAACCTCATCGTAGTATTTTATGTATAAATAATAATATTAATACTACTGATGATAATAATAAGATTAATAATATTATTAATCTTAATAATAATAATAATAATAATAATAATAATAATAATAATAATAATATAATTAATAATATAAAGTGATATAATACGGAGTAATATGGGTGCTAGATGAAATGAATTACACAGACACACTCGAATTCGACTTTTATAGGCAACCTTTATCACCTAACCATCTCATTATCGTTTAAAAAAGAAACAAAAAAAAATGTGTCTACCGACACTTTACTTTACAATTACATGTAATGATAAGTAAACTTATATATTATTTAATATATATTATATTTAATCTTTAGAATTAATTATATATTATATTATATTTATGTGCGTAGTAAAAATGTAATTTTTACTAAAATGACTCATACGTTGTCACTCGACTCATGTACCACTTTCGGTTTTTCGAGCGCACTTTCGTACGTTTAGAAAACTAGCCTTTTACGTTACGTGACGTGTACCTTTAATAATAATTTGACTTATTTATCAAAAATTTACTTTATGAAAAATGTAACTTATAAAATTGAGCGTTGTGGTCATTTCCTTCTATAAATCAGGGACTCGTTGTTTATCAAAATATATTATTTTAAATCAGGACGGTTTATGACTAAGTTAAGATATATATATATATATATATATATATATATATATATATATATATATATATATATATATATATATATATATATATATATATATATATATATATATATTTAAAATTGTAAATTTGTACAATATATATATGTTTGAAATATTTATCTAATGATATAATATTTAGTCTTTCAAAACCAAATACATTTCAAGTTCGTTTTATATAATTTTCTTGTTTTAAATAATAGTAGTTATTTTACCAAATAGTGTTTTTAATATGAAAACTAAAGAGTTGATTTATCGAGAGACACAAGTTAATCAAGTAAAGTACACTTTTGAATTTTAAACAGAAATGATTAATAACTTTTGACTAACTCTCGTAAATGACACTTTGGCAAATCACTTTTACCAAATATTCTGAATACCGTTAAAATGAAAGGTTTTCTAAATCAAGTGGACCTCTTAACAGAGACTCGTAATCATAATTCAATGTAACTAATAATTCAATCATTTGATATTATCTTTTAATCTCGTCGATAAACTTACATTGAACAAATACGTTCATGTAAAGTATTATTCATTCAATACCTTGATAGCATTTCCAAGTTAATAAAATAGATCTCATAGCTTATATTCATATCAACTAATCTGTTCAATGTTTTATTAATATTTCTTAATTTAAAAAAAATCACACATATGTATATGTATATATATTTGTTTACACATAATTGTTCGTGAATCGTCAGGCATGGTTAAAGGGTAATTGATTACATGAATATAGATTTCAAAACTTTCGAGACTCAACATTACAGATTTTTGCTTATCGTGTTGGATACATATAAAGATTAAAGTTTAAATTTGTTCAGAAATTTCCGGGTCATCACAGTACCTACCCGTTAAAGAAATTTCGTCCCGAAATTTGGTCGAGGTCATCATGGCTAACCATAAAAATGTTTTCATGACGAATATAAGTTGATAAATAGAGTTTTATCATCATCGAGTAATATGGATAAAACAATTCGTTTATGTGAAGAGTACGAACGAAGCTATCACTTAAGGGTGAAAATGAATAAATGCATGTTTGACTTAACCGGTGGCGTAGTCAAGATTGATTTTCGGAATTCAAGGAATTTAAAGAAAATCTTTGTAGTAAGATTTGGTTCTTCGGCGATTAAAGAAATCAAGATCTTCTTTGATTAAATGCAATAATCTGTTTTGATTGCACTGTCGGATATTTCACTATAAATCCACCGTCTTCGTTTCCTCACAACTCACACCTTCTATTTTTTCTCCTCAATTCATACTTTATAGTATTCGTTAATATACTCCATCCCATCCTAATCCTTGATATCCTCTTAACTTTCATATCTGTCATTCTTCTTTTTAATCTGCCACCGGAAGATTCTATTTACTTCTACTATACCCTAAGGTTTATAGTGTTTTTAGTTCCCCCCTGTCTTTATATTGCTATATGCATCGACATATATGGTTTATAATTTCTGGGTGGTTGTTGGGTTTTATATCTTCCCTTATACTTTGATGTCCCTGCTCCTGTCTTTTATAATCACTGTCATCCACAGTTAATGCTCTTTCTTGTTTGCTACGGTTTATGCTCCTATTTCTATTTCGGAGCTTTATTCTTTCGTTTCCTCTTCTTGCGATTAAACATCTCTTGTAATGGTCCGGAATTCGCAGATATGAATTTTGGAATGAACATTGTTAATGTTCTAAGAAGGAAATGGTAATGGTAAAATCTTGATTTGTTAAATTACCAGAATACCATGGAAAAGACCGAATCATCAAGAAAAAATATTTTCTTGATGTGTTTAGAGATTAGATAGAATGTAAAAGTCGTGTAAATGGCACATGATGACGGTATGTTCTGTGAATCATCACGTTCCAATAGAAACTCAGCATGAACTACTATAATATAATCACGTTGATCAAGTGTCATTATATTATACTAACTCATGCTTCAGTTCCCAACATTACTTCAAAACATTCATATTTGAATTTTTCAGAAATTAGAAACTAACACAGTTTCTTTTATGTTGCATATATTACTGAGAAATAAATGATCTCAGATAAGAATAGTTGTGAAAATATCTCCAGAAATATGGAGAATATGTATAATGAGAGATACGAAGATATCTTATAATATTTAGGATAAGATAATGATGAAGAATATTATCAGCAAAGGTTTAGAGTCAGGAGCCAGGTATTCGTTAATGACTTAGTCTGAAATAGAATCATTAAGATTCTTTAAATACAGACTTTGGTCCCTGTATTTGTCATTGGTCTCCTTCACGGTCTGCTCAATCCGTTGTTCAGTACCAACTCTTCCCTTTTTCTGGGCTTTACCAACACATTATTCTTTATCATCAAACTTTTGACTGTTAAAGTCGTTTACAGTTGTTGCTGCTTCATTAGCATTTCGAGAACTAGTTCATAGTTTGAGATGTCTTTCAGAAACTTCACATTCGAAGTATGTAAGTCTTGGAGATAGACGTTATATGTATATGTAACTATTGAAGTAGAAACGCTGCGAGATTTCAAAATACTGATTGTTGATTTTCAGTAATTGGTATGGCAATTCTTGTTGCAAGATGCGGATGAGTAAAAGATGGGGTTTCAATGAATAAGTATAGTGACTTTTCGGAGAGGCTTAAGTCGAAGGTTCATGAAGTTGTTGCTAAGTTTACTGCTAATGTGGCGAGATATAAAAGGTTCCCCGGTAACGATGGCGAAAGGGCAACGTATCTATCGAGATTATAATAAGACTAGTCCGATTGAAGAGTCGAAGTTGACTTGCTGGAGTTGTGACAAAACTATCTATTTTGAAAAGAAATTGTAAGGTTGTTTTTGCTAATAAATGATAAAGAATTCAACGCGGTACGTGTTAAACTATGACTTTGATTTTGAGAGTTTTTCAGGTGCAAGACTTCGGGTAATGTGTGGTTGGATCATCATCTCGATTGGTCATTATTTGAAGTGTCTTTCGAAATTTCGAAGTGTTTTAAATGCAGATTGTCATTGTCAATATCCAAAGGATGAAATCGTCATGAATCTTGGTTGATTCTCATATCCTTCTGAGTGTTACGAATAAGAGTGATTTCCTATCACAGTTTTGAAGTCAAAGTATAGTTTTGAAAGATGTAAGAATCTAAGAGTGATAGTTTTATGTCTCGAGTTGAATTCTGAGATTTCAAAATTAGAATATGTAATTAGATTTGAATGAGTATGGTTGTTTTAATTTCTGTAACAGAATGTATACTGTTGTGAAAGTAGGGAGTATAGTTAATGATTGTTGAATCAGTATCGAAGAAGGTAACGTATTAATTGTGAATTTAAATATCTCTCGGGTATTACCTACCCGTTTAAATAAAAAAAATCACAAGTAATGTTTTGTACTAGAGAATTTTATTACAATCTTTATGAAAATATAAGTATATTTTCTTCAGATGTAATATAGATTTAATGAGTTAATATCATATTAAGCTCATTTGATTTTTCGGCTTGAATTAGAAATGAATAATCTCTAAAACATTAGAGATTACATAATCTTCACAGAGTATTTCACTACTGTGATCAATACATCAATATTTATTCTTATAGCTATTTCTTTAGTGAATCATTCTGATGCTCATAGAACTCTTGCTAATTTTGCAAGATACGAATGTTGTCTTCCAGTAAGTTTCAAGTACGTTGAAGATGAGAGTGTAAAATCAAACATGTTATTGAATGATACGCTTGGTTTATTATGACACCGAATTCATTTAATTGAATCAGAGATTGTAGTTAACGATGGTTAAGTTGTTAACGAAGGATGTACATCATAGCATATTAGTAATATGAATTTAAACGAGTAGTATCTACCCTTTTTCAATTCATACTTAATAGCTTAGTACGAAAAGATTTATTATAATTTCAGAATTCATATATATAAAATATATATACAATTTCTTCAGAAAGAATGAGTTAATACTTCATAACTCGTTGATACAATATACTCGTTGTTGATTGGTAGTGATTTCCACAGTGATTCTTGAACTGACGAAGTTTGTGATGTCATAGGTGCTGCTGATTCTGACGATGCTGATGTTACTGACTATGCTGGTGCTGCTAACGGTACTGTTAATGCTGCTGGTAAATCTAGTCTAGCTTGTAAATCATGCACCCTTCTTTTCAGGGTTTCGATTCTTCTCTCTATCATCTCTGTCCACTTATCTGATTTATGGTTAGGGCTGAAATACATAATCTCCAAGACCTTAGAGATTACATAATCACCGCAGAATGTTTCTCCTATGAAGTTATAAATCAATACTTCATCGTTTGTTGTTATTGGTACTCCTTGGTATCTATGGTGCACGTGATGTTGATATCCGAGGTGCAGATTGTGATATCGAGGCGTGTGATGCGGATGTGATTGTTGGTGGTGGTAATGATTCTGTTGATGTTAATGATGGTGGTGTTGTTAATGCCGGTGATGCTGCTGGTGCTTAGGGTATTGAGGTTTGCGATGTTGATGTTACTGGCAGTACTGGTTATGCTACTGGTGCTGCTGATGGTGTTTTTAATCCTTGCACCATAATCTCCAAAGCCGTCACGCGAGCGTGAAGTTCGTTAGCTTCTGCTAGTACACCGGGATGATTGGCGGTTGGAGCGAGCGGATGAATAAGATTTGTAATATGAGATAGTATATAATCGTGACGAGATACTCTAGAAATGAGGGAGAAAATGGTGTTTTGAACAGGTTTTCCGGTAAGTGCTTCAGGTTCGTCGCCAAGAGGTGATTGTGGTGGATGGAAGGGATCACCTTCTTCTTGTCTCCAATGATTGAGGAGGCTACGAACTCATCCCCATTTCATCCCGAATAGATGATGACTGATTGGTTGATCCATTCCGGTCACACTGCTTTCGGAGTTTGAGTGGAATTCCATGTCGGAATCCGAGGAACTTGAACTAGTGGCGAGTTCCATTCCGTATGATTTAATAAAGGATTTTTCAATATGAGATGATTTTCCGATATCGGATGGCATAGAATATCCATATATATATATATATATATATATATATATATATATATATATATATATATATATATATATATATATATATATATAGGGCAAAAGATCTCGTATATTATGGAGGAATTTACGAAATATGTCAGGCAAAGTTTACAGTAACAGATACGCGAGGATATGAATTAGCAGATACGCTAAGATGTGAATTTTGTTCATACATTATCTATGCAATAAATGCAGTAAGACGCGTTTAGACTAAGAATGATAAGAAGGTAATTTCCTAAGGATGATAAGCAGATGATTTTTGACACAAATGATAATCAAAACTTTTGACATGCTGACACGGTCGAAGTCCAGACTCACTAATGCATCCTATCGACTTATCAGTTAGACACACTAATGTAGACCTGGTTCACTAAGACCACCGCTCTGATACCAACAGAAAGGACCGCTCCTAATCCATCCGGACAAAGTCCATATCGATTATAAATGATTCATAATAGTTGATTACATCGCGAAGTACTTGACCTCTATATGATACATTTTGCAAACATTGCATTCGTTTTTAAAAGACAATCTTTCATTTCATCGAAAGTTGACAGGTATGCATACCATTTCATAATATCCAAACTACAAATGACCTAATTCGTCATTTACTTAATAATAATCTTTAATGAACTTCAACGACTCGATTGCAACGTTCTTCGAAATATGCTATGAAAGACTCCAAGTAATATCTTTAAAATGAGCAAATGCACAGCGGAGGATTTCTTTAACACCTGAGAATAAACATGCTTTAAAGTGTCAACCAAAAGGTTGGTGAGTTCATTAGTTTATCATAATCATTTATTTCCATCATTTTAATAGACCACAAGAATTTCATTTCCAGTTCTCATAAATATACGTCCCATGCATAGAGACAAAATAATCATTCATATGGTGAACACCTGGTAACCGACATTAACTAGATACATATAAGAATATCCCCATCATTTCGGGACACCCTTCGGATATGATATAAATTTCGATGTACTAAAGCATCCGGTACTTTGGATGGGGTTTGTTAGGCCCAATAGATCTATCTTTAGGATTCGCGTCAATTAGGGTGTCTGTTCCCTAATTCTTAGATTACCAGACTAAAAAGGGGCATATTCGATTTAATAATCCAGCCATAGAATGTAGTTTCATTTACTTGTGTCTATTTCGTAAACCAATTGTAAAAGCAGCGCATGTATTCTCAGTCCCAAAAATATATATTGCAAAAGCATTTAAAAAGGGAGCAAATGAAACTCACCATACTGTATTTCGTAGTAAAAATACATATAACGTCATTGAACAAGTGCAAGGTTGGCTTCGGATTCACGAACCTAAATTAATTATATATATTTATGTGTTGGTCAATATTTGTCTAACAAATTAGGTCAAGTCATAGTGTACCACAATCCTAATGCTCGAGACTAATATGCAAAAGTTAACAAAAGTAAATTTGACTCAAAATAATTTCCAAAAATCTATACATGATTAATATATAGTTTAAATATCGTCATTTTATATTTTTAAATATTTTTAAAAGATTTATTAGAGTAAATAATATAATTTATTTATTAATAAAAAAAATTTTATATTAAATTTATATAATAAAATATACTTTTATATATATTAAGTAATAAAATTTATAGGGTTCATTTAATATCATAAAGATAATATGATAGGTATTATTAAAGTAAGTTATTACACGTAGTAAAATATGTTTGTATCACATATTTATTTGATAAAATAATATCTATAATGATATTATGATAAAACGATAATTCTAATTATGATAACTTTAATATTTACGATAATTTTTAATATTATCTTTAAAATAATAATTCTATTTAAAATAATAATAATAATGATATTTTATAGTAACAATGAGATTTCTATTAAAATGATAATTTTTGTTAAAATAATAGTTTTAATACTAACGATACTTTTAATAATAATAGTAATGATAAAAATAATAAAAACGATAATTTTATCTAAATTAATATCTTATAATATTTTAATTTCATCATGATACTCTTACTCATTATTTCCTAATCGTTTCGTTTAATAGCTTTTAATCGTCTTTTATATCGTGTTCATAATAATGATAATAATAGTAATCAAAATAATTAGGTGTTACAAATATTCGTTTTAATTACACTAATATTAATAATGATAGTTACTATAACATTATTAACGATAATACTAATAATTATCTTAATGATAATATAGTAATAGTAATAATAATAATAATAATAACAATAACAATAACCATTTTTAAATAATGATATATATTAATAATGATAATACTAATAATAATACTAATAATAATAATAATAATAATAATAATAATAATAATAATAATAATAATAATAATAATAATAATAATAATAATAATAATAATAATAATAATAATAATAATAATAATTGGATAATAATAATAATACTAATTATAACTTTAACGATAATAACGATATTAATAATAAAAAAAATAACAATTTTTAATGATAAATCCCTTTTATTGATAAAGATAATAATAATGATAATAATAAGATAAAACTAGAACGATGATAATAATAATCATTTTTAATAAAAATATCGAAAATTCAATTGATTATAACTTCTAATCCGTTCATCAAAACTATTCGGTATCTAAAAGAAAAAGTTCTTAATTTTTCGTTAGCTTTCTAACGACATACATATCTTATACCTTATCTCAACCGCAGGTGTAACTAATTTAAGATTCAACATAACCTATCTAAGGGCAATATAAAAAGTACAAGCATATATAATCCTAAATACTCGAGCACAAGTCAGGGATACACTATTAGTATGTAAAAATTAAATTATGAGTACTCACGTATCAATATTGAGGTTCAATATTGTAGGAAAGTACGTAGACGCAACGAAGATGATAAACACTAGATTTGACCCACGAGCATACCCTCGATCCATACCCATATCCTCCTTAGCTATAACCCATGATTTCCTGAGCCCTATCCTACTCGAGAAACTTATTTTGGAATTACGCGGGCGGAACCTCATCGTAGTATTTTATGTATAAATAATAATATTAATACTACTGATGATAATAATAAGATTAATAATATTATTAATCTTAATAATAATAATAATAATCATAATAATAATAATATAAATAATAATATAAAGTGATATAATACGGAGTAATATGGGTGCTAGATGAAATGAATTACACAGACACACTCGAATTCGACTTTTATAGGCAACCTTTATCACCTAACCATCTCATTATCGTTTAAAAAAGAAACAAAAAAAAATGTGTCTACCGACACTTTACTTTACAATTACATGTAATGATAAGTAAACTTATATATTATTTAATATATATTATATTTAATCTTTAGAATTAATTATATATTATATTATATTTACGTGCGTAGTAAAAATGTAATTTTTACTAAAATGACTCATACGTTGTCACTCGACTCATGTACCACTTTCGGTTTTTCGAGCGCACTTTCGTACGTTTAGAAAACTAGCCTTTTACGTTACGTGACGTGTACCTTTAATAATAATTTGACTTATTTATCAAAAATTTACTTTATGAAAAATGTAACTTATAAAATTGAGCGTTGTGGTCATTTCCTTCTATAAATCAGGGACTCGATGTTTATCAAAATATATTATTTTAAATCAGGACGGTTTATGACTAAGTTAAGATATATATATATATATATATATATATATATATATATATATATATATATATATATATATATATATATATATATATATATATATATATATATATATATATATATATATATATATATTTAAAATTGTAAATTTGTACAATATATATATGTTTGAAATATTTATCTAATGATATAATATTTAGTCTTTCAAAACCAAATACATTTCAAGTTCGTTTTATATAATTTACTTGTTTTAAATAATAGTAGTTATTTTACCAAATAGTGTTTTTAATATGAAAACTAAAGAGTTGATTTATCGAGAGACACAAGTTAATCAAGTAAAGTACACTTTTGAATTTTAAACGGAAATAATTAATAACTTTTGACTAACTCTCGTAAATGACACTTTGGCAAATCACTTTTACCAAATATTCCTAATACCGTTAAAAAGGAAAGGTTTTCTAAATCAAGTGGACCTCTTAATAGAGACTCGTAATCATAATTCAATGTAACTAATAATTCAATCATTTGATATTATCTTTTAATCTCGTCGATAATCTTACATCGAACAAATACGTTCATGTAAAGTATTATTCATTCAATACCTTGATAGCATTTCCAAGTTCATAAAATAGATCTCATAGCTTATATTCATATCAACTAATCTGTTCAATGTTTTATTAATATTTCTTAATTTAAAAAAAAATCACACATATGTATATGTATATATATTTGTTTACATATAATTGTTCGTGAATCGTCAGGCATGGTCAAAGGGTAATTGATTACATGAATATAGATTTCAAAACTTTCGAGACTCAACATTACAGATTTTTGCTTATCGTGTCGGATACATATAAAGATTAAAGTTTAAATTTGTTCAGAAATTTCCGGGTCATCACATATCACCTCCTTGATAAACAACTTAGACAAGGTCTCCGACGATATCGTTTCCCGAATGGGAAGAAACAAAGCACTCTTCGTCAATCGATCAACTATCACCCAAATCGTATCAAATTGGGTTCTTGCCGTCTTTGGTAACTTGGTAATGAAATCCATGCTAATGTGCTCCCATTTCCATTTTGGAATTTCCAACGGTTGTAACATACCATACGGCTTTTGGTGATTTGGCCTTAACTTGCAAACACATGATGCATTGTTCAACATACTTAACGACATAACGCTTCATGCCTGGCCACCAATATTCTTTCTTCAAATCAAGATACATCTTCGTCGCACCCGGATGAATGGAATACTTTGACTTATGTGCTTCATCAAGTAGCACTTGTCGGTAATCACCCATCTTAGGTACCCATATCCTTCCTTGAAAGGATAACAAACCATGCGGGCCTAAGGTAATAGATTCCGTTTGCCCCATGATTCGTTCGTCATGCTTGTTGTTAACGAATGCTTTAATTTGTATCTCACCAAGCTTTACAAGAAAATCGTTAGTAATAATCATGTGTAACGATCCTACTCATATCGCCGGATGTTGACTCTTTCGATTTAACGCATCCGCGACACATTCGCCTTATCCGGATGGTAAAGTATCTCACAATCATAATCCTTTACCACGTCCATCCACCTAGGTTGACGATAATTCAAATCTCGTTGGTCAAAGAGATGTTTTAAACTCTTGTGATCCGAATAAATCGTACACTTGACACCATATAAGTAGCGGCACCAAATTTTCAATGGATGAAACACCGCCGCCAATTTAAGATCATGAGTCGGGTATCTCTTTTCATGTTCCTTCAATTTTCGAGAGGCATAAGCGATGACTTTACCCCGTTGCATTAGAACACACCCGAGCCCATTTAATGAGGCATCACAATAAACCGACATATCTTCTACACCTTTCGGTAACACCAAAACCGGAGCTTGACACAACTTCTCTTTCAACAATTGAAAAGCAATCTCTTACTCGTTTTCCCAATTAAATCCCCCGTTCTTCCTTGTCAACTTCGCCAAGGGAGAGGCGATTTTTGAAAAGTCTTGGATAAACCGACAATAATAACTGGCCAATCTGAGAAAACTTCGAATTTCCGTAGGTGTAGTTGGTTGTTCCCAACTCTTCACAGTCTCTATCTTCCCCGGATCCACTTGAATACCTTCTTTGTTCACAATATGACCAAGGAATTTCACTTCCCTTAGCCAAAATTCACACTTGGAGAACTTAGCATACAACTTCTCCTTCCGCAACATCTTCAACACCTCGCGCAAATGGCGTTCATGTTCCTTCATACTCTTAGAATAGACAAGTATGTCGTCAATGAACACAATTACCGACTTGTCAAACATAGGTAGGCATACTCGGTTCATAAGATCCATGAATGCCGCCGATGCATTCGTAAGACCGAAAGGCATAACTACAAATTCAAAATGCCCGTAACGCATTCGAAAGGCCGTTTTCTCAATATCTTCCTCACGGACCCGCATTTGATGATAACCGAACCGTAAGTCAATTTTTGAAAAATAAGTTGCGCCTTGGAGTTGATCAAACAAATTGTCAATCCGAGGCAATGGATAACGATTCTTGATCGTCACTTTATTCAACTCCCGATAATCGATACACATCCGCATACTACCATCCTTCTTTTTTACGAATAAAACCGGAGCACCCCATGGCGAGGCACTTGGTCGAATGAAACCCTTTTCAAGCAACTCTTGAGTTTGGTTCAACAACTCTTGCATTTTCATCGGTGCTAAGCGATAAGTAGTCTTAGCAATGGGGGTAGCCCCCGGACCAACTCAATGAGAAATTCAACTTGTCTTTCCGTCGGAACACCCGGTAACTCATCCGGAAAAACGTCTTAAAATTCACTAACCGCCGAAATTTCAAGAATGGATGGTGGCTCTTCACGAGTATCAACTACATGGGCAAGAAAAACCATGCCATCACTATTAAGGAAACGTCACGCCCGTGCATAAGTGCATAATGGTACGAGTCTCCTTCGCTTATCGCCATGAATAATTAACTCTCCCCTACTAGGGGCCTTTACACGAATAGACTTTACGTGGCATGCAATATCGGCTCTATAACGATCGAGCCAATCCATACCCACAACAATATCAAACTCACCCAAATTCATCAGGATAAGATCGATTTTAAAGGTTTCTGTACCAAACACAACTTTACAATCTTTACAAACATTAACCCCTAGCACCGTCTTACCATCTGCTATTTCGACTTCTATCGGATGACTTAACTTGGCTAGCGGTTTATTAAGCTTGGGCACAAACTTTGGAGACACAAACGATAAATTAGTACCGCTATCATATAGTATCCTTGCCGGATTAGAGTTAACCATGAAAGTACCTGAGACAACTTCATTGGATTGTTTGGCTTCATCGTTGGTCATCAAGTAGTTGCGACCCCTAGCCGTACCCATCGCTTTCTCTATCTTCTTCACTTGATCACCCTGCAAATTGGGACACTCTGAATTCCAGTGTCTTTCTTTTTGACAATTAAAATAAGTGATTTTGTTTGTTGAAGATGGCTTTGTACAATCTCGGGACAAATGACCCCGTACCCCACAATTGTAGCAAGTAGGGACATAACCCTCAAAACCACCTTTCTTCATGCTATTCATACTCTCGGAGCCCTTCTTGTTCTTTTTGTTTGAAAAGTTCGAATGACTTGAACCTTCAAACTTTCTCTTAGAGAAAGAGAAATCACTTCTTTTCGGAACCTCCGGTTCGAAACCCCAAGCCAACTCAAACAACTCTTCAAAAGACTTAGCCATTCCCCGACTAATCTTACGTTTCAACTCATCGCTTAAAGTACGATAGAAATCTAGCATCAACATTCGGTCATCACCAACAAACTCCGGACAAAAACGAGTCTTTGACAAGAAAGTAGACTTGAGAGTAACCAAGTCCATCGAACCTTGGCGTAAATCACGCAACTCATCCCAGATTTTATTAAGGTCAGCTTGAGTTCGATATTCATCAAAGAACTCCTTTTTAAACTCTTCCCACATCAAACTCATACATTGCTCTTCACCATACAATTGAATTTTATCATCCCACCACAACTTAGCCTCTTCACGCAACATGCTAGAAACATATCTTGTTTTCTTCTCGGGAGGACATTCGGCAGTACAGAAATCCCCCTCGATGTCGGAGATCCAACATGTGCTTTTCAACGGATCTTTCACCCCATTGAACATAGGAGGTTGAGCATCCTTGAAATTCTTGTAATGGAAGTCTCTCCTTCCATGTCCACCATTACCATCACCCCCTTCACCATGAGGATAAATGTTTCTAGTCTCGAATGCCTCTTTGATCGCGACATTCATTCGTTCGTCGATTAACTCGGTTATTTGTTCTTCAACCGATTCTTGGAAGACCTTTCTAACATCTTCGAGAAATTCCCCTTTTTAACTTTTAAAGATGGCCTCTACTTTGTCCGTGAATTCGAAGTCCTCGCTCGTACCTCCATTATCGGTAACATGCCCGTTTCTCATCTTCATTCTATAAAACAAAATAAATTAAACAACGAAACAAAATGAAAATGACATACGTACACCACACCACCTCATCTTGAACAATAC
Organism: Rutidosis leptorrhynchoides; assembly: GCF_046630445.1. NCBI lineage: Eukaryota > Viridiplantae > Streptophyta > Magnoliopsida > Asterales > Asteraceae > Rutidosis > Rutidosis leptorrhynchoides. The sequence goes on along the minus strand of NC_092338.1, from coordinate 295,867,947 downwards.
TCGTCGTACATTACTTGTTTAACACGATTTTCACCCGTAACAATGGTAGCTAGTCATTGTTACGCGATCACGTCGCATTAACTCGCTAGTACAACGTCAATCTCGCTCAATGATTGCAAACACAATACAAAACAATTAGCGTAAGGTTAGTTCACATAAACCTAGGCACTAACCAATCCCGGTCCGACCCAAAATCCTACAAGTCCCGCATAAAATGTATACACAATAAAGTCTAAGTCTAGGCACCTATCTCAAGTTGCCTAAATCCCTTAGACCATGATCTGATACCACTTGTAACGACCCAACTTTGATTACCCAAAACACGACACTTTTTTTTAATAAACAGTAAACTGGCCTGGGGAAAATGCGCGGTGCTCGCAGGCTTGCGCGGCGCGCATTAAATCGTAAAACCAAGTCATTCAGCAAATCAAAGGGCCAAGCATCTGATCTCCCCATTTGCGCGGCACGCTACAAACTGTGCATCGCGCCTTAGTGCATGAAAGATGCTGTTGGCCAGTTTTCACATATAAAGCCAAAACTTCAAAACCAATTTCACACAACATTAATTCGATTACGACCATGCGTAGTCTACATAATTCCCAAGATTTGAGTTTACGAAAGGGTACGACGACCTGTAGTGACCCGAACTTTTCCATGTTTATATATATTAAATGAAATTGTTATTTACATGATTAAGTGTTTCCAACATGTTAAGCAATCAAACTTGTTAAGACTTGATTAATTGAAATAGGTTTCATATAGACAATTGACCACCCAAGTTGACCGGTGATTTACGAACGTTAAAACTTGTAAAAACTATATGATGTCATATATATGGATATATATATATATATATATATATATATATATATATATATATATATATATATATATATATATATATATATATATATATATATATATATATATATATAGTTAACATGGTATTATGATAAGTAAACATATCATTAAGTATATTAACAATGAAATACATATGTAAAAACATGACTACTAACTTAAGGATTTCGAAACGAAGCATATATGTAATGATTATCGTTGTAACGACATTTAATTGTATATATATCATATTAAGATATATTAATACATCATAATATCATGATAATGTAATAATTTAACATCTCTTTAGATATAATAAATAATGGGTTAACAACATTTAACAAGATCGTTGACCTAAAGGTTTCAAAACAACACTTACATGTAACGACTAACGATGACTTAACGACTCAGTTAAAATGTATATAAATGTAGTGTTTTAATATGTATTCATACACTTTTGAAATACTTCAAGACACTTATCAAAGTACTTCTACTTAACAAAAATGCTTACAATTACATCCTCATTCATTTTCATCAACAATTCTACTCGTATGCACTCGTATTCGTACTCGTACAATACCCAGCTTCTAAATGTATTTACTATTAGTATATACACTCCAATGATCAGCTCTTAGCAGCCCTTGTGAGTCACCTAACACATGTATGAACCATCATTTGGCAACTAGCATGAAATATCTCATATAATTACAAAAATATTAGTAATCATTCATGACTTATTTACAAGTAAACAAAATTACACATCCTTTATATCTAATCCATATACCAACGACCAAAAACACCTACAAACACTTTCATTCTTCAATTTTCTTCATTTAATTGATCTCTCTCAAGTTCTATCTTCAAGTTCTAAGTGTTCTTCATAAATTCTATAAGTTCTAGTTTCATAAAATCAAGAATACTTGCAAGTTTGCTAGCTTACTTCCAATCTTGTAAAGTGATCATCCAACCTCAAGAAATCTTTCTTATTTATATTAAGATATCTTTCTAATACTAGGTAATACTCATATTCAAACTTTGATTCAATTTCTATAACTATAACAATCTTATTTCGAGTGGAAATCTTACTTGAACTTGTTTTCGTGTCATGATTCTGCTTCAAGAACTTTCAAGCCATCCAAGGATCCTTTGAAGCTAGATCTATTTTTCTCATTTCTAGTAGGTTTACCTACTAAAATTAAGGTAGTAATGATGTTCATAATATCATTCGATTCATACATATAAAACTATCTTATTCGAAGATTTAAACTTGTAATCACTAGAACATAGTTTAGTTAATTATAAACTTGTTCGCAAATAAAGTTAATCCTTCTAACTTGACTTTTAAAATCAACTAAACACATGTTCTATATCTGTATGATATGCTAACTTAATGATTTAAAACCTGGAAACACGAAAAACACCGTAAAACCGGATATACGCCGTCGTAGTAACACCGCGGGCTGTTTTGGTTTAGTTAATTAAAAACTATGATAAACTTTGATTTAAAATTTGTTCTTCTGGGAAAATGATTTTTCTTATGAACATGAAACTATATCCAAAAATCATGGTTAAACTCAAAGTGGAAGTATGTTTTCCAAAATGGTCATCTAGACGTCGTTCTTTCGACTGAAATGACTACCTTTACAAAAACGACTTGTAACCTGTATTTCCGACTATAAACTTTTACTTTTTCTGTTTAGATTCATAAATTTAAGTTCAATATGAAACCATAGCAACTTGAAACACTCAAAACGGATTTAAAACGAAGAAGTTATGGGTAAAACAAGATTGGATAATTTTTCTTGTTGTAGCTACGTGAAAATTGGTAACAAATCTATATTAATCATAACCTAGCTAACTCATATTGTATTATACATGTATTCTAATATATTATGTAATCTTGGGATACCATAGACATGAATACAATGTTTTGACATATCATATCGACCCATCTATATATATATATATATATATATATATATATATATATATATATATATATATATATATATATATATATATATATATATATATATATATATATATATATATATATATATATATATATATATATATATATATATATATATTTCAGAACAACCATAGACACTCTATATGCAGTAATGTTAGAGTTAGCTATACAGGGTTGAGGTTGATTCCAAAATATTATATATACTTTGAGTTGTGATCTAGCCTGAGGCTTGTATACACGAGGTCGTGGATTGATTCAAGATAATATATATTGCTTTATTTTCTGAACATCTAACTGTAGACAACTAGTTGTAGGTTACTAATGAGGACAACTGACTTAATAAACTTAAAACAGCAAAACGTATTAAAAATGTTGTAAATATATTTGGAACATACTTTGATATATATGTACATATTTGTTATAGGTTCGTGAATCGACCAGTGGCCAAGTCTTACTTCCCGACGAAGTAAAAATCTGTGAAAGTGAGTTATAGTCCCACTTTTAAAATCTAATATTTTGGGATGAGAATACATGCAGTTTTATAAATGTTTTACAAAATAGACACAAGTAAATGAAACTATATTCTATGGCTGGATTATTAAACCGAATATGCCCCTTTTTAGTCTGGTAATCTAAGAATTAAGGAACAGACACCATAATTGACGCGAATCCTAAAGATAGATCTATTGGGCCCAACGAGCCCCATCCAAAGTACCGGATGCTTTAGTACTTCGAATGCATCATGTTCGAAGGGAGTCCCGGAATGATAGGGGATATTCTATATGCATCTTGTTAAGGTCGGTTACCAGGTGTTCACCATATGAATGATTTTTATCTCTATGTATGGGATGTATATTGAAATATGAAATCTTGTTGTCTATTATTACGATTTGATAAATCTAGGTTAAACCTATAACTCACCAACATTTTTGTTGACGTTTAAAGCATGTTTATTCTCAGGTGATTATTAAGAGCTTCCGCTGTTGCATGCTATTATATGGACAAGATTTGCTGTCAGCATGCTTGTATAATATTGTTTAAAACTGCATTCGAGATTTATTTTGTTGTAACATATTAATATTTGTAAACCAATATGTATTGGTAGTGTGTAAGTGTGATATTTGTTAGATTATCATTTCTGGATAATCTAAGTGGTGTCTTGTTAACCTTGTCGATAAAATAAAGGTTATGGTTTGTTTTAAAAACGAATGCAGTCTTTGAAAAACGTCTCATATAGAGGTCAAAACCTCGCAACGAAATCAATTAATATGGAACGTTTATAATCAATATGAACGGGACATTTCAGTTGGTATCCGAGCGTTGGTCTTAGAGAACCAGAATTTTTGCATTAGTGTGTCTTACCGAGTTTGTTAGGATGCATTACTGAGTCTGGACTTCGACCGTGTTTTTCTTCAAAAAAAAAACGATTGCTTAACTTTTTTGTTGGAAACTATATATTATTAACATGTAAATATTATGTGATATATTAATCTCTTAACGTGTTTGATATTGTGTGATAGATGTCTACCTCTAGTACAAATCCCATCGACTCACCTAATAATAATGAAAAGTCGAATATACTTTGGGAAGATTCACAAATTCCCGAAGAGGAACCGGAAGAGGAGGAACTGGAAGAGGAGGAACCGGAAGAAGAGGAACCGGAAGAAGAAGAGGTTTCGGAGGAAGAAATATTGATACCTACAGTAAATCGGTTAAATAAAAGAAAATCCTCAACCAACGGACCAAAGTCAACAATGGTCAATGGTGTTTCCGCCGAGGAAGCAAAATATTGGGAAGATTACCAATTTTCCTATGAATCGGATCCCGATGAGGATTCCGATGATGTTATAGAAATTACCTCGACCCAATTTAATAAAGCAAAAGAAAATAATAAGGGAAAAGGTATAAAAATAGAGAAACCTGATTTTAACCCCGATGAACTTTATATGTATCGGCAACGTCCGTATTTTCTAAATTGTAACAATAACCCGGGAACCTCTAAACCACCAGGTTTTTCTAAACCATTGTGGAAAATGACAGCTCGTATTAGGGGAGCATTATATATTCCAAGGAAATTAGCAAAACGAACCAAGTCCGAAGAAGAAGAAACGAGTGAGTCGGATTAAAGAGTTGTAATCATGTTGTGTAATATATGTAATATAGTGTGCTTGTGCTTTTTTTTATAAATGTAAAATTGCTTGTATTTTTGTTAATTATCTTTTATGAATCTAACCATCGTCTATTTTACAGTATAAAAACACAAAAATGGACGTTAAGGGTAAACAACCGAATATTGTAGAAGACCTACCAGAGGATATGATTGATGAAATCTTGTCTAGAGTCGGTCAGAGTTCATCAGCACAATTAGTTATGACGAAATTAACCTGTCAAACATTTGAAAGACTTTCTAGAAATGCCTTAGTTTATAAAAGGCTTTCCTTTGATAGGTGGGGTATATCACATTGGGGAGACCGTAAGTTACGCAGTGTTTTCTTTAAAGCGTTAAATGCGGGGAACCCAAATGCAATTTTTCGCTATGGGTTAAGAACCTATTTTGACTCAACATATCCCAACATAGGATTTCGTGAATTAGAAAGAGCTTCTAACATGCAACATAAAGAAGCATGTTATGCTTACGAGTTAGTGATGTTTGCTTCTCACCAAAGTGAGAAAAAGAACATCGGATTACAACTATTAAATGAAACATTCCCAAAAGTGACGGACTCAGTAGTTGGGGTAAGAAACAAGGTTTTTAGATTGCTACGAAGCTGTTGGGCATTACGAATCCCTCGTCCTTTTGACGACATTACAACGTGCTGCCTAGCCAATGGTCATAACGGTTACTTTCCACAAGATCACGGATGGGAAGTCGTTTTAGTAAAACCAGAATACATGACCTATTTCTGGACTTATGAATTACGTGTCTTTATTGCCTTTGCTGAACAACATGCGTATTAATTAGAATTACCTTTATAGCTACCGTGTAGCAAGTTATTATGTGCTATATTTCATCCTATATGTATAATAGTGGTATTGTATGTTTGTAAAATATTGTATAAAAGTTTGAACACAAAATATTATTGTAATAAGTTTTTCATATAGAATCATAGTATCTGAATTGTATAATAGCTACTAAGTATGAACTTAACGGGTAGGTACTACCATAATTAAAACTATAAAATGCTAATATGAAGAAAAAGCTTTTATAAATAAGTTCATATTATGCTACGAAATACTATTGACTACTCTTAAATTCTATATGATTAACTCAATTCTTTTGGGCTATTTGTGAAGGAAGTGGCACCAGCGACTCGTCAGAATTTGAACATGAGCGAGGAAGACTTTCGTGTTTTCCTTGCAGCAAACATAGCCACAGTACAGGCTGCGATGCAAAATAACAATAACTCTGGATCTAGCAGTGGAACTAATTCCACAAGAAATCGTGTAGAATGCTCCTACAAAGAATTCACTGCCTGCAAACCTTTGGAATTTGATGGAACCGAAGGACCAATTGGATTGAAACGGTGGACCGAGAAGGTCGAATCAGTGTTTGCCATAAGTAAGTGTACTAAAGAGGACAAAGTTAAGTACGCTACGCATACCTTCACAGATACTGCGTTAATGTGGTGGAACACCTATCTTGAACAGGTAGGACAAAATGCTGCTTACGCACTACCGTGGTCGGCATTCAAGCAATTGATGAACGAGCAGTACCGTCCTACAAATGAAGTTAATAAGCTCAAGGTAGAACTTAGAGAGTTACGAACACAAGGATTCGACATTACCACATATGAACGACGATTCACAGAGTTGTGTCTATTATGTCCGGGAGCGTTCGAAGATGAAGAAGAGAAGATCGACGCGTTTGTAAAAGGGTTACCAGTAAGGATTCAAGAAGATGTGAGTTCACACGAGCCCGCTTCCATACAGAAGGTAAGTCAAATGGCTCATAAACTCATAAATCAGATTGAGGAGAGAATTAAAGAACAGGCGGCCGAAGAAGCCAACACGAAACAACTCAAGAGGAAGTGGGAGGAAAATGGTGACAAGAGTCACCAGTACAACAATAATAACAATTACAACCACAACCGCAACAACAATCGCAACAATAACCGCAATCCTAACAATAACTACAACAAATGTCCCAACAACAACAACAACAACTACAACAACCGTTTCAACAACAATAACAATCCCAACAACAACCTCAATAACAACAAACAACAGAAACAACCACGCTTCAGGTGTGCAGAGTACCATCCGAATGTGTTTTGCACAACAGTTTGCACCAAGTGTAAGAGAAGTGGTCATGGCGCGGCAAAATGTGAGATTTACGAACCAAAGAACAACAAAAATAAAGAAACAAATAAGGTCGGAACAAATAATGCCGACGTAATTTGTTATAAATGTGGAAAACAGGGCCACATTATTAGAAATTGCCCAAACCAAGGGAATACTAATGGGCAAGGCCGCCGAAGAGTTTTCAATATTAATGCGGCAGAAGCGCAGGAAGACCCAGAGCTTGTTACGGGTACGTTTCTTATTGACAATACATCTGCTTATGTTTTATTTGATTCGGGTGCGGATAGAAGCTATATGAGTAGAGATTTTTGTGCTAAATTAAGTTGCCCATTAACGCCTTTGGATAGTAAATTTTTACTTGAATTAGCAAACGGTAAATTAATTTCAACAGATAGAGAAATTAAACTGGGGGATGAAACGTTTAAAATTGATTTAATACCAGTCGAGTTAGGGAGTTTTGATGTAATAATTGGCATGGACTGGTTGAAAAAGGTGAGAGCAGAGGTCGTTTATTACAAAAATACGATTCACATTATGCGTGAAAAGGGAAAACCTTTAATGGTGTACGGAGAAAAGAACAATGCGAAATTAAATCTTATTAGTACTTTGAAGGCGCAAAAACTAATAAGAAAAGGTTGTTACATCATTCTAGCACACATCAAGGAAGTTAAACCTAAAGGAAAGAACATCAGTGATGTTCCCGTCACAAAAGAATATCCCGATGTATTTTCGAAAAAATTATTGGGATTTCCCCCACATCGATCCGTTGAATTTCAAATAGATCTTGTACCAGGAGCTGCACCAATAGCTCGTGCTCCATACAGACTCACACCCAGTGAAATGAAAGAATTACAAAGTCAGTTACAAGAACTTTTAGAGCGTGGTTTCATTCGACCAAGTACATCACCATGGGGAGCTCCTGTTTTGTTTGTCAAGAAGAAGGATGGTACATTTTGGTTGTGTATCGACTACCGAGAGTTGAACAAACTTACCATCAAGAACTGCTACCCACTACCTAGAATCGATAACTTATTTGATCAACTACAAGGCTCGTCGGTTTATTCAAAGATTAATTTACGTCCTGGGTATCATCAAATGCGGGTGAAGGAGGATGATACTCCAAAGACTGCTTTTAGGACGCGTTACGGTCATTACGAGTTTATGGTTATGCCATTTGGGTTGACCAACGCACCAGCTGTGTTCATGGACCTCATAAACCGAGTGTGTGGACCATACCTTGACAAGTTTGTCATTGTTTTCATCGATGACATACTTATTTACTCGAAGAATGACCAAGAGCATGAAGAACATTTGAGAAAAGTACTAGAATTGTTAAGGAAGGAAAAACTGTACGCTAAGTTTTCAAAGTGTGCACTTTAGTTGGAAGAAGTTCAATTTCTCGGTCACATAGTGAATAAAGAAGGTATTCAGGTGGATCCAGCAAAGATTGAAACCATTGAAAAGTGGGAAACCCCGAAAACTCCGAAGCATATACGCCAATTTTTAGGACTGGCTGGTTACTACAGAAGGTTCATCCAAGACTTTTCCAGAATACCAAAACCCTTGACTGCATTAACGCATAAAGGGAAGAAATTTGAATGGAAAGTTGAACAAGAAAAAGCGTTTCAATTGTTAAAGAAAAAGTTAACTACGACACCTATATTGTCATTACCTGAAGGGAATGATGATTTTGTGATATATTGTGATGCCTCAAAGCAAGGTCTCGGTTGTGTATTAATGCAACGAACGAAAGTAATTGCTTATGCGTCTAGACAATTGAAGATTCACGAGCAGAATTATACGACGCATGATTTGGAATTAGGCGCGGTTGTTTTTGCATTAAAGACTTGGAGGCACTACTTATATGGGGTCAAAAGTATTATATATACCGACCACAAAAGTCTTCAACACATATTTAATCAGAAACAGTTGAACATGAGGCAGCGCAGGTGGATTGAATTGTTGAATGATTACGACTTTGAGATTCGTTACCACCCGGGGAAGGCAAATGTGGTAGCCGACGCCTTGAGCAGAAAGGACAGAGAACCCATTCGAGTAAAAGCTATGAATATAATGATTCACAATAACCTTACTACTCAAATAAAGGAGGCGCAACAAGGAGTTTTAAAAGAAGGAAATTTAAAGGATGAAATACCCAAAGGATCGGAGAAGCATCTTAATATTCTGGAAGACGAAACCCGGTATAGGGTTGAAAGAATTTGGGTACTAAAATTTGGAGATATGAGAGAAATGGTACTTAGAGAAGCTCATAAAACCAGATACTCAATACATCCTGGAACGAGGAAGATGTACAAAGATCTCAAGAAACATTTTTGGTGGCCGGGTATGAAAGCCGATATTGCTAAATATGTAGAAGAATGTTTGCGTGTTCTAAGGTCAAAGCTGAGCATCAGAAACCATCAGGTCTACTTCAACAACCCGAAATCCCGGAATGGAAATGGGAAAACATTACCATGGATTTCATCACTAAATTGCCAAGGACTGCAAGTGGTTTTGATACTATTTAGGTAATAGTTGATAGTCTCACCAAATCAGCACACTTCCTGCCAATAAGAGAAGATGACAAGATGGAGAAGTTAGCACGACTGTATTTGAAGGAAGTCATCTCTAGACATGGAATACCAATCTCTATTATCTCTGATAGGGATGGAAGATTTATTTCAAGATTCTGGCAGACATTATAGCAAGCATTAGGAACTCATCTAGACATGAGTACTGCCTATCATCCACAAACTGATGGCAGAGCAAAAGGACGATACAAACACTTGAAGACATCCTACCATCATGTGTTATTGATTTCAGAAACAGTTGGGATCGACATCTACCGTTAGCAGAATTTTCCTACAACAACAGCTACCATTCAAGCATTGAGATGACACCGTTTGAAGCACTTTATGGTAGAAAGTGCAGGTCTCTGATTTGTTGGAGTGAAGTGGGGGATAGACAGATTACGAGTCCGGAGATAATACAAGAAACTACCGAGAAGATCATCCAAATTCAACAACGGTTGAAAACCGCCCAAAGTCGACAAAAGAGCTACGCTGACATTAAAAGAAAAGATATAGAATTTGAAATTGGAGAGATGGTCATGAATAAAGTTGCACCTTGGAATGGCGTTGTTCAATTTGGTAAAAGAGGGAAATTAAATCCAAGGTATATTGGACCATTCAAGATTATTGATCGTGTCGGACCAGCAGCTTACCGACTTGAGTTACCTCAACAACTCGCGTCTGTACATAACACTTTCCACGTCTCGAATTTGAAGAAATGTTTTGCTAAAGAAGATCTCACTATTCTGTTAGACGAAATCCAAATCAACAAAAAACTTCAATTCATCGAAGAACCCGTCAAAATAATGGACTGTGAGGTTAAAAGACTTAAGCAAAACAAGACACCAATTGTTAAGGTTTGATGGAATGCTCGCAGAGGACTTGAGTTCACCTGGGAATGAGAAGATCAGATGAAAAAGAAATACCCGCACTTATTTCCAGAAGATACGTCAACACCTCCAACTGCTTAAAATTTCGGGACAAAATTTATTTAACGGGTAGGTACTGTAATGACCCGAACTTTCCCATGTTTATATATATTAAATGAAATTTTTATTTATATAATTAAGTGTTTCCAACATGTTAAGCAATCAAATTTGTTAAGACTTGATTAATTAAAATAGGTTTCATATAGACAATTGACCACCCAAGTTGACCGGTGATTCACGAACGTTAAAACTTGTAAAAACTATATGATGTCATATATATGGATATATATATATATATATATATATATATATATATATATATATATATATATATATATATATATATATATATATAGTTAACATGGTATTATGATAAGTAAACATATCATTAAGTATATTAACAATGAACTACATATGTAAAAACAAGACTACTAACTTAAGGATTTCGAAACGAAGCATATATGTAACGATTATCGTTGTAACGACATTTAATTGTATATATATCATATTAAGATATAATAATACATCATAATATCATGATAATGTAATAATTTAACATCTCTTTAGATATAATAAATAATGGGTTAACAACATTTAACAAGATCGTTAACCTAAAGGTTTCAAAACAACACTTACATGTAACGACTAACGATGACTTAACGACTCAGTTAAAATGTATATACATGTAGTGTTTTAATATGTATTCATACACTTTTGAAATACTTCAAGACACTTATCAAAGTACTCTACTTAACAAAAATTCTTACAATTACATCCTCATTCATTTTCATCAACAATTCTACTCGTATGCACTCGTATTCGTACTCGTACAATACCCAGCTTCTAAATGTATTTACTATTGGTATATACACTCTAATGATTAGCTCTTAGCAGCCCTTGTGAGTCACCTAACACATGTAGGAACCATCATTTGGCAACTAGCATGAAATATCCCATATAATTACAAAAATATTAGTAATCATTCATGACTTATTTACAAGTAAACAAAATTACACATCCTTTATATCTAATCCATATACCAACGACCAAAAACACCTACAAACACTTTCATTCTTCAATTTTCTTCATCTAATTGATCTCTCTCAAGTTCTATCTTCAAGTTCTAAGTGTTCTTCATAAATTCTATAAGTTCTAGTTTCATAAAATCAAGAATACTTCCAAGTTTGCTAGCTTACTTTCAATCTTGTAAAGTGATCATCCAACCTCAAGAAATATTTCTTATTTACAGTAAGATATCTTTCTAATACAAGGTAATACTCATATTCAAACTTTGATTCAATTTCTATAACTATAACAATCTTATTTCGAGTGGAAATCTTACTTGAACTTGTTTTCGTGTCATGATTCTGCTTCAAGAACTTTCAAGCCATCCTAGGATCCTTTGAAGCTAGATCTACTTTTATCATTTTCAGTAGTTTTACCTACTAAAATTAAGGTAGTAATGATGTTCATAACATCATTCGATTCATACATATAAAACTATCTTATTCGAAGATTTAAACTTGTAGTCACTAGAACATAGTTTAGTTAATTCTAAACTTGTTCGCAAATAAAGTTAATCCTTCTAACTTGACTTTTAAAATCAACTAAACACATGTTCTATATCTATATGATATGCTAACTTAATGATTTAAAACCTGAAAACACGAAAAACACCGTAAAACAGGATATACGCCGTCGTAGTAACACCGCGGGCTGTTTTGAGTTAGTTAATTAAAAACTATGATAAACTTTGATTTAAAATTTGTTCTTCTGGGAAAATGATTTTTCTTATGAACATGAAACTATATCCAAAAATCATGGTAAAACTCAAAGTGGAAGTATGTTTTCCAAAATGGTCATCTAGACGTCGTTCTTTCGACTGAAATGATTACCTTTACAAAAATGACTTGTAACCTATATTTCTGACTATAAAGTTATACATTTATTTTTAGATTCATAAACTTAAGTTCAATATGAAACCATAGCAACTTGAAACACTCAAAACGGATTTAAAACGAAAAAGTTATGGGTAAAACAAGATTGGATAATTTTTCTTGTTGTAGCTACGTGAAAATTGGTAACAAATCTATATTAATCATATCCTAGCTAACTCATATTGTATTATACATGTATTCTAATATATTATGTAATCTTGGAATACCATAGACACGAATACAATATTTTGACATATCATATCGACCCATCTATATATATATTTTGGAACAACCATAGACACTCTATATGCAGTAATGTTGGAGTTAGCTATACAGGGTTGAGGTTGATTCCAAAATATTATATATACTTTGAGTTGTGATCTAGCCTGAGGCTTGTATACACGAGGTCGTGGATTGATTCAAGATAATATATATTGCTTTATTTTCTGTACATCTAACTGTAGACAACTAGTTGTAGGTTACTAATGAGGACAGCTGACTTAATAAACTTAAAACAGCAAAACGTATTAAAAATATTGTAAATATATTTTGAACATACTTTGATATATATGTACATATTTGTTATAGGTTCATGAATCGACCAGTGGCCAAGTCTTACTTCCCGACGAAGTAAAAATCTGTGAAAGTGAGTTATCCCACTTTTAAAATCTAATATTTTGGGATGAGAATACATGCAGTTTTATAAATGTTTTACAAAATAGACACAAGTAAATGAAACTACATTCTATGGCTAGATTATTAAACCGAATATGCCCCTTTTTAGTCTGGTAATCTAAGAATTAGGGAATAGACACCCTAATTGATGCGAATCCTAGAGATAGATCTATTGGGCCCAACGAGCCCCATCCAAAGTCCCGGATACTTTAGTACTTCGAATTCATCATGTCCTAAGGGAGTCCCAGAATGATAGGGGATATTCTATATGCATCTTGTTAAGGTCGGTTACCAGGTGTTCACCATATGAATGATTTTTATCTCTATGTATGGGATGTATATTGAAATATGAAATCTTGTGGTCTATTATTACGATTTGATAAATATAGGTTAAACCTATAACTCACCAACATTTTTGTTGACGTTTAAAGCATGTTTATTCTCAGGTGATTATTAAGAGCTTCCGCTGTTGCATGCTATTATATGGACAAGATTTGGTGTCAGCATGCTTGTATAATATTGTTTAAAACTGCATTCGAGATTTATTTTTTTGTAACATATTAATATTTGTAAACCAATATGTATTGGTAGTGTGTAAGTGTGATATTTGTTAGATTATCATTTCTAGATAATCTAAGTGGTGTCTTGTTAACCTTGTTGATAAAATAAAGGTTATGGTTTGTTTTAAAAACGAATGCAGTCTTTGAAAAACGTCTCATATAGAGGTCAAAATCTCGCAACGAAATCAATTAATATGGAACGTTTATAATCAATATGAACTGGACATTTCATGACCCGTACAACAACAATAGTATTTTCGACCCACGAGTTTAAATACCAAACAAAAGACGAGCATGGTATTTGGGGTTAAACTACCCAACGCCTAGGTCAAAATGCAAAAGCCACCACTATCATATCCAAAGTCGGAAATCTCTAATCCACACGAATACCCTTGCCTTTGTCCACGCCGGAGCCTAAAAAGGGTAAGCAACGAGAGGGTAAGCAAAACGCTTAGTGAATGCAATAATTATACACATACATATATAATTTACCTACTTTCAATCACTTACACAATCACCGCATACACGCTAGCAACTTAATTAGCATGCCATCACAAGTATAACGCTAAATCACAAATACTCAAGCTAGCACAACAAAAGCATATATCCCAAACAATATAAATGGCTACAATAACTAGCAGCCCACAAAACATCGATGTTCAAAACATCCGTTAATATTCAAGGATAGCCCCACGAATGGTATCGTCTGAAATGTCCCGTTCATATTGATTATAAACGTTCCATATTAATTGATTTCATCGAGAGATTTTGACCTCTATATGAGACGTTTTTCAAAGACTGCATTCATTTTTAAAACAACCATAACCTTTATTTTATCTATAAAGGTTTAAAAAACATTACGTAGATTATCAAATAATGATAATCTAAAATATACCGTTTACACACGACCATTACATAATGGTTTACAATAAGAATATATTACATCAAAAATAAGTTTCTTGAATGCAGTTTTTACATAATATCATACAAGCATGGACTCCAAATCTTGTCCTTATTTTAGTATGCAATAGCGGAAACTCTTAATAATCACCTGAGAATAAACATGCTTAAAACATCAACAAAAATGTTGGTGAGTTATAGGTTTAACCTATATATTATCAAATCATAATAATAGACCACAAGATTTCATATTTCAATATACATCCCATACATAGATATAAAAATCATTCATATGGTGAACACCTGGTAACCGACATTAACAAGATGCATATAAGAATATCCCCATCATTCCGGGACATCCATCGGACATGATATAAAACTCGAAGTACTAAAGCATCCGGTACTTTGGATGGGGTTTGTTAGGCCCAATAGATCTATCTTTAGGATTCGCGTCAATTAGGCGTGCACTAATTCTCAAAATTAGTGATGTTCCCTAATTCTTAGGCTACCAAGCAAAAGGGGCATATTCGGCTTCGATCATTCAACCATAGAAAGTAGTTTCATGTACTTGTGTCTATTTTGTAAAACATTTATAAAGCTGCATGTATTCTCATCCCAAAAATATTAGATTTTAAAAGTGGGACTATAACTCACTTTCACAAATTTTTACTTCGTCAGGAAGTAAGACTTGGCCACTGGTCGATTCACGTACCTATAACAAATATATACATATATATATATATATATATATATATATATATATATATATATATATATATATATATATATATATATATATATATATATATATATATATATATATATATATATATATATATATCAAAGTATGTTCAAAATATATTTACAACATTTTTAATACATTTTGATGTTTTAAGTTTATTAAGTCAGCTGTCCTCGTTAGTAACCTACAACTAGTTGTCCATAGTTAGATGACCAGAAATAAATTGATATATATTATCTTGAATCAATCCACGACCCAGTGTATACACATCTCAGGCTAGATCATAACTCAAAGTATATATATTTTTGGAATCAACCTCAATCCTGTATAGCTAACTCCAACATTACTGCATATAGAATGTCTATGGTTGTTCCAAATAGTTTATATACATGGGTCGATATGATATGTCAAAACATTTGCATACGTGTCTATGGTATCCCAAGATTACATAATATATTAGAATACATGTATAATACAATATGAGTTAGCTAGGATATGATTAATATAGATTTGTTACCAATTTCACGTAGTTACAACAAACAAAAATATCCAATCTTGTTTTACCCATAACATCTTCGTTTTAAATCCGTTTTGAGTGGTTCAAGTTGCTATGGTTTCATATTGAACTTAAGTTTAAGAATCTATACAGAAAAAGTATAAGTTTATAGTCGGAAATACAGGTTACAAGTCGTTTTTGTAAAGGTAGTCATTTCAGTCGAAAGAACGACGTCTAGATGA